>NW_026902390.1:0-354435 GCF_027409185.1 Cynocephalus volans
GGTTCAATCCGGTTTAAACCGGTTTAAACCGGTTCTATCCGGTTCTATCCGGTTTAAACTGGTTCAATCCTGTTCTATCCGGTTTAAACCGGTTCAAACCGGTTCAATCCGGTTTTATCCCGTTGAAACTGGTTCAATCCGGTTCTATCCGGTTTAAACCGGTTTAAACCAGATCAATCCGGTTTTATCCGGTTAAAACCGGTTCTATCCGGTTTTATCTGTTTTAAACCAGTTCTATCTGGTTCTATCCAGTTTAAACCTGTTTAATCCGGTTCAATCCGGTTTTATCCAGTTTAAACCGGTTCAGTCCGGTTCTACCCGGTTTATACTGGTTTAATCCGGTTCAATCCCGTTTTATCCGGTTTAAACCGGTTGAATCCGGTTCTATCCGGTTTAAACCAGTTTAAACCGGTTCAATCCTGTTCTATCCGGTTAAAACCGGTTTAAACCGGTTCAATCCGGTTTTATCCGGTTTAAACCAGTTCTACCCGGTTCTATCCAGTTTCAACCTGTTTAATCCGGTTCAATCAGGTTTTATCCGGTTTAAACCGGTTCAATCCGGTTCTATCCGGTTTAAACCGGTTCCGTCCGGTTCTATCCGGTTTAAACAGGTCTAAACCAGTTCAATCCGGTACTATCCATTTTAAACCGGTTCAATCCGGTTCTGTCCGGTTTAAACCCGTTTAATCCGGTTCAATCCAGTTTCAACCTGTTTATTCCAGTTCAATCCGGTTTTATCCAGTTTAAACCGGCTCAATCTGGTTCTATCTGGTTTAAACCGGTTTACTCCGGTTCTATCCGGTTTAAACTGGTTTAAACCGGGTCAATCCGGTTCTATCCGGTTGTATCCGTTTTAAACCGGTTCAATCCGGTTCTATGCTTTTTAAACCGGTTTTAAACCTGTTCTATCCGGTTTAAACCGGTTCAATCCGGTTCTATCCGGTTTAAACACGTTTAAACAGGTTCTATCCGGTTTAAACTGCTTCAATCCGGTTTTATCCGGTTTAAACCAGTTCCTTCCGGTTCTATCCGATTTAAAACTGTTTAATCCGGTTCAATACGGATTTGTCCGGTTTAAACCGGTTCAATCCGGTTCTATCCGGTTTAAACCGGTTCAGTCCGGTTCTATGCGGTTTAAACCGATATAAACCGGTTCAGTCCGGTACTATCTGGTTTAAACCGGTTCAATCCGGTTGTATCCGGTTTAAACTGGTTTAAACTGGTTCAATCCAGTTCTATCCGGTTGTATCCGGTTTAAACCGGTTCAATCCGGTTCTATCCGGTTTTAAACCGGTTTAAACTGTTCTATCCGGTTAAAACCGGTTCTATCCGGTTCTATCCAGTTTAAACCGGTTTAAACCGGTTCAATCGGTTTTATCTGGTTTAACCTGGCTCAATCCCGGTTTATCCGGTTGAAACCGGTTTAACCGGTTCAATCCGGTTTAAAACGGTTCTATCCTGTTCTATCCGGTTTAAACCTGTTTAAATCGGTTCAATCCGGTTCTATCCGGTTTAAACAGGTTTAAACCAGTTCTATCCGGTTCTATCAGGTTTAAACCGGTTTAAACCGGTTCAATCGGTTTTATCTGGTTTAAACTGGTTCAATCCGGTGTTATCCGGTTGAAACCGGTTTAGACGGTTCAATCTGGTTTTATCCGGTTTAAACCGGTTCAATCCGGTTCTACACGGTTTAAACAGGTTTAAACCGTTTCAATCCGGTTCTATCCGGTTTTAAACCGGTTCAATCCGGATCAATCCGGTTTTATCCGGTTTAAACCGGTTCAATCCGGTTCTATCCGGTTTAAACCGGTTTAAACCTGTTCAATCCGGTTCTATCCGGTTTAAACCGGTTCAATCCGCTTCTATCCGGTTTAAACCGGTTAAAACCAGTTCAATCTGTTTCTATCTGGTTTAAACCGTTTCACTCCGGTTCTATCTGGTTTAAACTGTTTTAAAACGGTTCAATCCGGTTCTATCCGGTTGTATCCGGTTTAAACCGGTTCAATCCGGTTTAATCCGGTTTAAACCAGTTCCTTCCGGTTCTGTCCGATTTAAACCTGTTTAAACCAGTTCAATCCGGTTCTATCCGGTTTAAACCGGTTTAAACCGATTCAATCCAGTTCTATCCGGTTGTGTTCGGTTTAAACCGGTTCAATCCAGTTCTATCCGGTTTAAACCGGTTTAAACCGGTATTATCTGGTTTAAACTGGTTCAATCCCGTTTTATCCGGTTGAAACCGGATTAACCGGTTCAATCCGGTTTAAACCGGTTCTATCCGGTTCTATCCGGTTTAAACCTGTTTAAATCGGTTCAATCTGGTTTTATCCGGTTTAAACTGGTTCGATCTGGTTCTATCCGGTTTAAAGAGGTTTAAACTAGTTCAATCCGGTTTTATCCAGTTTAAACCGGTTCAATCCGGTTCTTTCTGGTTTAAACCGGTTCTATCCGGTTCTATCCGGTTTAAACGGGAATAAACCGGTTCAATCCGGTTCTATCCGGTTTAAACAGGTTTAAACCGGCTCAATCCGGTTCTTTCCGGTTTAAACCGGTTCAATCGGGTTCTATACGGTTTAAACCGGTTTAAACAGGTTCAATACGGTGCTATCCGGTTTAAACAGGTTCAATCCGGTTTTATCCATTTTAAACCGGTTCAATTCGGTTTTATCTGTTTTAAACTGGTTCAATCCGGTTTTATCCGGTTTAAACCGGTTCAATCGGTTTTATCTGGTTTAAACTGGTTCAATCTGGTTTTATAAGGTTGAAACTGGTTTAACCGGTTCAATCCATTTTTATCCGGTTTAAACCGGTTCTATCCGGTTCTTTCCGGTTTAAACCGGTTTAAACCGGTTCAATCCGGTTCTATCCGGTTTAAACAGCTTTAAACTGGTTCAATCCAGTTCAATCCGGTTCTATCCAGTTCAAACAGGTTTAAACTGGTTCAATCCGGTTCTATCCGGTTTAAAGCGGTTTGAACCGGTTCAATCCGGTTGTATCCGGCTTATACCGGTTCAATCCGGGTCTATCCGGTTTAAAACGGTTTAAACCGGTTCAATACAGTTCTATCCGGTTTAAACCGGTTCAATCCGGATCTATCTGATTTAAACCGGTTTAAACCGGTTCAATCCGGTTCAATCGTTCTATCCAGTTTAAAACGGTCATCGGTTCTATCAGTATAAACCGGATCAATCGGTTCTTTCCGGTTCTATCCGGTTTAACCGGTTTAAACACGGTGTTCAATCCAGTTCTATCCGGTTTAAACAGGTTTAAGCCGGATCAATCCGGTTTATCTGGTTTAACTGGTTAAATCCTGGTTTTATCCTGTTTTACGTCATCTGGTTGTAACCGGTTTAACCGGTTCAATCTGGTTCGTTTATCAGGTTTAAACCGGTTCAATCCTGTTCTAACCGGTTTAAACAGGTTTAAGCCGGATCAATCCGGTTTTATCCGGTTTCAAACCGGTTCAATCCGGATCAATCTGGTTTTATCCGTTTCAAACCGGTTGAATCCGGTTCTATCCGGTTTAAACCGGTTCTATCCGGTTCTAACCAGTTCAATCCGGATCTATCAGTTTAAACCGGTTCTATCCGGTTCTATCAGGTTTAAACCGGTTCTATCCGGTTTATCTGGTTTAACCGGTTTCAATCGGTTTTAACCGGTTTAATCCGGTTTCTAACCGGTTTAATCCGGTTCAATCCGGTTTATCCGTTTAATCGGTTCTATCCGGTTTAAACGTAACTGTTCAATCCGGTTTCAATCCGGTTCTATCCGGTTTAAACCGGTTTGAACCGGTTCAATCCGGTTGTATCCGGCTTAAATCGGTTCAATCCGGGGTCTATCCGGTTTAAACCGGTTTAAACCGGTTCAATACAGTTCTATCCGGTTTAAACCGGTTCAATCCGGATCTATCCGTTTTAAACCGGTTTCAACCTGTCTCGGTTGAAACCGGTCCAATCCGGTTCTCTCCGGTTTAAACAGGTTTAAACCGGTTTCAACCGGTTCAATCCGGTTGTATCCGGCTTAAATCGGTTCAATCCGGGTCTATCCGGTTTAAACCGGTTTAAACCGGTTCAATACAGTTCTATCCAGTTTAAACCGATTCAATCCGTTTTTATCCGGTTTAAACCGGTTCTATCCGGTTCTATCCGGTTTTAAACCGGTTGAAACCGGTTCAATCCGGTTCTATCGGGTTAAACCGGTTCAATCCTGTTCGTATCCGGTTTAACCGGTTCAATCCGGTTTAACCGGTTTAATCCGGTTTACCGGTTATCCGTTTCGGTTTAAACCGGTTTAAACCGGTTCAATCCGGTTCTTTCCGGTTTAAACGGTTTAAACCGGTTCAATCCGGTTCTATCCGGTTTAAACAGCTTTAAACTGGTTCAATCCGGTTCAATCCGGTTCTATCCGGTTTCAAACGGTTTAAACTGGTTCAATCCGGTTCTATCCGGTTTAAACCGTTGACGGTTCAATCCGGGTCTATCCGGTTTAAACCGGTTAAACCGGTTCAATAAAGTTCTATCCGGTTTAAACCGGTTCAATCCGGATCTATCTGATTTAACCCGGTTTAAACCGGTTCAATCCGGTTCAATCCGTTTATCCAGTTTAAACGGTTCAATCCGGTTCTATCCAGTTATAAACGGTTCAATCCGGTTCATTACCGGTTCAATCCGGTTCTATCGGTTTAAACGGTTTAAACCAGTTTACGTATAGCGGTTTAAACCGTTTCAATCCAGTTCTATCCGGTTTAAACAGGTTTAAGCCGGATCAATCCGGTTTTTTTACTGGTTTAAACTGGTTAAATCCTGTTTTATCCCGTTGAAACCGGTTTAACCGGTTCAATCTGGTTTTTTCCGGTTTAAACCGGTTCAATCCTGTTCTACCTGGTTTAAACAGGTTTAAGCCGGATCAATCCGGTTTTATCCGGTTTAAACCGGTTCAATCCGGATCAATCCGGTTTTATCCGTTTCAAACCGGTTGAATCCGGTTCTATCCGGTTTAAACCGGATTAAACCAGTTCAATCCGGATCTATCCAGTTTAAACCGTTTCTATCCGGTTCTATCTGGTTCAAACAGGTTTAAACCGGTTCTATCCGGTTCTATCTGGTTTAAACCGGTTCAATCCGGTTTTATCTGGTTTAAACCGGTTCTATCCGGTTCTTTCCGGTTTAAAACGGTTTAAACCGGTTCAATCCGGTTCTATCCGGTTTAAACAGCTTTAAACTGGTTCAATCCGTTTCAATCCGGTTCTATCCGGTTTAAACAGGTTTAAACTGGTTCAATCCGGTTCTATCCGGTTGAAACTGGTTTAAACGGTTCAATCCGGTTGTATTCGGTTTGAACCGGTTCTATCCAGCTTAAACTGGTTTTAACCGGTTCAATCCGGTTTTATCTGGTTTAAACCGGTTCTATCCAGTTCTATCTGCTTTAAACTGGTTTAAACCTGTTCAATCCTGTTCTATCCGGTTGAAACCGGTTTAAACCGGTTCAATCTGTTTCTATCCGGTTTAAACCGGTTCAATCTGGTTCTATCCGGTTTAAACCGGTTTAAACCAGTTCAATACGGTTCTATCGGGTTTAAACCGGTTCAATCCGGATCTATCCGATATAAACCGGTTTAAACCGGTTCAATCCGGTTCTATCCGGTTTAAAGCGGTTCTATCCGGTTTTATCCGGTTTAAACAGGTTTAAACCGATTCAATCCGTTTTTATCCGGTTTAAACCGGTTCAATCCGTTTCGATCCGGTTTAAACTGGTTTAAACCGGTTCTATACGGTTCTATCCGGTTTAAACAGGTTTAAACCGATTCAATCCGTTTTTATCCGGTTTAAACCGGTTCTATCCGGTTCTATCCGGTTTAAACCAGTTGAAACCGGTTCAATCCGGTTTTATCTGGTTTAAACTGGTTCAATCCGGTTTTATCCGGTTGAAACTGGTTTAACCGCTTCAATCCAGTTTTATCCGGTTTGAACCGGTTCTATCCGGTTCTATCCAGTTTAAACCGGTTTAAACCGGTTCCATCCGGTTTTCTCCGTTTAAACTGGTTTAAACCGGTTCATTCCGTTTTATCTGGTTTAAACCTGTTTAAACCGGTTCAATCCGGTTGTATCCGGTTTAAACCGGTTCAATCCGGTTTTATCCGGTTTAAAACAGTTCTATCCGGTTCTATCCGGTTTAAACCTGTTTAATCCGGTTCAATCCGGTTTTATCCGCTTTAAACCGGTTCAATCCGGTTCTATCTGGTTTAAACCGGTTTCAACCGGTTCAATCCGGTTCTATCCGGTTTAAACCGGTTCAATCCAGTTCTATCCGGTTTAAACAGGTTTAACCCGGTTTAATCCGGTTTAAACCGGTTTAAACTGGTTTAAACCGGTTCAATCCGGTTCTATCTGTTTTAAACCGGTTCAATCCTGTTCTATCCGCTTGTATCCGGTTTAAACTGGTTCAATCCGGTTCTATCCGGTTTAAACCGGTTTCAACCTGTTCTATCCGGTTGAAACCGGTTCAATCCGGTTCTATCCGCTTTAAACAGGTTTAAACCGGTTCTATCCGGTTTAAACCGGTTTCAACCGGTTCAATCGGTTTTAAATGGTTTAAACTGGTTCAATGCGGTGTTATCCGGTTGAAACCGGTTACCCGGTTCAATCCGGTTTTATCCGGTTTAACCCGGTTCTATCCGGTTCTATCCGGTTTAAACCAGTTTAAACCGGTTCAATCTGGTTCTATCCGGTTTAAAACCGGCTCAATCTGTTTCTACTCGGTTGAAACAGGTTTAAACCGTTTCAATCCGGTTTTATCCGGTTTAAACCGGTATAAACCGGTTCAATCAGGTTCTATCCAGTTTAAACCGGTTCTATCCGTTTCTATCCAGTTTAAACCGGTTTAAACCGTTTCCATCCGGTTCTATCCGGTTTAAACCGGTTCTATCCGGTTCTATCCGGTTTAAACCGGTTGAAACCGGTTCAATCGGTTTTATCTGGTTTAAACTGGTTCAATCCGGTTTTATCCGGTTGAATCTGGTTTAACCGCTTCAATCCAGTTTTATCCGGTTTGAACCGGTTCTATCCGGTTCTATCCAGTTTAAACCGGTTTAAACCGGTTCCATCCGGTTTAAACCGGTTCATTCCGTTTTTATCCGGTTTAAACCTGTTTAAACCGGTTCAATCCGGTTGTATCCGGTTTAATCCGGTTCAATCCGGTTTTATCCGGTTTAAACCAGTTCTATCCGGTTCTATCCGGTTTAAACCAGTTTAAACCGGTTCAATCTGGTTCTATCCATTTTAAACCGGTTCAATCCGGTTCTACTCGGTTTAAACAGGTTTAAACCGTTTCAATCCGGTTTTATCCGGTTTAAACCGGTTCAATCCGGTTCTATCCGGTTTAAACCGGTTTAAACCGGTTCAATCCGGTTCTATCCAGTTTAAACCGGTTCTATCCGTTTCTATCCAGTTTAAACCGGTTTAACCGGTTCTATCCGGTTCTATCTGGTTCTATCCGGTTTAAACCGGTTCAATCCTGTTTTATCCGGTTTAAACCGCTTCCATCCGGTTCTATCCGGTTTAAACCGGTTTAAACCGGTTCAATCCAGTTCTATCCGGTTTAAACCGATTTAAACCGGTTCAATCCGGTTGTGTCCGGTTTAAACCGGTTCAATCCAGTTCTATCCGGTTTAAACCATTTTAAACTGTTCTATCCAGTTTAAACCGGTTCAATCCGGTTTTATCCGGTTTAAACCGGTTCAATTCGGTTTTATCTGTTTTAAACTGGTTCAATCCGGTTTTATCCGGTTTAAACCGGTTCAATCGGTTTTATCTGGTTTAAACTGGTTCAATCTGGTTTTATCCGGTTGAAACTGGTTTAACCGGTTCAATCCATTTTTATCCGGTTTGAACCGGTTCTATCCGGTTCTATCCAGCTTAAACCGGTTTTAACCGGTTCAATCCGGTTTTATCTGGTTTAAACCAGTTCTATCCGGTTCTTTCATGTTTAAACCGGTTTAAACCGGTACAATCCGGTTCTATCCGGTTTAAACAGCTTTAAACTGGTTCAATCCGGTTCAATCCCGTTCTATCCGGTTTAAACAGGTTTAAACTGGTTCAATCCGGTTGTATCCGGTTTAAACCGGATTGAACCAGTTCAATCCGGTTGTATCCGGCTTAAACCGGTTCAATCCGGGTCTATCCGGTTTAATCCGGTTTAAACCGGTTCAATACGGTTCTATCCGGTTTAAACTGGTTCAATCCGGATCTATCTGATTTAAAACGGTTTAAACCGGTTCAATCCGGTTCAATCTGGTTCTATCCGGTTTAAAACGGTTCAATTCGGTTCTATCCAGTATAAACCGGTTCAATCCGGTTCTTTCCGGTTCTATCCGGTTTAAACCGGTTTAAACTGGTTCAATCCGGTTCTATCCGGTTTAAACCGGTTTAAACCGGTTCTATGCGGTTTAAACCGTTTCAATCCAGTTCTATGCGGTTCTATCCGGTGTAAACCGGTTCAATCCGGTTCTATTCGGTTTAAACCGGTTCAATCCGGTTCTATCCGGTTCTATCCAGTTTTAACAGGTTTAAACTGGTTCAATCCGGTTCTATCCGGTTTAAATAGGTTCTATCCAGTTCTATCCAGTTTAAAGAGGTTTAAACCGATTCAATCCGTTTTTATCCGGTTTAAACCGGTTCAATCCGTTTCGATCCGGTTTAAACTGGTTTAAACCGGTTCTATACGGTTCTATCCGGTTTAAACAGGTTTAAACCGATTCAATCCGTTTTTATCCGGTTTAAACCAGTTCTATCCGGTTCTATCCGGTTTAAACCGGTTGAAACCGGTTCAATCCGGTTTTATCTGGTTTAAACTGGTTCAATCCGGTTTTATCCGGTTGAATCTGGTTTAACCGCTTCAATCCAGTTTTATCCGGTTTGAACCGGTTCTATCCGGTTCTATCCAGTTTAAACCGGTTTAAACCGGTTCCATCCGGTTTTCTCCGGTTTAAACTGGTTTAAACCGGTTCATTCCGTTTTTATCCGGTTTAAACCTGTTTAAACCGGTTCAATCCGGTTGTATCCGGTTTAATCCGGTTCAATCCGTTTTTATCCAGTTTAAACCAGTTCTATCCGGTTCTATCCGGTTTAAACCAGTTTAAACCGGTTCAATCTCGTTCTATCCGTTTTAAACCGGTTCAATCCGGTTCTACTCGGTTTAAACAGGTTTAAACCGTTTCAATCCGGTTTTATCCGGTTTAAACCGGTTCAATCCGGTTCTATCCGGTTTAATCCGGTTTAAACCGGTTCAATCCGGTTCTATCCAGTTTAAACCGGTTCTATCCGTTTCTATCCAGTTTAAACCGGTTTAAACCGGTTCTATCCGGTTCTATCTGGTTCTATCCGGTTTAAACCGGTTCAATCCTGTTTTATCCGGTTTAAACCGGTTCAATCCGGTTTTATCCGGTTTAAACCGGTTCAGTCCGGTTCTATCCGGTTTAAACCGGTTTAAACCGGTTCAATCCAGTTCTATCCGGTTTAAACCGATTTAAACCGGTTCAATCCGGTTGTTTCCGGTTTAAACCGGTTCAATCCAGTTCTATCCGGTTTAAACCGTTTTAAACTGTTCTATCCAGTTTAAACCGGTTCTATCCGGTTCTATCCGGTTTAAACCTGTTTAAATCGGTTCAATCTGGTTTTATCCGGTTTAAACTGGTTCGATTCGGTTCTATCCGTTTTAAAGAGGTTTAAACTAGTTCAATCCGGTTTTATCCAGTTTAAACCAGTTCAATCCGGTTCTTTCTGGTTTAAACCGGTTCTATCCGGTTCTATCCGGTTTAAAAGGGAATAAACCTGTTCAATCCGGTTCTATCCGGTTTAAACAGGTTTAAACCGGCTCAATCCGGTTCTATCCGGTTTAAACCGGTTCAATCGGGTTCTATCTGGTTTAAACCGGTTTAAACAGGTTCAATACGGTGCTATCCGGTTTAAACAGGTTCAATCCTGTTTTATCCGGTTTAAACCGGTTCAATTCGGTTTTATCTGTTTTAAACTGGTTCAATCCGGTTTTATCCGGTTTAAACCGGTTCAATCGGTTTTATCTGGTTTAAACTGGTTCAATCTGGTTTTATCCGGTTGAAACTGGTTTAACCGGTTCAATCCATTTTTATCCGGTTTGAACCGGTTCTATCCGGTTCTATCCAGCTTAAACCGGTTTTAACCGGTTCAATCCGGTTTTATCTGGTTTAAACCAGTTCTATCCGGTTCTTTCATGTTTAAACCGGATTAAACCGGTACAATCCGGTTCTATCCGGTTTAAACAGCTTTAAACTGGTTCAATCCGGTTCAATCCGGGTCTATCCGGTTTAAACCGGTTTAAACCGGTTCAATACGGTACTATCCGGTTTAAACCGGTTCAATCCGGATCTATCTGATTTAAAACGGTTTAAACCGGTTCAATCCGGTTCAATCTGGTTCTATCCGGTTTAAAACGGTTCAATCCGGTTCTATCCAGTATAAACCGGTTCAATCCGGTTCTTTCCGGTTCTATCCGGTTTTAACCGGTTTAAACTGGTTCAATCCGGTTCTATCCGGTTTAAACTGGTTTAAACCGGTTCTATGCGGTTTAAACAGGTTTAAACCGATTCAATCCGTTTTTATCCGGTTTAAACCGGTTCAATCCTTTTCGATCCGGTTTAAACTGGTTTAAACCGGTTCTATACAGTTCTATCCGGTTTAAACAGGTTGAAACCGGCTCAATCCGGTTTAATCCGGTTTAAACCAGTTCCTTCCGGTTCTATCCGATTTAAACCTGTTTAAACTGGTTCAATCCGGTTCTATCCGGTTTAAACCGGTTTAAACCGATTCAATCCAGTGCTATCCGGTTGTGTCCGGTTTAAACCGGTTCAATCCAGTTCTATCCGGTTTAAACCGTTTTAAACTGTTCTATCCAGTTCAAACCGGTTCTATCCGGTTCTATCCGGTTTAAACCGGTTTAAACCGGTATTATCTGGTTTAAACTGGTTCAATCCCGTTTTATCCGGTTGAAATCGGTTTAACCGGTTCAATCCGGTTTAAACTGGTTCTATCCGGTTCTATCCGGTTTAAACCTGTTTAAATCGGTTCAATCTGGTTTTATCCGGTTTAAACTGGTTCGATCCGGTTCTATCCGGTTTAAAGAGGTTTAAACTAGTTCAATCCGGTTTTATCCAGTTTAAACCAGTTCAATCCGGTTCTTTCTGGTTTAAACCGGTTCTATCCGGTTTAAACGGGAATAAACCGGTTCAATCCGGTTCTATCCGGTTTAAACAGGTTGAAACCGGCTCAATCCGGTTCTTTCCGGTTTAAACCGGTTCAATCGGGTTCTATCCGGTTTAAACCGGTTTAAACAGGTTCAATACGGTGCTATCCGGTTTAAACAGGTTCATTCCGGTTTTATCCGTTTTAAACCAGTTCAATTCGGTTTTATCTGTTTTAAACAGGTTCAATCCGGTTTTATCCGGTTTAAACCAGTTCAATCGGTTTTATCTGGTTTAAACTGGTTCAATCTGGTTTTATCCGGTTGAAACTGGTTTAACCGGTTCAATCCATTTTTATCCGGTTTGAACCGGTTCTATCCGGTTCTATCCAGCTTAAACCGGTTTTAACCGGTTCAATCCGGTTTTATCTGGTTTAAACCGGTTCTATCCGGTTCTTTCCGGTTTAAACCGGTTTAAACCGGTTCAATCCGGTTCTATCCGGTTTAAACAGCTTTAAACTGGTTCAATCCGGTTCAATCCGGTTCTATCCGGTTCAAACAGGTTTAAACTGGTTCAATCCGGTTCTATCCGGTTTAAACCGGTTTGAACCGGTTCAATCCGGTTGTATCCGGCTTAAACCGGTTCAATCCGGGTCTATCCGGTTTAAACCGGTTTAAACCGGTTCAATACAGTTCTATCCGGTTTAAACCGGTTCAATCCGGATCTATCTGATTTAAACCGGTTTAAACCGGTTCAATCCGGTTCAATCCGGTTCTATCCAGTTTAAAACGGTTCAATCCGGTCCTATCCAGTATAAACCGGATCAATCCGGTTCTTTCCGGGTCTATCCAGTTTAAACCGGTTTAAACCGTTTCAATCCAGTTCTATCCGGTTTAAACCGGATCAATCCGGTTCTATCCGGTATAAACCGGTTTAAACCTGTTCAATCCGGTTCTATCCGGTTTAAACTGGTTCAGTCCGCTTCTATCCGGTTTAAACCGGTTTAAACCTGTTCTATCCGGTTTTAACCGGTTCAATCCGGTTCTATCCGGTTTAAACAGTTTTAAACCGGTTCTATCCGGTTCTATCCGGTATAAACTGGTTTAAACCGGGTCAATCCGGTTCTACCCGGTTGTATCCGGTTTAAACCGGTTCAATCCGGTTCTATGCTTTTTAAACCGGTTTACAGCTGTTCTATCCGGTTTAAACCGGTTCAATCCAGTTCTATCCGGTTTAAACTGGTTTAAACCGGTTCAATCTGTTTTATCTGGTTTAAACTGGTTCAATCCGGTTTTATCCAGTTTAAACCGGTTTAACAGATTCAATCCGGTTTTATCTGGTTTAAACCGGTTCAATACAGATCTATCCAGTTTAAACCGGTTCTATCCGGTTCCATCTGGTTTATACCGGTTCAATCCGGTTTTATCCGTTTTAAACCAGTTCAATCCAGTTCTATCCAGTTTAAATCGGTTTCAACAGGTTCAATCCGGTTTAAACCGGTTCTATCCGGTTCTATCCGGTTTAAACTGGTTCAATCCTGTTCTATCCGGTTTAAACCGGTTCAAACCGGTTCAATCCGGTTTTATCCCGTTGAAACTGGTTCAATCCGGTTCTATCCGGTTTAAACCGGTTTAAACCAGATCAATCCGGTTTTATCCGGTTAAAACCGGTTCTATCCGGTTTTATCTGTTTTAAACCAGTTCTATCTGGTTCTATCCAGTTTAAACCTGTTTAATCCGGTTCAATCCGGTTTTATCCAGTTTAAACCGGTTCAGTCCGGTTCTACCCGGTTTATACTGGTTTAATCCGGTTCAATCCCGTTTTATCCGGTTTAAACCGGTTGAATCCGGTTCTATCCGGTTTAAACCAGTTTAAACCGGTTCAATCCTGTTCTATCCGGTTAAAACCGGTTTAAACCGGTTCAATCCGGTTTTATCCGGTTTAAACCAGTTCTACCCGGTTCTATCCAGTTTCAACCTGTTTAATCCGGTTCAATCAGGTTTTATCCGGTTTAAACCGGTTCAATCCGGTTCTATCCGGTTTAAACCGGTTCCGTCCGGTTCTATCCGGTTTAAACAGGTCTAAACCAGTTCAATCCGGTTCTATCCATTTTAAACCGGTTCAATCCGGTTCTGTCCGGTTTAAACCCGTTTAATCCGGTTCAATCCAGTTTCAACCTGTTTATTCCGGTTCAATCCGGTTTTATCCAGTTTAAACCGGCTCAATCTGGTTCTATCTGGTTTAAACCGGTTTACTCCGGTTCTATCCGGTTTAAACTGGTTTAAACCGGGTCAATCCGGTTCTATCCGGTTGTATCCGTTTTAAACCGGTTCAATCCGGTTCTATGCTTTTTAAACCGGTTTAAACCTGTTCTATCCGGTTTAAACCGGTTCAATCCGGTTCTATCCGGTTTAAACACGTTTAAACAGGTTCTATCCGGTTTAAACTGCTTCAATCCGGTTTTATCCGGTTTAAACCAGTTCCTTCCGGTTCTATCCGATTTAAACCTGTTTAATCCGGTTCAATACGGATTTGTCCGGTTTAAACCGGTTCAATCCGGTTCTATCCGGTTTAAACCGGTTCAGTCCGGTTCTATGCGGTTTAAACCGATATAAACCGGTTCAGTCCGGTACTATCTGGTTTAAACCGGTTCAATCCGGTTGTATCCGGTTTAAACTGGTTTAAACTGGTTCAATCCTGTTCTATCCGGTTGTATCCGGTTTAAACCGGTTCAATCCGGTTCTATCCGGTTTAAACCGGTTTAAACTGTTCTATCCGGTTAAAACCGGTTCTATCCGGTTCTATCCAGTTTAAACCGGTTTAAACCGGTTCAATCGGTTTTATCTGGTTTAACCTGGCTCAATCCCGGTTTATCCGGTTGAAACCGGTTTAACCGGTTCAATCCGGTTTAAAACGGTTCTATCCTGTTCTATCCGGTTTAAACCGGTTTAAACCGGTTCAATCCGGTTCTATCCGGTTTAAACAGCTTTAAACTGGTTCAATCCGGTTCAATCCGGTTCTATCCGGTTCAAACAGGTTTAAACTGGTTCAATCCGGTTCTATCCGGTTTAAACCGGTTTGAACCGGTTCAATCCGGTTGTATCCGGCTTAAACCGGTTCAATCCGGGTCTATCCGGTTTAAACCGGTTTAAACCGGTTCAATACAGTTCTATCCGGTTTAAACCGGTTCAATCGGTTTTATCTGGTTTAAACTGGTTCAATCTGGTTTTATCCGGTTGAAACTGGTTTAACCGGTTCAATCCATTTTTATCCGGTTTGAACCGGTTCTATCCGGTTCTATCCAGCTTAAACCGGTTTTAACCGGTTCAATCCGGTTTTATCTGGTTTAAACCGGTTCTATCCGGTTCTATCCGGCTTAAACCGGTTCAATCCGGGTCTATCCGGTTTAAACTGGTTTAAACCGGTTCAATACAGTTCTATCCGGTTTAAACCGGTTCAATCCGGATCTATCTGATTTAAACCGGTTTAAACCGGTTCAATCCGGTTCAATCCGGTTGTATCCAGTTTAAAACGGTTCAATCCGGTTCTATCCAGTATAAACCGGTTCAATCCGGTTCTTTCCGGTTCTATCCAGTTTAAACCGGTTTAAACCGGTTGTATGCGGTTTAAACCGTTTCAATCCAGTTCTATCCGGTTTAAACCGGTTCAATCCGGTTCTATTCGGTATAAACCGGTTTAAACCTGTTCAATCCGGTTCTATCCGGTTTAAACCGGTTCAATCCGCTTCTATCCGGTTTAAACCGGTTTAAACCTGTTCTATCCGGTTTTAACCGGTTCAATCCGGTACTATCCGGTTTAAACAGTTTTAAACCGGTTCTATCCGGTTCTATCCGGTTTAAACTGTTTTAAACTGGTTCAATCGGTTTTATCTGGTTTAAACTGGTTAAATCCTGTTTTATCCCGTTGAAACCGGTTTAACCGGTTCAATCCGGTTTTATCCGGTTTAAACTGGTTCTATCTGGTTCTATCCAGTTTAAACCAGTTTAAACCGGTTCAATCTGGTTTTATCCGGTTTAAACCGGTTCAATCCTGTTCTACCCGGTTTAAACAGGTTTAAGCCGGATCAATCCGGTTTTATCCGGTTTAAACCGGTTCAATCCGGATCAATCCGGTTTTATCCGGTTCAAACCGGTTGAATCCGGTTCTATCCGGTTTAAACCGGTTTAAACCGGTTCAATCCGGTTCTATCCGGTTAAAACCGGTTTAAACCGGTTCAATCCGGTTTTATCCGGTTTAAACCAGTTCTACCTGGTTCTATCCAGTTTCAACCTGTTTAATCTGGTTCAATCCGGTTTTATCCGGTTTAAACCGGTTCAATCCGGTTCTATCCGGTTTAAACCGGTTCCGTCCGGTTCTATCCGGTTTAAACCGGTTTAAACCGGTTCAATCCGGTTCCAAACGGTTTAAACCGTTTCAATCCGGTTCTGTCCGGTTTAAACCAGTTTAACCCGGTTCAATCCAGTTCTATCCGGTTTAAACCGGTTCTATCCGGTTTAAACCGGTTTCAGCCGGTTCAATCGGTTTTAACTGGTTTAAACTGGTTCAATGCGGTGTTATCCGGTTGAAACCGGTTTAACCGGTTCAATCCGGTTTTATCTGGATTAAACCGGTTCTATCCGGTTCTATCCGGTTGAAACCAGTTTAAACCGGTTCAATCTGGTTCTATCCGGTTTAAACCGGTTTAAACCGGTTCAATACTGTTCTATCCGGTTTAAACCGGTTCAATCCGGATCTATCTGATTTAAAACGGTTTAAACCGGTTCAATCCGGTTCAATCTGTTTCTATCCGGTTTAAAACGGTTCAATCCGGTTCTATTCGGTTTAAACCGGTTCAATCCGGTTCTATCCGGTTCTATCCGGTTTTAACCGGTTTAAACTGGTTCAATCCGGTTCTATCCGGTTTAAACAGGTTCTATACAGTTCTATCCGGTTTAAACAGTTTGAAACCGATTCAATCCGTTTTTATCCGGTTTAAACCGGTTCAATCCGTTTCGATCCGGTTTAAACTGGTTTAAACCAGTTCTATACGGTTCTATCCGGTTTAAACAGGTTTAAACCGATTCAATCCGTTTTTATCCGGTTTAAACCGGTTCAATCTGGTTCTATCCGTTTTAAACCGGTTCAATCCGGTTCTACTCGGTTTAAACAGGTTTAAACCGTTTCAATCCGGTTTTATCCGGTTTAAACCATTTCAATCCGGTTCTATCCGGTTTAAAACGGTTTAAACCGGTTCAATCCGGTTCTATCCATTTTAAACCGGTTTAAACCAGTTCAATCCGGTTTTATCCGGTTTAAACCGGTTCAATCCGGTTTTATCCGGTTTAAACCGCTTCAGTCCGGTTTTATCCAGTTTAAACCGGTTTAAACCGGTTCAATCCGGTTTTATCCGGTTAAAACCGGTTCAATCCGGTTGTATCCGCTTTTAACCGGTTCAATCCGGTTCTATCTGGTTTAAACCGTTTTAAACCGGTTCAATCCTGTTCTATCCGGTTTAAACCGGTTCAATCCAGTTCTATCCGGTTTAAACAGGTTTAACCCGGTTCAATCCGGTTCTATCCGGTTTAAACCGGTTTAAACTGGTTCCATCCGGTTCTATCTGGTTTAAACCTGTTCAATCCGGTTCTATCCGGTTGTATCCGGTTTAAACCGGTTCAATCCGGGTCTATCCGGTTTAAACCGGTTTCAACCTGTTCTATCCGGTTTAAACCGGTTTAAACTGGTTCAATCGGTTTTATCTGGTTTAAATTGGATCAATGCGGTGTTATCCGGTTGAAACCGGTTTAACCGGTTCAATCCGGTTTTATCCGGTTTAAACCGGTTCTATCTGGTTCTATCCGGTTTAAACCAGTTTAAACCGGTTCAATCTGGTTCTATCCGGTTTAAACCGGTTCAATCCGGTTCTACTCGTTTTAAACAGGTTTATACCGTTTCAATCCGGTTTTATCCGGTTTAAACCGGTTCAATCCGGATCAATCCGGTTTTATCCGGTTTAAAACGGTTCAATCCTGTTCAATCCGGTTTAAACCGGTTTAAACCGGTTCAATCCGGTTCTATCCAGTTTAAACCGCTTCTATCCGTTTCTCTCCGGTTTAAACCGGTTCTATCCGGTTGAAACCGGTTCAATCCGGTTCTATCCGGTTTAAACAGGTTTAAACCGGTTCTATCCGGTTTAAACCGGTTTCAACCGGTTCAATCGGTTTTAACTGGTTTAAACTGGTTCAATGCGGTGTTATCCGGTTGAAACCGGTTTAACCGGTTCAATCCGGTTTTATCTGGATTAAACCGGTTCTATCCGGTTCTATCCGGTTGAAACCAGTTTAAACCGGTTCAATCTGGTTCTATCCGGTTTAAACCGGTTTAAACCGGTTCAATCCGGTTCTATCCAGTTTAAACCGGTTCTATCCGTTTCTATCCAGTTTAAACCGGTTTAAACCGGTTCTATCCGGATCTATCCGGTTTAAACCGGTTCAATCCGGTTTTATCCGGTTTAAAACGGTTCAATCCGGTTCTATCCATTTTAAACCGGTTTAAACCAGTTCAATCCGGTTTTATACAGTTAAAACCGGTTCAATCCGGTTTTATCCGGTTTAAACCAGTTCTATCTGGTTCTATCCAGTTTAAACCTGTTTAATCCGGTTCAATCCGGTTTTATCCAGTTTTAACCACTTGAATCCGGTTCTATCCGGTTTAAACCGGTTTAAACCGGTTCAATCCGGTTCTGTCCGGTTTAAACCGGTTTAACCCGGTTCAATCCGGTTCTATCCGGTTTAAACCAGTTTAAACCGGTTCAATCCGGTTTATACCGGTTTAAACCGGTTCAATCTGGTTCTATCTGGTTTAAACCGGTTCACTCTGTTTCTCTCCGGTTTAAACTGGTTTAAACCGGTTCAATCCGGATCTATCCGGTTGTATCCGGTTTAAAACGGTTCAATCCGGTTTAAACAGGTTTAAACCTGTTCTATCCGGTTTAAACCGGTTCAATCCGGTTTTATCCGGTTTAAACCAGTTCCTTCCGGTTCTATCCGATTTAAACCTGTTTAAGCCAGTTCAATCCGGTTTTGTCCGGGTTAAACCAGTTCAATCCGGTTTAAACCGGTTCAGTCCGGTTCTATCCGGTTTAAACCGGTTTAAACCGGTTCAATCCAGTTCTATCCGGTTTAAACCGATTTAAACCGGTTCAATCCGGTTCTATCTGGTTTAAACCGGTTCTATCCGGTTCTATCCGGTTTAAACCGGTTTAAACCGGATCAATCCAGTTCTGTCCGGTTGTGTCCGGTTTAAACCGGTTCAATCCAGTTCTATCCGGTTTAAACCGTTTTAAACTGTTCTATCCAGTTTAAACCGGTTCTATCCGGTTCTATCCGGTTTAAACCGGTTTAAACCGGTATTATCTGGTTTAAACTGGTTCAATCCCGTTTTATCCGGTTGAAACCGGTTTAACCGGTTCAATCCGGTTTAAACCGGTTCTATCCGGTTCTATCCGGTTTAAACATGTTTAAATCGGTTCAATCTGGTTTTATCCGGTTTAAACTGGTTCGATCCGGTTCTATCCGGTTTAAAGAGGTTTAAACTAGTTCAATCCGGTTTTATCCAGTTTAAACCGGTTCAATCCGGTTCTTTCTGGTTTAAACCGG
Organism: Cynocephalus volans; assembly: GCF_027409185.1. Lineage (NCBI taxonomy): Eukaryota > Metazoa > Chordata > Mammalia > Dermoptera > Cynocephalidae > Cynocephalus > Cynocephalus volans. The sequence goes on from NW_026902390.1 coordinate 18,865, forward strand.
TTCTATCCGGTTCTATCCGGTTTAAACTGGAATAAACCGGTTCAATCCGGTTCTATCCGGTTTAAACAGGTTTAAACCGGCTCAATCCGGTTCTATCCAGTTTAAACCGGTTCAATCCGGATCTATCTGATTGAAAACGGTTTAAACCGGTTCAATCCGGTTTAAACCGGTTCAATCGGTTTTATCTGGTTTAAACTGGTTCAATCTGGTTTTATCCGGTTGAAACTGGTTTAACCGGTTCAATCCATTTTTATCCGGTTTGAACCGGTTCTATCCGGTTCTATCCAGCTTAAACCGGTTTTAACCGGTTCAATCCGGTTTTATCTGGTTTAAACCAGTTCTATCCGGTTCTTTCCGGTTTCAACCGGTTTAAACCGGTACAATCCGGTTCTATCTGGTTTAAACAGCTTTAAACTTGTTCAATCCGGTTCAATCCCATTCTATCCGGTTTAAACAGGTTTAAACTGTTTCAATCCGGTTCTATCCGGTTGTATCCGGCTTAAACTGGTTCAATCCGGGTCTATCCGGTTTAAACCGGTTTAAACCGGTTCAATACCGTTCTATCCGGTTTAAACCGGTTCAATCCGGATCTATCTGATTTAAAACGGTTTAAACCGGTTCAATCCGGTTCAATCTGTTTCTATCCGGTTTAAAACGGTTCAATCCGGTTCTATTCGGTTTAAACCGGTTCAATCCGGTTCTATCCGGTTCTATCCGGTTTTAACCGGTTTAAACTGGTTCAATCCGGTTCTATCCGGTTTAAACAGGTTCTATCCAGTTCTATCCGGTTTAAACAGGTTGAAACCGATTCAATCCGTTTTTATCCGGTTTAAACCGGTTCAATCCGTTTCGATCCGGTTTAAACTGGTTTAAACCAGTTCTATACGGTTCTATCTGGTTTAAACAGGTTTAAACCGATTCAATCCGTTTTTATCCGGTTTAAACCGGTTCAATCCGGTTCTACTCGGTTTAAACAGGTTTAAACCGTTTCAATCCGGTTTTATCCGGTTTAAACCGGTTCAATCCGGTTCTATCCGGTTTAAACCGGTTTAAACCGGTTCAATCCGGTTCTATCCAGTTTAAACCGGTTCTATCCGTTTCTATCCAGTTTAAACCGGTTTAAACCGGTTCTATCCGGTTTAAACCGGTTCAATCCGGTTTTATCCGGTTTAAACCGGTTCAATCCGGTTCTATCCATTTTAAACCGGTTTAAACCAGTTCAATCCGGTTTTATCCGGTTTAAACCGGTTCAATCCGGTTTTATCCGTTTTAAACCGCTTCAGTCCGGTTTTATCCAGTTTAAACCGGTTTAAACCGGTTCAATCCGGTTTTATCCGGTTAAAACCGGTTCAATCCGGTTGTATCCGCTTTTAACCGGTTCAATCCGGTTCTATCTGGTTTAAACCGTTTTAAACCGGTTCAATCCTGTTCTATCCGGTTTAAACCGGTTCAATCCAGTTCTATCCGGTTTAAACAGGTTTAACCCGGTTCAATCCGGTTCTATCCGGTTTAAACCGGTTTAAACCGGTTCAATCCGGTTCTATCTGGTTTAAACCTGTTCAATCCGGTTCTATCCGGTTGTATCCGGTTTAAACCGGTTCAATCCGGGTCTATCCGGTTTAAACCGGTTTCAACCTGTTCTATCCGGTTTAAACCGGTTTAAACCGGTTCAATCGGTTTTATCTGGTTTAAATTGGATCAATGCGGTGTTATCCGGTTGAAACCGGTTTAACCGGTTCAATCCGGTTTTATCCGGTTTAACCGGTTCTATCTGGTTCTATCCGGTTTAAACCAGTTGAAACCGGTTCAATCTGGTTCTATCCGGTTTAAACCGGTTCAATCCGGTTCTACTCGTTTTAAACAGGTTTATACCGTTTCAATCCGGTTTTATCCGGTTTAAACCGGTTCAATCCGGATCAATCCGGTTTTATCCGGTTTAAAACGGTTCAATCCTGTTCAATCCGTTTCTATCCAGTTTAAACCGCTTCTATCCGTTTCTCTCCGGTTTAAACCGGTTCTATCCGGTTTAAACCGGTTCAATCCGGTTTTATCCGTTTTAAACCGGTTCAATCCGGTTGTATCCATTTTAAACCGGTTTAAACTGGTTCAATCCGGTCCAATCCAGTTTAAACCGGTTTAAACCGGTTCAATCCGGTTTTATCCGGTTAAACCGGTTCAATCCGGTTCTATCCGGTTTAAACCGGTTTAAACCGGATCAATCCGGTTTTATCCGGTTAAAACCGGTTCAATCCGGTTTTATCCGGTTTAAACCAGTTCTATCTGGTTCTATCCAGTTTAAACCTGTTTAATCCGGTTCAATCCGGTTTTATCCAGTTTAAACCGGTTCAATCCAGTTTTATCCGGTTTAAACCAGTTCTACCCGGTTCTATCTAGTTTCAACCTGTTTAATCCGGTTCAATCCGGTTTTATCCGGTTTAAACCGGTTCAATCCGGTTCTATCTGGTTTAAACCGGTTCCGTCCGGTTCTATCCGGTTTAAACCGGTTTAAACCAGTTCAATCCGGTTCTATCCGGTTTAAACCGGTTCAATCCGGTTCTGTCCAGTTTAAACCCGTTTAACCCGGTTCAATCCAGTTTCAACCTGTTTATTCCGGTTCAATCCGGTTTTATCCAGTTTAAACCGGTTCAATCCGGTTCTATCTGGTTTAAACCGGTTTACTCCGGTTCTATCCGGTTTAAACTGGTTTAAACCGGGTCCATCCGGTTCTATCCGGTTGTATCGGGTTTAAACCGGTTCAATCCGGTTCTATGCTTTTTAAACCGGTTTAAACCTGTTCTATCCGGTTTAAACCGGTTCAATCTGTTTCTATCCGGTTTAAACAGGTTTAAACAGGTTCTATCCGGTTTAAATCGATTTAAACCGGTTCAATCCGGTTCTATCTGGTTTAAACCGGTTCAATCCGGTTCTATCCTGTTTAAACCGGTTTAAACCGGTTCAATCCAGTTCTATCCGGTTGTGTCCGTTTTAAACCGGTTCAATCCGGTTCTATCCGGTTTAAACCGTTTTAAACTGTTCTATCCAGTTTAAACCGGTTCTATCCGGTTCTATCCGGTTTAAACCGGTTTAAACCGGTTAAATCGGTTTTATCTGGTTTAAACTGGTTCAATCCCGTTTAATCCGGTTGAAACCGGTTTAACCGGTTCAATCCGGTTTGAACCGGTTCTATCTGGTTCTATCCGGTTTAAACCTGTTTAAATCGGTTCAATCTGGTTTTATCCGGTTTAAACTGGTTCGATCCGGTTCTATCCGGTTTAAAGAGGTTTAAACTAGTTCAATCCGGTTTTATCCGGTTTAAACCGGTTCAATCCGGTTCTATCCGGTTTAAACAGGTTTAAACCGGCTCAATCCGGTTTTATCTGGTTTAAACTGGTTCAATCCGGTTTTACCCGGTTGAAACTGGTTTAACCGGTTCAATCCGGTTTTATCCGGTTTGAACCGGTTCTATCAGGTTCTATCCAGCTTAAACCGGTTTTAACCGGTTCAATCCGGTTTAAACCTGTTTAAATCGGTTCAATCTGGTTTTATCCGGTTTAAACTGGTTCGATCCGGTTCTATCCGGTTTAAAGAGGTTTAAACTAGTTCAATCCGGTTTTATCCGGTTTAAACCGGTTCAATCCGGTTCTATCCGGTTTAAACAGGTTTAAACCGGCTCAATCCGGTTTTATCTGGTTTAAACCGGTTCAATCCGGTTCTATCTGGTTTAAACAGGTTTCAACCGGTTCAATCCGGTTCTATCCGGTTTAAACCGGTTCAATCCATTTCTATCCGGTTCAAACAGGTTTAACCCGGTTTAATCCGGTTTAAACCGGTTTAAACAGGTTTAAACCGGTTCAAACCGGTTCTATCTGGTTTAAACCGGTTCAATCCTGTTCTATCCGGTTGTATCCGGTTTAAACCGGTTCAATCCGGTTCTATCCGGTTTAAACAGGTTTAAACCGGTTCTATCCGGTTGAAACCGGTTCAATCGGGTTCTATCCGGTTTAAACAGGTTTAAACCGGTTCTATCCGGTTTAAACCGGTTTCAACCGGTTCAATCGGTTTTAACTGGTTTAAACTGGTTCAATGCAGTGTTATCCGGTTGAAACCGGTTTAACCGGTTCAATCCGGTTTTATCTGGATTAAACCGGTTCTATCCGGTTCTATCCGGTTGAAACCAGTTTAAACCGGTTCAATCTGGTTCTATCCGATTTAAACCGGTTCAATCTGTTTCTACTCGCTTGAAACAGGTTTAAACCGTTTCAATCCGGTTTTATCCGGTTTAAACCAGTTCAATCCGGTTCTATCCGGTTTAAACCGGTTTAAACCGGTTCAATCCGGTTCTATCCACTTTAAACCGGTTCTATCCGTTTCTATCCAGTTTAAACCGGTTTAAACCGGTTCTATCCGGATCTATCCGGTTTAAACCGGTTCAATCCGGTTTTATCCGGTTTAAAACGGTTCAATCCGGTTCTATCCATTTTAAACCGGTTTAAACCAGTTCAATCCGGTTTTATCCAGTTAAAACCGGTTCAATCCGGTTTTATCCGGTTTAAACCAGTTCTATCTGGTTCTATCCAGTTTAAACCTGTTTAATCCGGTTCAATCCGGTTTTATCCATTTTAAACCACTTGAATCCGGTTCTATCCGGTTTAAACCGGTTTAAACCGGTTCAATCCGGTTCTGTCCGGTTTAAACCGGTTTAACCCGGTTCAATCCGGTTCTATCCGGTTTAAACCAGTTTAAACCGGTTCAATCCGGTTTATACCGGTTTAAACCGGTTCAATCTGGTTCTATCTGGTTTAAACCGGTTCACTCTGTTTCTCTCCGGTTTAAACTGGTTAAACCGGTTCAATCCGGATCTATCCGGTTGTATCCGGTTTAAAATGGTTCAATCCGGTTTAAACAGGTTTAAACCTGTTCTATCCGGTTTAAACCGGTTCAATCCGGTTTTATCCGGTTTAAACCAGTTCCTTCCGGTTCTATCCGATTTAAACCTGTTTAAGCCAGTTCAATACGGTTTTGTCCGGGTTAAACCAGTTCAATCCGGTTCTATCCGGTTTAAACCGGTTCAGTCCGGTTCTATCCGGTTTAAACCGATTTAAACCGGTTCAATCCGGTTCTATCTGGTTTAAACCGGTTCAATCCGGTTCTATCCGGTTTAAACCGGATCAATCCAGTTCTGTCCGGTTGTGTCCGGTTTAAACCGGTTCAATCCAGTTCTATCCGGTTTAAACCGTTTTAAACTGTTCTATCCAGTTTAAACCGGTTCTATCCGGTTCTATCCGGTTTAAACCGGTTTAAACCGGTATTATCTGGTTTAAACTGGTTCAATCCCGTTTTATCCGGTTGAAACCGGTTTAACCGGTTCAATCCGGTTTAAACCGGTTCTATCCGGTTCTATCCAGTTTAAACCTGTTTAAATCGGTTCAATCTGGTTTTATCCAGTTTAAACTGGTTCGATCTGGTTCTATCCGGTTTAAAGAGGTTTAAACTAGTTCAATCCGGTTTTATCCAGTTTAAACCGGTTCAATCCGGTTCTTTCTGGTTTAAACCGGTTCTATCCGGTTCTATCCGGTTTAAACGGGTATAAACCGGTTCAATCCGGTTCTATCCGGTTTAAACAGGTTTAAACCGGCTCAATCCGGTTCTATCCGGTTTAAACCGGTTCAATCGGGTTCTATCCGGTTTAAACCGGTTTAAACAGGTTCAATACGGTGCTATCCGGTTTAAACAGGTTCAATCCGGTTTTATCCGGTTTAACCGGTTCAATTAGGTTTTATCTGTTTTAAACTGGTTCAATCCGGTTTTATCCGTTTTAAACCGGTTCAATCGGTTTTATCTGGTTTAAACTGGTTCAATCTGGTTTTATCCGGTTGAAACTGGTTTAACCGGTTCAATCCATTTTTATCCGGTTTGAACCGGTTCTATCAGGTTCTATCCAGCTTAAACCGGTTTTAACCGGTTCAATCCGGTTTTATCCGGTTTAAACGGGTTCTATCCGGTTCTATACGGTTTAAACCGGTTTAAACCAGTTCAATCCTGTTCTATCCGGTTTAAACCGGTTTAAACCAGTTCAATCCGGTTCTATCCGGTTTAAACCGGTTCAATCCGGTTCTATCTGGTTTAAACCGGTTTAAACCGGTTCAATACGGTTCTATCTGGTTGAAACCGGTTCAATTCATATCTATCCGATTTAAACCGGTTTAAACCGCTTCAATCCGTTTCTATCCGGTTCTATCCGGTTTAAACCCATTCAATCCGGTTCTATCCGGTTTAAACCGGTTCAATCCGGTTCTATCCAGTTTAAACCGGTTCAATCCGGTTCTACCCGGTTTAAACCGGTTTAAACCGGTTCTGTCCGGTTTAAACCGGTTCAATCCGGTTCCATCCGGTTTAAACTGGTTTAAACAGGTTCTATCCCGTTCTATCCGGTTTAAACCGGTTTAAACCGATTCAATCCGTTTTTATCCGGTTTAAACCAGTTCCACCCGGTTCTACCAGTTTAAACCGGTTTAAACTGGTTCAATCCGGTTTTATCCGGTTTAAACCAGTTCAATTCGGTTTTATCCGGATTAAACTGGTTTAAACGGGTTCAATCCAGTTTCATCAGGTTTAAACCGGTTCAATCTGGTTTCATCCGGTTTAAACCGGTTTAAACCGGTTCAATCCAGTGTTATCTGGTTTAAACTGGTTCAATCCGGTTTTATCCGGTTGAAACTGGTTTAACCGGTTCAATCCGGTTTTATCCGGTTTGAAACAGTTCTATCCGGTTCTATCCAGCTTAAACCGGTTTTAACCATTTCAATGCGGTTTTATCCGGTTTAAACAGGTTCTATCCGGTTCTATCCGGTTTAAACCGGTTCAATCCATTTCTATCCGGTTTAAACTGGTTTAAACCGGTTCTATCCGGTTCTATCCGGTTTAAAGAGGTTTAAACCGATTCAATCCGTTTTTATCCGGTTTAAACTTGTTCTATCCGGTTCTATCCAGCTTAAACTGGTTTTAACCGGATCAATCCGGTTTAATCCGGTTTAAACCGGTTCTATCCAGTTCTATCTGGTTTAAACTGGTTTAAACCGGTTCAATCCTGTTCTATCCGGTTTAAACCGCTTTAAACCGGTTCAATCTGTTTCTATCCGGTTTAAACCGGTTCAATCTGGTTCTATCCGGTTTAAACCGGTTTAAACCAGTTCAATACGGTTCTATCGGGTTTAAACCGGTTCAATCCGGATCTATCCGATATAAACCGGTTTAAACCGGTTCAATCCGGTTCTATCCGGTTCTATCCGGTGTAAACCGGTTCAATCCGGTTCTATCCGGTTTAAACTGGTTCAATCCGGTTCTATCCGGTTCTATCCGGTTTTAACCGGTTTACACTGGTTCAATCCGGTTCTATCCGGTTTAAACCGGTTCTATCCGTTTCTATCTGGTTTAAACCGGTTTACTCCAGTTCTATCCGGTATAAACTGGTTTAAACCGGGTTAATCCGGTTCTACCCGGTTGTATCCGGTTTAAACCGGTTCTATGCTTTTTAAACCGGTTTAAAGCTGTTCTATCCGGTTTAAACCGGTTCAATCCGGTTCTATCCGGTTTAAACTGGTTTAAACCGGTTCAATCGGTTTTATCTGGTTTAAACTGGTTCAATCCGGTTTTATCCAGTTTAAACCGGTTTAACAGATTCAATCCGGTTTTATCCGGTTTAAACCGGTTCAATCCGCTTCTATCCGGTTTAAACCGGTTTAAACCTGTTCTATCCGGTTTTAACCGGTTCAAACCGGTTCTATCCGGTTTAAACAGTTTTAAACCGGTTCTATCCGGTTCTATCCGGTTTAAACTGGTTTAAACCGGTTCAATCGGATTTATCTGGTTTAAACTGGTTAAATCCTGTTTTATCCCGTTGAAACCGGTTTAACTGTTTCAATCCGGTTTTATCCGTTTTAAACTGGTTCTATGTGGTTCTATCCAGTTTAAACCAGTTTAAACCGGTTCAATCTGGTTTTATCCGGTTTAAACCGGTTCAATCCTGTTCTACCCGGTTTAAACAGGTTTAAGCCGGATCAATCCAGTTTTATCCGGTTTAAACCGGTTCAATCCGGATCAATCCGGTTTTATCCGGTTCAAACCGGTTGAATCCGGTTCTATCCGGTTTAAACCGGATTAAACCAGTTCAATCCGGATCTATCCAGTTTAAACCGGTTCTATCCGGTTCTATCCGGTTCAAACAGGTTTAAACCGGTTCTATCCGGTTCTATCTGGTTTAAGCCGGATCAATCCAGTTTTATCCGGTTTAAACCGGTTCAATCCGGATCAATCCGGTTTTATCCGGTTCAAACCGGTTGAATCCGGTTCTATCCGGTTTAAACCGGATTAAACCAGTTCAATCCGGATCTATCCAGTTTAAACCGGTTCTATCCGGTTCTATCCGGTTCAAACAGGTTTAAACCGGTTGAATCCGGTTCTATCCGGTTTAAACCGGTTTAAACCGGTTCAATCCGGTTCTATCCGGTTAAAACCGGTTTAAACCGGTTCAATCCGGTTTTATCCGGTTTAAACCAGTTCTACCTGGTTCTATCCAGTTTCAACCTGTTTAATCTGGTTCAATCCGGTTTTATCCGGTTTAAACCGGTTCAATCCGGTTCTATCCGGTTTAAACCGGTTCCCTCCTGTTCTATCCGGTTTAAACCGGTTAAATCCGGTTCCAACCGGTTTAAACCGTTTCAATCCGGTTCTGTCCGGTTTAAACCAGTTTAACCCGGTTCAATCCAGTTCTATCCGGTTTAAACCAGTTTAAACCGGTTCAATCCGTTTCTATCTGGTTTAAACCGGTTTACTCCAGTTCTATCCGGTATAAACTGGTTTAAACCGGGTCAATCCGTTTCTACCCGGTTGTATCCGGTTAAAACCGGTTCAATCCGGTTTTATCCGGTTTAAACCAGTTCTATCTGGTTCTATCCAGTTTAAACCTGTTTAATCCGGTTCAATCCGGTTTTATCCAGTTTAAACCACTTGAATCCAGTTCTATCCGGTTTAAACCGGTTTAAACCGGTTCAATCCGGTTCTATCTGGTTTAAACCGGTTTAAACCAGTTCAATCCGGTTTATACCGGTTTAAACCGGTTCAATCTGGTTCTATCTGGTTTAAACCAGTTCACTCCGGTTCTATCCTGTTTAAACTGGTTTAAACCGGTTCAATCCGGATCTATCCAGTTGTATCCGGTTTAAAACGGTTCAATCCGGTTTAATCCGGTTTAAACCAGTTCCTTCCGGTTCTATCCGATTTAAACCTGTTTAAACCGGTTCAATCCGGTTCTATCCGGTTTAAACCGGTTTAAACCGATTCAATCCATTTCTATCCGGTTGTGTCCAGTTTAAACCGGTTCAATCCAGTTCTATCCGGTTTAAACCGTTTTAAACTGTTCTATCCAGTTTAAACCGGTTCTAACCGGTTCTATCCGGTTTAAACCGGTTTAAACCGGTATTATCTGGTTTAAACTGGTTCAATCCCGTTTTATCCGGTTGAAATCGGTTTAACCGGTTCAATCCGGTTTAAACCGGTTCTATCCGGTTCTATCCGGTTTAAACCTGTTTAAATCGGTTCAATTTGGTTTTATCCGGTTGAAACTGGTTCGATCCGGTTCTATCCAGTTTAAAGAGGTTTAAACTAGTTCAATCCGGTTTTATCCAATTTAAACCGGTTCAATCCGGTTCTTTCTGGTTTAAACCGGTTCTATCCGGTTCTATCCGGTTTAAACGGGAATAAACCGGTTCAATCCGGTTCTATCCGGTTTAAACAGGTTGAAACCGGCTCAATCCGGTTCTATCCGGTTTAAACCGGTTCAATCGGGTTCTATCCGGTTTAAACCGGTTTAAACAGGTTCAATACGGTGCTATCCGGTTTAAACAGGTTCAATCCGGTTTTATCCGTTTTAAACCGGTTCAATTCGGTTTTATCTGTTTTAAACTGGTTCAATCCGGTTTTATCCGGTTTAAAGCGGTTCAATCCGGTTCTATCCGGCTTAAACCGGTTCAATCCGGTTCTATCCGGTTTAAACTGGTTCAATCCGGTTCTATCCGGTTCTATCCGGTTTTAACCGGTTTACACTGGTTCAATCCGGTTCTATCCGGTTTAAACCAGTTCTATCCGGTTCTATCCGGTTTAAACCAGTTTAAACCGGTTCAATCCGGATCTATCCAGTTGTATCCGGTTTAAACCGGTTCCATCCGGTTCTATCCGGTTTAAACCGGTTTCAACCTGTTCTATCCGGTTTAATCCCGTTTAATCCAGTTCTATCCGGTTTAAACAGGTTTAAACCGGTTCTATCCGGTTTAATCCGGTTTCAACCGGTTCAATCGGTTTTATCTGGTTTAAACTGGTTCAATGCGGTGTTATCCGGTTGAAACCGGTTTAACCGGTTCAATCCGGTTTTATCCGGTTTAAACCGGTTCTATCCGGTTCTATCCGGTTTAATCCAGTTTAAACCGGTTCAATCTGGTTCTATCCGTTTTAAACCGGTTCAATCCGGTTCTACTCGGTTTAAACAGGTTTAAACCGTTTCAATCCGGTTTTATCCGGTTTAAACCGGTTCAATCCGGTTCTATCCGGTTTAAACCGGTTTAAACCGGTTCAATCCGGTTCTATCCAGTTTAAACCGGTTCTATCCGTTTCTATCCAGTTTAAACCGGTTTAAACCGGTTCTATCCGGTTCTATCCGGTTTAAACCGGTTCAATCCGGTTTTATCCGGTTTAAACCGGTTCAATCCGGTTCTATCCATTTTAAACCGGTTTAAACCAGTTCAATCCGGTTTTATCCGGTTTAAACCGGTTCAATCCGGTTTTATCCGCTTTAAACCACTTCAATCCGGTTTTATACAGTTTAAACCGGTTTAACCGGTTCAATCCGGTTTTATCCGGTTTAAACCAGTTCTATCTGGTTCTATCCAGTTTAAACCTTTTTAATCCGGTTCAATCCAGTTTTATCCAGTTTAAACCACTTGAATCCGGTTCTATCCGGTTTAAACTGGTTTAAACCGGTTCAATCCGGTTCTGTCCGGTTTAAACCGGTTTAACCCGGTTCAATCCGGTTCTATCCGGTTTAAACCGGTTTAAACCGGTTCAATCCGGTTTATACCGGTTTAAACCGGTTCAATCTGGTTCTGTCTGGTTTAAACCAGTTCACTTCGGTTCTATCCAGTTTAAACTGGTTTAAACCGGTTCAATCCGGATCCATCCAGTTGTATCCAGTTTAAAACGGTTCAATCCGGTTTAATCCGGTTTAAACCAGTTCCTTCCGGTTCTATCCGATTTAAACCTGTTTAAACCGGTTCAATCCGGTTCTATCCGGTTTAAACCGGTTTAAACCGATTCAATCCAGTTCTATCCGGTTGTGTCTGGTTTAAACCGGTTCAATCTAGTTCTATCCGGTTTAAACCGTTTTAAACTGTTCTATCCAGTTTCAACCGGTTCTATCCGGTTCTATCCGGTTTAAACCGGTTTAAACCGGTATTATCTGGTTTAAACTGGTTCAATCCCGTTTTATCCGGTTGAAATCGGTTTAACCGGTTCAATCCAGTTTAAACCGGTTCTATCCGGTTCTATCCGGTTTAAACCTGTTTAAATCGGTTCAATCTGGTTTTATCCGGTTTAAACTGGTTCGATCCGGTTCTATCCGGTTTAAAGAGGTTTAAACTAGTTCAATCCGGTTTTATCCAGTTTAAACCGGTTCAATCCGGTTCTTTCTGGTTTAAACCGGTTTTATCCGGTTCTATCCGGTTTAAACGGGAATGAACCGGTTCAATCCGGTTCTATCCGGTTTAAACAGGTTGAAACCGGCTCAATCCGGTTCTTTCCGGTTTAAACCGGTTCAATCGGGTTCTATCCGGTTTAAACCGGTTTAAACAGGTTCAATACGGTGCTATCCGGTTTAAACAGGTTCAATCCGGTTTTATCCGTTTTAAACCGGTTCAATTCGGATTTATCTGTTTTAAACAGGTTCAATCCGGTTTTATCCGGTTTAAACCGGTTCAATCGGTTTTATCTGGTTTAAACTGGTTCAATCTGGTTTTATCCGGTTGAAACTGGTTTAACCGGTTCAATCCATTTTTATCCGGTTTGAACCGTTTCTATCCAGCTTAAACCGGTTTTAACCGGTTCAATCCGGTTTTATCTGGTTTAAACCGGTTCTATCCGGTTCTATCCGGTTCTTTCTGGTTTAAACCTGTTCAATCCGGTTCAATCCGGTTCTATCCGGTTCAAACAGGTTTAAACTGGTTCAATCCAGTTCTATTTGGTTTAAACCGGTTTGAACCGGTTCAATCCGGTTGTATCCGGCTTAAACCGGTTCAATCCGGGTCTATCCGGTTTAAACAGGTTTAAACGGGCTCAATCCGGTTCTATCCGGTTTAAACCGGTTCAATCGGGTTCTATCCGGTTTAAACCGGTTTAAACAGGTTCAATACGGTGCTATCCGGTTTAAACAGGTTCAATCCGGTTTTATCCGGTTTAAACCGGTTCAATTCGGTTGTATCTGTTTTAAACTGGTTCAATCCGGTTTTATCCGGTTTAAACCGGTTCAATCGGTTTTATCTGGTTTACACTGGTTAAATCCTGTTTTATCCCGTTGAAACCGGTTTAACCGGTTCAATCCGGTTTTATCCGGTTCAAACTGGTTCTATCTGGTTCTATCCAGTTTAAACCAGTTTAAACCGGTTCAATCTGGTTTTATCCGGTTTAAACCGGTTCAATCCTGTTCTACCCAGTTTAAACAGGTTTAAGCCGGATCAATCCGGTTTTATCCGGTTTAAACCGTTTCAATCCGGATCAATCCGGTTTTATCCGGTTCAAACCGGTTGAATCCGGTTCTATCCGGTTTAAACCGGATTAAACCAGTTCAATCCGGATCTATCCAGTTTAAACCGGTTCTATCCGGTTCTATCCGGTTCAAACAGGTTTAAACCGGTTCTATACGGTTCTATCTGGTTTAAACCGGTTCAATCCGGTTTTATCCGGTTTAAACCGGTTGAATCCGGTTCTATCCGGTTTAAACCGGTTTAAAGCGGTTCAATCCGGTTCTATCCGGTTAAAACCGGTTTAAACCGGTTCAATCCGGTTTTATCCGGTTTAAACCAGTTCTACCTGTTTCTATCCAGTTTCAACCTGTTTAATCTGGTTCAATCCGGTTTTATCCGGTTTAAACCGGTTCAATCCGGTTCTATCCGGTTTAAACCGGTTCCGTCCGGTTCTATCCGGTTTAAACCGGTTTAAACCGGTTCAATCCGGTTCCAACCGCTTTAAACCGTTTCAATCCGGTTCTGTCCGGTTTAAACCAGTTTAACCCGGTTCAATCCAGTTTAAACCGGTTCAATCCGTTTCTATCTGATTTAAACCGGTTTACTCCAGTTCTATCCGGTATAAACTGGTTTAAACCGGGTCAATCCGGTTCTACCCGGTTGTATCCGGTTTAAACCGGTTCAATCCGGTTCTATGCTTTTTAAACCGGTTTAAAGCTGTTCTATCCGGTTTAAACCGGTTCAATCAGGTTCTATCCGGTTTAAACTGGTTTAAACCGGTTCAATCGGTTTTATCTGGTTTAAACTGGTTCAATCTGGTTTTATCCAGTTTAAACCGGTTTAACAGATTCAATACGGTTTTATCCGGTTTAAACCGGTTCAATCCGCTTCTATCCGGTTTAAACCGGTTTAAACCTGTTCTATCCGGTTTTAACCGGTTCAAACCGGTTCTATCCGGTTTAAACAGTTTTAAACCGGTTCTATCCGGTTCTATCCGGTTTAAACTGGTTTAAACCGGTTCAATCGGTTTTATCTGGTTTAAACTGGTTAAATCCTGTTTTATCCCGTTGAAACCGGTTTAACTGTTTCAATCCCGTTTTATCCGTTTTAAACTGGTTCTATCTGGTTCTATCCAGTTTAAACCAGTTTAAACCGGTTCAATCTGGTTTTATCCGGTTTAAACCGGTTCAATCCTGTTCTACCCGGTTTAAACAGGTTTAAGCCGGATCAATCCAGTTTTATCCGGTTTAAACTGGTTCAATCCGGATCAATCCGTTTTTATCCGGTTCAAACCGGTTGAATCCGGTTCTATCCGGTTTAAACCGGATTAAACCAGTTCAATCCGGATCTATCCAGTTTAAACCGGTTCTATCCGGTTCTATCCGGTTCAAACAGGTTTAAACCGGTTCTATCCGGTTCTATCTGGTTTAAACCGGTTCAATCCGGTTTTATCCGGTTTAAACCGGTTTAATCCGGTTCAATCCGGTTTTATCCGGTTTAAACCGGTTGAATCCGGTTCTATCCGGTTTAAACCGGTTTAAACCGGTTCAATCCGGTTCTATCCGATTAAAACCGGTTTAAACCGGTTCAATCCGGTTTTATCCGGTATAAACCAGTTCTACCTGGTTCTATCCAGTTTCAACCTGTTTAATCTGGTTCAATCCGGTTTTATCCGGTTTAAAACGGTTCAATCCGGTTCTATCCGGTTTAAACCGGTTCCCTCCTGTTCTATCCGGTTTAAACCGGTTTAAACCGGTTCAATCCGGTTCCAACCGGTTTAAACCGTTTCAATCCGGTTCTGTCCGGTTTAAACCAGTTTAACCCGGTTCAATCCAGTTCTATCCGGTTTAAACCAGTTTAAACCGGTTCAATCCATTTCCATCTGGTTTAAACCGGTTTACTCCAGTTCTATCCGGTATAAACTGGTTTAAACCGGGTCAATCCGGTTCTACCCGGTTGTATCCGGTTAAAACCGGTTCAATCCGGTTTTATCCGGTTTAAACCAGTTCTATCTGGTTCTATCCAGTTTAAACCTGTTTAATCCGGTTCAATCCGGTTTTATCCAGTTTAAACCACTTGAATCCAGTTCTATCCGGTTTAAACCGGTTTAAACCGGTTCAATCCGTTTCTGTCCGGTTTAAACTGGTTTAACCCGGTTCAATCCGGTTCTATCTGGTTTAAACCGGTTTAAACCAGTTCAATCCGGTTTATACCGGTTTAAACCGGTTCAATCTGGTTCTATCTGGTTTAAACCAGTTCACTCCGTTTCTATCCAGTTTAAACTGGTTTAAACCGGTTCAATCCGGATCTATCCAGTTGTATCCGGTTTAAAACGGTTCAATCCGGTTTAATCCGGTTTAAACCAGTTCCTTCCGGTTCTATCCGATTTAAACCTGTTTAAACCGGTTCAATCCGGTTCTATCCGGTTTAAACTGGTTTAAACCGATTCAATCCATTTCTATCCGGTTGTGTCCAGTTTAAACCGGTTCAATCCAGTTCTATCCGGTTTAAACCGTTTTAAACTGTTCTATCCAGTTTAAACCGGTTCTATCCGGTTCTATCCGGTTTAAACCGGTTTAAACCGGTATTATCTGGTTTAAACTGGTTCAATCCCGTTTTATCCGGTTGAAATCGGTTTAACCGGTTCAATCCGGTTTAAACCGGTTCAATCCGGATCTATCTGATTTAAACCGGTTTAAACCGGTTCAATCCGGTTCAATCCGGTTCTATCCGGTTTAAAACGGTTCAATCCGGTTCTATCCGGTATAAACCGGTTCAATCCGGTTCTTTCCGGTTCTATCCGGTTTAAACCGGTTTAAACTGGTTAAATCCGGTTCTATCCGGTTTAAACCGGTTTAAACCGGTTCTATGCGGTTTAAACCGTTTCAATCCAGTTCTATGCGGTTCTATCCGGTGTAAACCGGTTCAATCCGGTTCTATTCAGTTTAAACCGGTTCAATCCGGTTCTATCTGGTTCTATCCGGTTCTATCCGGTTTTAACCGGTTTAAACTGGTTCAATCCGGTTCTATCCGGTTTAAACAGGTTCTATCCGGTTTTATCCGGTTTAAACCGGTTCTATCTGGTTCTATCCGGTTTAAACCAGTTGAAACCGGTTCAATCTGGTTCTATCCGGTTTAAACCGGTTCAATCCGGTTCTACTCGTTTTAAACAGGTTTATACAGTTTCAATCCGGTTTTATCCGGTTTAAACCGGTTCAATCCGGATCAATCCGGTTTTATCTGGTTTAAAACGGTTCAATCCTGTTCAATCCGGTTTAAACCGGTTTAAAGCGGTTCAATCCGGTTCTATCCAGTTTAAACCGCTTCTATCCGTTTCTCTCCGGTTTAAACCGGTTCTATCCGGTTTAAACCGGTTCAATCCGGTTTTATCCGGTTTAAACCGGTTCAATCCGGTTCTATCCATTTTAAACCGGTTTAAACTGGTTCAATCCGGTCCTATCCAGTTTAAACCGGTTTAAACCGGTTCAATCCGGTTTTATCCGGTTAAACCGGTTCAATCCGGTTCTATCCGGTTTAAACCGGTTCCGTCCGGTTCTATCCGGTTTAAACCGGTTTAAACCGGTTCAATCCGGTTCCAACCGGTTTAAACCGTTTCAATCCGGTTCTGTCCGGTTTAAACCAGTTTAACCCGGTTCAATCCAGTTTAAACCGGTTCAATCCGTTTCTATCTGGTTTAAACCGGTTTACTCCAGTTCTATCCGGTATAAACTGGTTTAAACCGGGTCAATCCGGTTCTACCCGGTTGTATCCGGTTAAAACCGGTTCAATCCGGTTTTATCCGGTTTAAACCAGTTCTATCTGGTTCTATCCAGTTTAAACCTGTTTAATCCGGTTCAATCCGGTTTTATCCAGTTTAAACCACTTGAATCCGGTTCTATCCGGTTTAAACCGGTTTAAACCGGTTCAATCCGTTTCTGTCCGGTTTAAACTGGTTTAACCCGGTTCAATCCGGTTCTATCCGGTATAAACCGGTTTAAACCAGTTCAATCCGGTTTATACCGGTTTAAACCGGATCAATCTGGTTCTATCTGGTTTCAACCAGTTCACTCCGGTTCTATCCAGTTTAAACTGGTTTAAACCGGTTCAATCCGGATCTATCCAGTTGTATCCGGTTTAAACCGGTTCCATCCGGTTCTATCCGGTTTAAACCGGTTTCAACCTGTTCTATCCGGTTTAATCCCGTTTAATCCAGTTCTATCCGGTTTAAACAGGTTTAAACCGGTTCTATCCGGTTTAATCCGGTTTCAACCGGTTCAATCGGTTTTATCTGGTTTAAACTGGTTCAATGCGGTGTTATCCGGTTGAAACCGGTTTAACCGGTTCAATCCGGTTTTATCCGGTTTAAACCGGTTCTATCCGGTTCTATCCGGTTTAATCCAGTTTAAACCGGTTCAATCTGGTTCTATCCGTTTTAAACCGGTTCAATCCGGTTCTACTCGGTTTAAACAGGTTTAAACCGTTTCAATCCGGTTTTATCCGGTTTAAACCGGTTCAATCCGGTTCTATCCGGTTTAAACCGGTTTAAACCGGTTCAATCCGGTTCTATCCAGTTTAAACCGGTTCTATCCGTTTCTATCCAGTTTAAACCGGTTTAAACCGGTTCTATCCGGTTCTATCCGGTTTAAACCGGTTCAATCCGGTTTTATCCGGTTTAAACCGGTTCAATCCGGTTCTATCCATTTTAAACCGGTTTAAACCAGTTCAATCCGGTTTTATCCGGTTTAAACCGGTTCAATCCGGTTTTATCCGCTTTAAACCACTTCAATCCGGTTTTATCCAGTTTAAACCAGTTTAACCGGTTCAATCCGGTTTTATCCGGTTTAAACCAGTTCTATCTGGTTCTATCCAGTTTAAACCTGTTTAATCCGGTTCAATCCAGTTTTATCCAGTTTAAACCACTTGAATCCGGTTCTATCCGGTTTAAACTGGTTTAAACCGGTTCAATCCGGTTCTGTCCGGTTTAAACCGGTTTAACCCGGTTCAATCCGGTTCTATCCGGTTTAAACCGGTTTAAACCGGTTCAATCCGGTTTATACCGGTTTAAACCGGTTCAATCTGGTTCTATCTGGTTTAAACCAGTTCACTTCGGTTCTATCCAGTTTAAACTGGTTTAAACCGGTTCAATCCGGATCCATCCAGTTGTATCCAGTTTAAAACGGTTCAATCCGGTTTAATCCGGTTTAAACCAGTTCCTTCCGGTTCTATCCGATTTAAACCTGTTTAAACCGGTTCAATCCGGTTCTATCCGGTTTAAACCGGTTTAAACCGATTCAATCCAGTTCTATCCGGTTGTGTCTGGTTTAAACCGGTTCAATCTAGTTCTATCCGGTTTAAACCGTTTTAAACTGTTCTATCCAGTTTCAACCGGTTCTATCCGGTTCTATCCGGTTTAAACCGGTTTAAACCGGTATTATCTGGTTTAAACTGGTTCAATCCCGTTTTATCCGGTTGAAATCGGTTTAACCGGTTCAATCCAGTTCAAACCGGTTCTATCCGGTTCTATCCGGTTTAAACCTGTTTAAATCGGTTCAATCTGGTTTTATCCGGTTTAAACTGGTTCGATCCGGTTCTATCCGGTTTAAAGAGGTTTAAACTAGTTCAATCCGGTTTTATCCAGTTTAAACCGGTTCAATCCGGTTCTTTCTGGTTTAAACCGGTTTTATCCGGTTCTATCCGGTTTAAACGGGAATGAACCGGTTCAATCCGGTTCTATCCGGTTTAAACAGGTTGAAACCGGCTCAATCCGGTTCTTTCCGGTTTAAACCGGTTCAATCAGGTTCTATCCGGTTTAAACCGGTTTAAACAGGTTCAATACGGTGCTATCCGGTTTAAACAGGTTCAATCCGGTTTTATCCGTTTTAAACCGGTTCAATTCGGATTTATCTGTTTTAAACAGGTTCAATCCGGTTTTATCCGGTTTAAACCGGTTCAATCGGTTTTATCTGGTTTAAACTGGTTCAATCTGGTTTTATCCGGTTGAAACTGGTTTAACCGGTTCAATCCATTTTTATCCGGTTTGAACCGTTTCTATCCAGCTTAAACCGGTTTTAACCGGTTCAATCCGGTTTTATCTGGTTTAAACCGGTTCTATCCGGTTCTATCCGGTTCTTTCCGGTTTAAACCGGTTCAATCCGGTTCAATCCGGTTCTATCCGGTTCAAACAGGTTTAAACTGGTTCAATCCGGTTCTATCCGGTTTAAACCGGTTTGAACCGGTTCAATCCGGTTGTATCCGGCTTAAACCGGTTCAATCCGGGTCTATCCGGTTTAAACAGGTTTAAACGGGCTCAATCCGGTTCTATCCGGTTTAAACCGGTTCAATCGGGTTCTATCCGGTTTAAACCGGTTTAAACAGGTTCAATACGGTGCTATCCGGTTTAAACAGGTTCAATCCGGTTTTATCCGGTTTAAACCGGTTCAATTCGGTTGTATCTGTTTTAAACTGGTTCAATCCGGTTTTATCCGGTTTAAACCGGTTCAATCGGTTTTATCTGGTTTACACTGGTTAAATCCTGTTTTATCCCGTTGAAACCGGTTTAACCGGTTCAATCCGGTTTTATCCGGTTCAAACTGGTTCTATCTGGTTCTATCCAGTTTAAACCAGTTTAAACCGGTTCAATCTGGTTTTATCCGGTTTAAACCGGTTCAATCCTGTTCTACCCGGTTTAAACAGGTTTAAGCCGGATCAATCCGGTTTTATCCGGTTTAAACCGTTTCAATCCGGATCAATCCGGTTTTATCCGGTTCAAACCGGTTGAATCCGGTTCTATCCGGTTTAAACCGGATTAAACCAGTTCAATCCGGATCTATCCAGTTTAAACCGGTTCTATCCGGTTCTATCCGGTTCAAACAGGTTTAAACCGGTTCTATACGGTTCTATCTGGTTTAAACCGGTTCAATCCGGTTTTATCCGGTTTAAACCGGTTGAATCCGGTTCTATCCGGTTTAAACCGGTTTAAAGCGGTTCAATCCGGTTCTATCCGGTTAAAACCGGTTTAAACCGGTTCAATCCGGTTTTATCCGGTTTAAACCAGTTCTACCTGTTTCTATCCAGTTTCAACCTGTTTAATCTGGTTCAATCCGGTTTTATCCGGTTTAAACCGGTTCAATCCGGTTCTATCCGGTTTAAACCGGTTCCGTCCGGTTCTATCCGGTTTAAACCGGTTTAAACCGGTTCAATCCGGTTCCAACCGGTTTAAACCGTTTCAATCCGGTTCTGTCCGGTTTAAACCAGTTTAACCCGGTTCAATCCAGTTTAAACCGGTTCAATCCGTTTCTATCTGGTTTAAACCGGTTTACTCCAGTTCTATCCGGTATAAACTGGTTTAAACCGGGTCAATCCGGTTCTACCCGGTTGTATCCGGTTTAAACCGGTTCAATCCGGTTCTATGCTTTTTAAACCGGTTTAAAGCTGTTCTATCCGGTTTAAACCGGTTCAATCAGGTTCTATCCGGTTTAAACTGGTTTAAACCGGTTCAATCGGTTTTATCTGGTTTAAACTGGTTCAATCTGGTTTTATCCAGTTTAAACCGGTTTAACAGATTCAATACGGTTTTATCCGGTTTAAACCGGTTCAATCCGCTTCTATCCGGTTTAAACCGGTTTAAACCTGTTCTATCCGGTTTTAACCGGTTCAAACCGGTTCTATCCGGTTTAAACAGTTTTAAACCGGTTCTATCCGGTTCTATCCGGTTTAAACTGGTTTAAACCGGTTCAATCGGTTTTATCTGGTTTAAACTGGTTAAATCCTGTTTTATCCCGTTGAAACCGGTTTAACTGTTTCAATCCCGTTTTATCCGTTTTAAACTGGTTCTATCTGGTTCTATCCAGTTTAAACCAGTTTAAACCGGTTCAATCTGGTTTTATCCGGTTTAAACCGGTTCAATCCTGTTCTACCCGGTTTAAACAGGTTTAAGCCGGATCAATCCAGTTTTATCCGGTTTACACTGGTTCAATCCGGATCAATCCGTTTTTATCCGGTTCAAACCGGTTGAATCCGGTTCTATCCGGTTTAAACCGGATTAAACCAGTTCAATCCGGATCTATCCAGTTTAAACCGGTTCTATCCGGTTCTATCTGGTTCAAACAGGTTTAAACCGGTTCTATCCGGTTCTATCTGGTTTAAACCGGTTCAATCCGGTTTTATCCGGTTTAAACCGGTTTAATCCGGTTCAATCCGGTTTTATCCGGTTTAAACCGGTTGAATCCGGTTCTATCCGGTTTAAACCGGTTTAAAACGGTTCAATCCGGTTCTATCCGATTAAAACCGGTTTAAACCGGTTCAATCCGGTTTTATCCGGTTTAAACCAGTTCTACCTGGTTCTATCCAGTTTCAACCTGTTTAATCTGGTTCAATCCGGTTTTATCCGGTTTAAAACGGTTCAATCCGGTTCTATCCGGTTTAAACCGGTTCCCTCCTGTTCTATCCGGTTTAAACCAGTTTAAACCGGTTCAATCCGGTTCCAACCGGTTTAAACCGTTTCAATCCGGTTCTGTCCGGTTTAAACCAGTTTAACCCGGTTCAATCCAGTTCTATCCGGTTTAAACCAGTTTAAACCAGTTCAATCCGTTTCCATCTGGTTTAAACCGGTTTACTCCAGTTCTATCCGGTATAAACTGGTTTAAACCGGGTCAATCCGGTTCTACCCGGTTGTATCCGGTTAAAACCGGTTCAATCCGGTTTTATCCGGATTAAACCAGTTCTATCTGGTTCTATCCAGTTTAAACCTGTTTAATCCGGTTCAATCCGGTTTTATCCAGTTTAAACCACTTGAATCCAGTTCTATCCGGTTTAAACCGGTTTAAACCGGTTCAATCCGTTTCTGTCCGGTTTAAACTGGTTTAACCCGGTTCAATCCGGTTCTATCTGGTTTAAACCGGTTTAAACCAGTTCAATCCGGTTTATACCGGTTTAAACCGGTTCAATCTGGTTCTATCTGGTTTAAACCAGTTCACTCCGGTTCTATCCAGTTTAAACTGGTTTAAACCGGTTCAATCCGGATCTATCCAGTTGTATCCGGTTTAAAACGGTTCAATCCGGTTTAATCCGGTTTAAACCAGTTCCTTCCGGTTCTATCCGATTTAAACCTGTTTAAACCGGTTCAATCCGGTTCTATCCGGTTTAAACTGGTTTAAACCGATTCAATCCATTTCTATCCGGTTGTGTCCAGTTTAAACCGGTTCAATCCAGTTCTATCCGGTTTAAACCGTTTTAAACTGTTCTATCCAGTTTAAACCAGTTCTATCCGGTTCTATCCGGTTTAAACCGGTTTAAACCGGTATTATCTGGTTTAAACTGGTTCAATCCCGTTTTATCCGGTTGAAATCGGTTTAACCGGTTCAATCCGGTTTAAACCGGTTCAATCCGGATCTATCTGATTTAAACCGGTTTAAACCGGTTCAATCCGGTTCAATCCGGTTCTATCCGGTTTAAAACGGTTCAATCCGGTTCTATCCGGTATAAACCGGTTCAATACGGTTCTTTCCGGTTCTATCCGGTTTAAACCGGTTTAAACTGGTTAAATCCGGTTCTATCCGGTTTAAACCGGTTTAAACCGGTTCTATGCGGTTTAAACCGTTTCAATCCAGTTCTATGCGGTTCTATCCGGTGTAAACCGGTTCAATCCGGTTCTATTCAATTTAAACCGGTTCAATCCGGTTCTATCCGGTTCTATCCGGTTCTATCCGGTTTTAACCGGTTTAAACTGGTTCAATCCGGTTCTATCCGGTTTAAACAGGTTCTATCCGGTTTTATCCAGTTTAAACCGGTTCTATCTGGTTCTATCCGGTTTAAACCAGTTGAAACCGGTTCAATCTGGTTCTATCCGGTTTAAACCGGTTCAATCCGGTTCTACTCGTTTTAAACAGGTTTATACCGTTTCAATCCGGTTTTATCCGGTTTAAACCGGTTCAATCCGGATCAATCCGGTTTTATCTGGTTTAAAACGGTTCAATCCTGTTCAATCCGGTTTAAACCGGTTTAAAGCGGTTCAATCCGGTTCTATCCAGTTTAAACCGCTTCGATCCGTTTCTCTCCGGTTTAAACCGGTTCTATCCGGTTTAAACCGGTTCAATCCGGTTTTATCCGGTTTAAACCGGTTCAATCCGGTTCTATCCATTTTAAACCGGTTTAAACTGGTTCAATCCGGTTTTATCCGGTTAAACCGGTTCAATCCGGTTCTATCCGGTTTAAACCGGTTTAAACCGGATCAATCCGGTTGTATCCGGTTAAAACCGGTTCAATCCGGTTTTATCCGGTTAAAACCAGTTCTATCTGGTTCTATCCAGTTTAAACCTGTTTAATTCGGTTCAATCCGGTTTTATCCATTTTAAACCGGTTCAATCCGGTTTTATCCGGTTTAAACCAGTTCTACCCGGTTCTATCTAGTTTCAACCTGTTTAATCCGGTTCAATCCGGTTTTATCCGGTTTAAACCGGTTCAATCCGGTTCTATCTGGTTTAAACCGGTTCCATCCGGTTCTATCCGGTTTAAACCGGTTTAAACCAGTTCAATCCGGTTCTATCCGGTTTAAACCGGTTCAATCCGGTTCTGTCCGGTTTAAACCCGTTTAACCCGGTTCAATCCAGTTTCAACCTGTTTATTCCGGTTCAATCCGGTTTTATCCAGTTTAAACCGGTTCAATCCGGTTCTATCTGGTTTAAACCGGTTTACTCCGGTTCTATCCGGTTTAAACTGGTTTAAACCGGGTCCATCCGGTTCTATCCGGTTGTATTGGGTTTAAACCGGTTCAATCCGGTTCTATGCTTTTTAAACCGGTTTAAACCTGTTCTATCCGGTTTAAACTGGTTCAATCTGGTTCTATCCGGTTTAAACAGTTTAAACAGGTTCTATCCGGTTTAAATCGATTTAAACCGGTTCAATCCGGTTCTATCTGGTTTAAACCGGTTCAATCCGGTTCTATCCTGTTTAAACCGGTTTAAACCGGTTCAATCCAGTTCTATCCGGTTGTGTCCGTTTTAAACCAGTTCAATCCGGTTCTATCCGGTTTAAACCGTTTTAAACTGTTCTATCCAGTTTAAACCGGTTCTATCCGGTTCTATCCGGTTTAAACCGGTTTAAACCGGTTAAATCGGTTTTATCTGGTTTAAACTGGTTCAATCCCGTTTAATCCGGTTGAAACCGGTTTAACCGGTTCAATCCGGTTTAAACCGGTTCTATCCGGTTCTATCCGGTTTAAACCTGTTTAAATCGGTTCAATCTGGTTTTATCCGGTTTAAACTGGTTCGATCCGGTTCTATCCGGTTTAAAGAGGTTTAAACTAGTTCAATCCGGTTTTATCCGGTTTAAACCGGTTCAATCCGGTTCTATCCGGTTTAAACAGTTTTAAACCGACTCAATCTGGTTTTATCTGGTTTAAACTGGTTCAATCCGGTTTTACCCGGTTGAAACTGGTTTAACCGGTTCAATCCGGTTTTATCCGTTTTGAACCGGTTCTATCAGGTTCTATCCAGCTTAAACCGGTTTTAACCGGTTCAATCCGGTTTTATCCGGTTTAAACGGGTTCTATCCGGTTCTATACGGTTTAAACCGGTTTAAACCAGTTCAATCCTGTTCTATCCGGTTTAAACCGGTTTAAACCAGTTCAATCCGGTTCTATCCGGTTTAAACCGGTTCAATCCGGTTCTATCTGGTTTAAACCGGTTTAAACCGGTTCAATACGGTTCTATCTGGTTGAAACTGGTTCAATTCATATCTATCCGATTTAAACCGGTTTAAACCGCTTCAATCTGGTTCCATCCGGTTCTATCCGGTTTAAACTCATTCAATCCGGTTCTATCCGGTTTAAACCGGTTCAATCCGGTTCTATCCAGTTTAAACCGGTTCAATCCGGTTCTACCCGGTTTAAACCGGTTTAAACCGGTTCTGTCCGGTTTAAACCGGTTCAATCCGGTTCCATCCGGTTTAAACTGGTTTAAACTGGTTCTATCCCGTTCAATCCGGTTTAAACCGGTTTAAACCGATTCAATCCGTTTTTATCCGGTTTAAACCAGTTCTACCCGGTTCTACCAGTTTAAACCAGTTTAAACTGGTTCATCCGGTTTTATCCGGTTTAAACCGGTTCAATTCGGTTTTATCCGGATTAAACTGGTTTAAACGGGTTCAATCCAGTTTCATCAGGTTTAAACCGGTTCAATCTGGTTTCATCCGGTTTAAACCGGTTTAAACCGGTTCAATCCAGTGTTATCTGTTTTAAACTGGTTCAATCCGGTTTTATCCGGTTGAAACTGGTTTAACCAGTTCAATCCGGTTTTATCCGGTTTGAACCAGTTCTATCCGGTTCTATCCAGCTTAAACCGGTTTTAACCGTTTCAATGCGGTTTTATCCGGTTTAAACAGGTTCTATCCGGTTCTATCCGGTTTAAACCGGTTCAATCCATTTCTATCCGGTTTAAACTGGTTTAAACCGGTTCTATCCGGTTCTATCCGGTTTAAAGAGGTTTAAACCGATTCAATCCGTTTTTATCCGGTTTAAACTTGTTCTATCCGGTTCTATCCAGCTTAAACTGGTTTTAACCGGATCAATCCGGTTTTATCCGGTTTAAACCGGTTCTATCCAGTTCTATCTGGTTTAAACTGGTTTAAACCGGTTCAATCCTGTTCTATCCGGTTTAAACCGGTTTAAACCGGTTCAATCTGTTTCTATCCGGTTTAAACCGGTTCAATCTATTTCTATCCGGTTTAAACCGGTTTAAACCAGTTCAATACGGTTCTATCGGGTTTAAACCGGTTCAATCCGGATCTATCCGTTATAAACCGGTTTAAACCGGTTCAATCCGGTTCTATCCGGTGTAAACCGGTTCAATCCGGTTCTATCCGGTTTAAACTGGTTCAATCCGGTTCTATCCGGTTCTATCCGGTTTTAACCGGTTTAAACTGGTTCAATCCGGTTCTATCCGGTTTAAACCGGTTCTATCCGGTTCTATCCGGTTTAAACAGGTTTAAACCTATTCAATCCGTTTTTATCCGGTTTAAACCGGTTCAATCCGTTTCGATCCGGTTTAAACCGGTTGAATCCGGTTCAATCCGGTTTTATCTGGTTTAAACTGGTTCAATCCGGTTTTATCCGGTTGAAACTGGTTTAACCGCTTCAATTCAGTTTTATCCGGTTTAAACCGGTTCAATCCGGTTTTATCCGGTTTAAACCAGTTCTATCCGGTTCTATCCGGTTTAAACCTGTTTAATCCAGTTAAATCCGGTTTTATCCGCTTTAAACCGGTTCAATCCGGTTCTATCTGGTTTAAACCGGTTTAAACCGGTTCAATCCGGTTCTATCTGGTTTAAACCGGTTCAATCCGGTTCTATCTGGTTGTATCCGGTTTAAACCGGTTCAATCCGGGTCTATCCGGTTTAAACCGGTTTCAACCTGTTCTATCCGGTTTAAACCGGTTTAACCCGGTTCAATCGGTTTTATCTGGTTTAAACTGGTTCAATGCGGTGTTATCCGGTTGAAACCGGTTTAACCGCTTCAATCTAGTTTTATCCGGTTTAAACCGGTTCTGTCTGGTTCTATCCGGTTTAAACCGGTTCAATCCGGTTCTACTCGGTTTAAACAGGTTTAAACCTTTTCAATCCGGTTTTATCCGGTTAAACCGGTTCAATCCGGATCAATCCGGTTTTATCCGGTTTAAACCGGTTCAATCCGGTTCTATCCGGTTTAAACCGGTTTAAACCGGTTCAATCCGGTTCTATCCAGTTTAAACCGGTTCTATCCGTTTCTATCCGGTTTAAACCGGTTTAAACCGGTACTATCCGGTTCTATCCGGTTTAAACCGGTTTAAACCGGTTCAATCCGGTTCTATCTGGTTTAAACCGGTTCACTCCGGTTCTATCCGGTTTAAACTGGTTTAAACCGGTTCAATCCGGTTTTGTCCGGTTTAAACCAGTTCAATCCGGTTCTATCCGGTTTAAACCGATTTAAACCGGTTCAATCCGGTTCTATCTGGTTTAAACCGGTTCAATCCGGTTGCATCCGGTTTAAACCGGTTTAAACCGGTTCCATCCGGTTCTATCTGGTTTAAACCGGTTCAATCCGGATCTATCTGATTTAAACCGGTTTAAACCGGTTCAATCCGGTTCAATCCGGTTCTATCCGGTTTAAAACGGTTCAATCCGGTTCTATCCGGTATAAACCGGTTCAATCCGGTTCTTTCCGGTTCTATCCGGTTTAAACCGGTTTAAACTGGTTAAATCCGGTTCTATCCGGTTTAAACCGGTTTAAACCGGTTCTATGCGGTTTAAACCGTTTCAATCCAGTTCTATGCGGTTCTATCCGGTGTAAACCGGTTCAATCCGGTTCTATTCAGTTTAAACCGGTTCAATCCGGTTCTATCCGGTTCTATCCGGTTCTATCCGGTTTTAACCGGTTTAAACTGGTTCAATCCGGTTCTATCCGGTTTAAACAGGTTCTATCCGGTTTTATCCGGTTTAAACCGGTTCTATCTGGTTCTATCCGGTTTAAACCAGTTGAAACCGGTTCAATCTGGTTCTATCCGGTTTAAACCGGTTCAATCCGGTTCTACTCGTTTTAAACAGGTTTATACCGTTTCAATCCGGTTTTATCCGGTTTACACCGGTTCAATCCGGATCAATCCGGTTTTATCTGGTTTAAAACGGTTCAATCCTGTTCAATCCGGTTTAAACCGGTTTAAAGCGGTTCAATCCGGTTCTATCCAGTTTAAACCGCTTCTATCCGTTTCTCTCCGGTTTAAACCGGTTCTATCCGGTTTAAACCGGTTCAATCCGGTTTTATCCGGTTTAAACCGGTTCAATCCGGTTCTATCCATTTTAAACCGGTTTAAACTGGTTCAATCCGGTCCTATCCAGTTTAAACCGGTTTAAACCGGTTCAATCCGGTTTTATCCGGTTAAACCGGTTCAATCCGGTTCTATCCGGTTTAAACCGGTTCCGTCCGGTTCTATCCGGTTTAAACCGGTTTAAACCGGTTCAATCCGGTTCCAACCGGTTTAAACCGTTTCAATCCGGTTCTGTCCGGTTTAAACCAGTTTAACCCGGTTCAATCCAGTTTAAACCGGTTCAATCCGTTTCTATCTGGTTTAAACCGGTTTACTCCAGTTCTATCCGGTATAAACTGGTTTAAACCGGGTCAATCCGGTTCTACCCGGTTGTATCCGGTTAAAACCGGTTCAATCCGGTTTTATCCGGTTTAAACCAGTTCTATCTGGTTCTATCCAGTTTAAACCTGTTTAATCCGGTTCAATCCGGTTTTATCCAGTTTAAACCACTTGAATCCGGTTCTATCCGGTTTAAACCGGTTTAAACCGGTTCAATCCGTTTCTGTCCGGTTTAAACTGGTTTAACCCGGTTCAATCCGGTTCTATCCGGTATAAACCGGTTTAAACCAGTTCAATCCGGTTTATACCGGTTTAAACCGGATCAATCTGGTTCTATCTGGTTTCAACCAGTTCACTCCGGTTCTATCCAGTTTAAACTGGTTTAAACCGGTTCAATCCGGATCTATCCAGTTGTATCCGGTTTAAACCGGTTCCATCCGGTTCTATCCGGTTTAAACCGGTTTCAACCTGTTCTATCCGGTTTAATCCCGTTTAATCCAGTTCTATCCGGTTTAAACAGGTTTAAACCGGTTCTATCCGGTTTAATCCGGTTTCAACCGGTTCAATCGGTTTTATCTGGTTTAAACTGGTTCAATGCGGTGTTATCCGGTTGAAACCGGTTTAACCGGTTCAATCCGGTTTTATCCGGTTTAAACCGGTTCTATCCGGTTCTATCCGGTTTAATCCAGTTTAAACCGGTTCAATCTGGTTCTATCCGTTTTAAACCGGTTCAATCCGGTTCTACTCGGTTTAAACAGGTTTAAACCGTTTCAATCCGGTTTTATCCGGTTTAAACCGGTTCAATCCGGTTCTATCCGGTTTAAACCGGTTTAAACCGGTTCAATCCGGTTCTATCCAGTTTAAACCGGTTCTATCCGTTTCTATCCAGTTTAAACCGGTTTAAACCGGTTCTATCCGGTTCTATCCGGTTTAAACCGGTTCAATCCGGTTTTATCCGGTTTAAACCGGTTCAATCCGGTTCTATCCATTTTAAACCGGTTTAAACCAGTTCAATCCGGTTTTATCCGGTTTAAACCGGTTCAATCCGGTTTTATCCGCTTTAAACCACTTCAATCCGGTTTTATCCAGTTTAAACCGGTTTAACCGGTTCAATCCGGTTTTATCCGGTTTAAACCAGTTCTATCTGGTTCTATCCAGTTTAAACCTGTTTAATCCGGTTCAATCCAGTTTTATCCAGTTTAAACCACTTGAATCCGGTTCTATCCGGTTTAAACTGGTTTAAACCGGTTCAATCCGGTTCTGTCCGGTTTAAACCGGTTTAACCCGGTTCAATCCGGTTCTATCCGGTTTAAACCGGTTTAAACCGGTTCAATCCGGTTTATACCGGTTTAAACCGGTTCAATCTGGTTCTATCTGGTTTAAACCAGTTCACTTCGGTTCTATCCAGTTTAAACTGGTTTAAACCGGTTCAATCCGGATCCATCCAGTTGTATCCAGTTTAAAACGGTTCAATCCGGTTTAATCCGGTTTAAACCAGTTCCTTCCGGTTCTATCCGATTTAAACCTGTTTAAACCGGTTCAATCCGGTTCTATCCGGTTTAAACCGGTTTAAACCGATTCAATCCAGTTCTATCCGGTTGTGTCTGGTTTAAACCGGTTCAATCTAGTTCTATCCGGTTTAAACCGTTTTAAACTGTTCTATCCAGTTTCAACCGGTTCTATCCGGTTCTATCCGGTTTAAACCGGTTTAAACCGGTATTATCTGGTTTAAACTGGTTCAATCCCGTTTTATCCGGTTGAAATCGGTTTAACCGGTTCAATCCAGTTTAAACCGTTTCTATCCGGTTCTATCCGGTTTAAACCTGTTTAAATCGGTTCAATCTGGTTTTATCCGGTTTAAACTGGTTCGATCCGGTTCTATCCGGTTTAAAGAGGTTTAAACTAGTTCAATCCGGTTTTATCCAGTTTAAACCGGTTCAATCCGGTTCTTTCTGGTTTAAACCGGTTTTATCCGGTTCTATCCGGTTTAAACGGGAATGAACCGGTTCAATCCGGTTCTATCCGGTTTAAACAGGTTGAAACCAGCTCAATCCGGTTCTTTCCGGTTTAAACCGGTTCAATCGGGTTCTATCCGGTTTAAACCGGTTTAAACAGGTTCAATACGGTGCTATCCGGTTTAAACAGGTTCAATCCGGTTTTATCCGTTTTAAACCGGTTCAATTCGGATTTATCTGTTTTAAACAGGTTCAATCCGGTTTTATCCGGTTTAAACCGGTTCAATCGGTTTTATCTGGTTTAAACTGGTTCAATCTGGTTTTATCCGGTTGAAACTGGTTTAACCGGTTCAATCCATTTTTATCCGGTTTGAACCGTTTCTATCCAGCTTAAACCGGTTTTAACCGGTTCAATCCGGTTTTATCTGGTTTAAACCGGTTCTATCCGGTTCTATCCGGTTCTTTCCGGTTTAAACCGGTTCAATCCGGTTCAATCCGGTTCTATCCGGTTCAAACAGGTTTAAACTGGTTCAATCCGGTTCTATCCGGTTTAAACCGGTTTGAACCGGTTCAATCCGGTTGTATCCGGCTTAAACCGGTTCAATCCGGGTCTATCCGGTTTAAACAGGTTTAAACGGGCTCAATCCGGTTCTATCCGGTTTAAACCGGTTCAATCGGGTTCTATCCGGTTTAAACCGGTTTAAACAGGTTCAATACGGTGCTATCCGGTTTAAACAGGTTCAATCCGGTTTTATCCGGTTTAAACCGGTTCAATTCGGTTGAATCTGTTTTAAACTGGTTCAATCCGGTTTTATCCGGTTTAAACCGGTTCAATCGGTTTTATCTGGTTTACACTGGTTAAATCCTGTTTTATCCCGTTGAAACCGGTTTAACCGGTTCAATCCGGTTTTATCCGGTTCAAACTGGTTCTATCTGGTTCTATCCAGTTTAAACCAGTTTAAACCGGTTCAATCTGGTTTTATCCGGTTTAAACCGGTTCAATCCTGTTCTACCCGGTTTAAACAGGTTTAAGCCGGATCAATCCGGTTTTATCCGGTTTAAACCGTTTCAATCCGGATCAATCCGGTTTTATCCGGTTCAAACCGGTTGAATCCGGTTCTATCCGGTTTAAACCGGATTAAACCAGTTCAATCCGGATCTATCCAGTTTAAACCGGTTCTATCCGGTTCTATCCGGTTCAAACAGGTTTAAACCGGTTCTATACGGTTCTATCTGGTTTAAACCGGTTCAATCCGTTTTTATCCGGTTTAAACCGGTTGAATCCGGTTCTATCCGTTTTAAACCGGTTTAAAGCGGTTCAATCCGGTTCTATCCGGTTAAAACCGGTTTAAACCGGTTCAATCCGGTTTTATCCGGTTTAAACCAGTTCTACCTGTTTCTATCCAGTTTCAACCTGTTTAATCTGGTTCAATCCGGTTTTATCCGGTTTAAACCGGTTCAATCCGGTTCTATCCGGTTTAAACCGGTTCCGTCCGGTTCTATCCGGTTTAAACCGGTTTAAACCGGTTCAATCCGGTTCCAACCGGTTTAAACCGTTTCAATCCGGTTCTGTCCGGTTTAAACCAGTTTAACCCGGTTCAATCCAGTTTAAACCGTTTCAATCCGTTTCTATCTGGTTTAAACCGGTTTACTCCAGTTCTATCCGGTATAAACTGGTTTAAACCGGGTCAATCCGGTTCTACCCGGTTGTATCCGGTTTAAACCGGTTCAATCCGGTTCTATGCTTTTTAAACCGGTTTAAAGCTGTTCTATCCGGTTTAAACCGGTTCAATCAGGTTCTATCCGGTTTAAACTGGTTTAAACCGGTTCAATCGGTTTTATCTGGTTTAAACTGGTTCAATCTGGTTTTATCCAGTTTAAACCGGTTTAACAGATTCAATACGGTTTTATCCGGTTTAAACCGGTTCAATCCGCTTCTATCCGGTTTAAACCGGTTTAAACCTGTTCTATCCGGTTTTAACCGGTTCAAACCGGTTCTATCCGGTTTAAACAGTTTTAAACCGGTTCTATCCGGTTCTATCCGGTTTAAACTGGTTTAAACCGGTTCAATCGGTTTTATCTGGTTTAAACTGGTTAAATCCTGTTTTATCCCGTTGAAACCGGTTTAACTGTTTCAATCCCGTTTTATCCGTTTTAAACTGGTTCTATCTGGTTCTATCCAGTTTAAACCAGTTTAAACCGGTTCAATCTGGTTTTATCCGGTTTAAACCGGTTCAATCCTGTTCTACCCGGTTTAAACAGGTTTAAGCCGGATCAATCCAGTTTTATCCGGTTTACACTGGTTCAATCCGGATCAATCCGTTTTTATCCGGTTCAAACCGGTTGAATCCGGTTCTATCCGGTTTAAACCGGATTAAACCAGTTCAATCCGGATCTATCCAGTTTAAACCGGTTCTATCCGGTTCTATCTGGTTCAAACAGGTTTAAACCGGTTCTATCCGGTTCTATCTGGTTTAAACCGGTTCAATCCGGTTTTATCCGGTTTAAACCGGTTTAATCCGGTTCAATCCGGTTTTATCCGGTTTAAACCGGTTGAATCCGGTTCTATCCGGTTTAAACCGGTTTAAAACGGTTCAATCCGGTTCTATCCGATTAAAACCGGTTTAAACCGGTTCAATCCGGTTTTATCCGGTTTAAACCAGTTCTACCTGGTTCTATCCAGTTTCAACCTGTTTAATCTGGTTCAATCCGGTTTTATCCGGTTTAAAACGGTTCAATCCGGTTCTATCCGGTTTAAACCGGTTCCCTCCTGTTCTATCCGGTTTAAACCAGTTTAAACCGGTTCAATCCGGTTCCAACCGGTTTAAACCGTTTCAATCCGGTTCTGTCCGGTTTAAACCAGTTTAACCCGGTTCAATCCAGTTCTATCCGGTTTAAACCAGTTTAAACCAGTTCAATCCGTTTCCATCTGGTTTAAACCGGTTTACTCCAGTTCTATCCGGTATAAACTGGTTTAAACCGGGTCAATCCGGTTCTACCCGGTTGTATCCGGTTAAAACCGGTTCAATCCGGTTTTATCCGGATTAAACCAGTTCTATCTGGTTCTATCCAGTTTAAACCTGTTTAATCCGGTTCAATCCGGTTTTATCCAGTTTAAACCACTTGAATCCAGTTCTATCCGGTTTAAACCGGTTTAAACCGGTTCAATCCGTTTCTGTCCGGTTTAAACTGGTTTAACCCGGTTCAATCCGGTTCTATCTGGTTTAAACCGGTTTAAACCAGTTCAATCCGGTTTATACCGGTTTAAACCGGTTCAATCTGGTTCTATCTGGTTTAAACCAGTTCACTCCGGTTCTATCCAGTTTAAACTGGTTTAAACCGGTTCAATCCGGATCTATCCAGTTGTATCCGGTTTAAAACGGTTCAATCCGGTTTAATCCGGTTTAAACCAGTTCCTTCCGGTTCTATCCGATTTAAACCTGTTTAAACCGGTTCAATCCGGTT
This sequence comes from Cynocephalus volans, assembly GCF_027409185.1. NCBI lineage: Eukaryota > Metazoa > Chordata > Mammalia > Dermoptera > Cynocephalidae > Cynocephalus > Cynocephalus volans. Next base: position 52,183 of record NW_026902390.1, read on the forward strand.
CTATCCGGTTTAAACTGGTTTAAACCGATTCAATCCATTTCTATCCGGTTGTGTCCAGTTTAAACCGGTTCAATCCAGTTCTATCCGGTTTAAACCGTTTTAAACTGTTCTATCCAGTTTAAACCAGTTCTATCCGGTTCTATCCGGTTTAAACCGGTTTAAACCGGTATTATCTGGTTTAAACTGGTTCAATCCCGTTTTATCCGGTTGAAATCGGTTTAACCGGTTCAATCCGGTTTAAACCGGTTCAATCCGGATCTATCTGATTTAAACCGGTTTAAACCGGTTCAATCCGGTTCAATCCGGTTCTATCCGGTTTAAAACGGTTCAATCCGGTTCTATCCGGTATAAACCGGTTCAATCCGGTTCTTTCCGGTTCTATCCGGTTTAAACCGGTTTAAACTGGTTAAATCCGGTTCTATCCGGTTTAAACCGGTTTAAACCGGTTCTATGCGGTTTAAACCGTTTCAATCCAGTTCTATGCGGTTCTATCCGGTGTAAACCGGTTCAATCCGGTTCTATTCAATTTAAACCGGTTCAATCCGGTTCTATCCGGTTCTATCCGGTTCTATCCGGTTTTAACCGGTTTAAACTGGTTCAATCCGGTTCTATCCGGTTTAAACAGGTTCTATCCGGTTTTATCCAGTTTAAACCGGTTCTATCTGGTTCTATCCGGTTTAAACCAGTTGAAACCGGTTCAATCTGGTTCTATCCGGTTTAAACCGGTTCAATCCGGTTCTACTCGTTTTAAACAGGTTTATACCGTTTCAATCCGGTTTTATCCGGTTTAAACCGGTTCAATCCGGATCAATCCGGTTTTATCTGGTTTAAAACGGTTCAATCCTGTTCAATCCGGTTTAAACCGGTTTAAAGCGGTTCAATCCGGTTCTATCCAGTTTAAACCGCTTCGATCCGTTTCTCTCCGGTTTAAACCGGTTCTATCCGGTTTAAACCGGTTCAATCCGGTTTTATCCGGTTTAAACCGGTTCAATCCGGTTCTATCGATTTTAAACCGGTTTAAACTGGTTCAATCCGGTTTTATCCGGTTAAACCGGTTCAATCCGGTTCTATCCGGTTTAAACCGGTTTAAACCGGATCAATCCGGTTGTATCCGGTTAAAACCGGTTCAATCCGGTTTTATCCGGTTAAAACCAGTTCTATCTGGTTCTATCCAGTTTAAACCTGTTTAATTCGGTTCAATCCGGTTTTATCCATTTTAAACCGGTTCAATCCGGTTTTATCCGGTTTAAACCAGTTCTACCCGGTTCTATCTAGTTTCAACCTGTTTAATCCGGTTCAATCCGGTTTTATCCGGTTTAAACCGGTTCAATCCGGTTCTATCTGGTTTAAACCGGTTCCATCCGGTTCTATCCGGTTTAAACCGGTTTAAACCAGTTCAATCCGGTTCTATCCGGTTTAAACCGGTTCAATCCGGTTCTGTCCGGTTTAAACCCGTTTAACCCGGTTCAATCCAGTTTCAACCTGTTTATTCCGGTTCAATCCGGTTTTATCCAGTTTAAACCGGTTCAATCCGGTTCTATCTGGTTTAAACCGGTTTACTCCGGTTCTATCCGGTTTAAACTGGTTTAAACCGGGTCCATCCGGTTCTATCCGGTTGTATTGGGTTTAAACCGGTTCAATCCGGTTCTATGCTTTTTAAACCGGTTTAAACCTGTTCTATCCGGTTTAAACTGGTTCAATCTGGTTCTATCCGGTTTAAACAGTTTAAACAGGTTCTATCCGGTTTAAATCGATTTAAACCGGTTCAATCCGGTTCTATCTGGTTTAAATCGGTTCAATCCGGTTCTATCCTGTTTAAACCGGTTTAAACCGGTTCAATCCAGTTCTATCCGGTTGTGTCCGTTTTAAACCAGTTCAATCCGGTTCTATCCGGTTTAAACCGTTTTAAACTGTTCTATCCAGTTTAAACCGGTTCTATCCGGTTCTATCCGGTTTAAACCGGTTTAAACCGGTTAAATCGGTTTTATCTGGTTTAAACTGGTTCAATCCCGTTTAATCCGGTTGAAACCGGTTTAACCGGTTCAATCCGGTTTAAACCGGTTCTATCCGGTTCTATCCGGTTTAAACCTGTTTAAATCGGTTCAATCTGGTTTTATCCGGTTTAAACTGGTTCGATCCGGTTCTATCCGGTTTAAAGAGGTTTAAACTAGTTCAATCCGGTTTTATCCGGTTTAAACCGGTTCAATCCGGTTCTATCCGGTTTAAACAGTTTTAAACCGACTCAATCTGGTTTTATCTGGTTTAAACTGGTTCAATCCGGTTTTACCCGGTTGAAACTGGTTTAACCGGTTCAATCCGGTTTTATCCGGTTTGAACCGGTTCTATCAGGTTCTATCCAGCTTAAACCGGTTTTAACCGGTTCAATCCGGTTTTATCCGGTTTAAACGGGTTCTATCCGGTTCTATACGGTTTAAACCGGTTTAAACCAGTTCAATCCTGTTCTATCCGGTTTAAACCGGTTTAAACCAGTTCAATCCGGTTCTATCCGGTTTAAACCGGTTCAATCCGGTTCTATCTGGTTTAAACCGGTTTAAACCGGTTCAATACGGTTCTATCTGGTTGAAACTGGTTCAATTCATATCTATCCGATTTAAACCGGTTTAAACCGCTTCAATCTGGTTCCATCCGGTTCTATCCGGTTTAAACTCATTCAATCCGGTTCTATCCGGTTTAAACCGGTTCAATCCGGTTCTATCCAGTTTAAACCGGTTCAATCCGGTTCTACCCGGTTTAAACCGGTTTAAACCGGTTCTGTCCGGTTTAAACCGGTTCAATCCGGTTCCATCCGGTTTAAACTGGTTTAAACTGGTTCTATCCCGTTCAATCCGGTTTAAACCGGTTTAAACCGATTCAATCCGTTTTTATCCGGTTTAAACCAGTTCTACCCGGTTCTACCAGTTTAAACCAGTTTAAACTGGTTCAATCCGGTTTTATCCGGTTTAAACCGGTTCAATTCGGTTTTATCCGGATTAAACTGGTTTAAACGGGTTCAATCCAGTTTCATCAGGTTTAAACCGGTTCAATCTGGTTTCATCCGGTTTAAACCGGTTTAAACCGGTTCAATCCAGTGTTATCTGTTTTAAACTGGTTCAATCCGGTTTTATCCGGTTGAAACTGGTTTAACCAGTTCAATCCGGTTTTATCCGGTTTGAACCAGTTCTATCCGGTTCTATCCAGCTTAAACCGGTTTTAACCGTTTCAATGCGGTTTTATCCGGTTTAAACAGGTTCTATCCGGTTCTATCCGGTTTAAACCGGTTCAATCCATTTCTATCCGGTTTAAACTGGTTTAAACCGGTTCTATCCGGTTCTATCCGGTTTAAAGAGGTTTAAACCGATTCAATCCGTTTTTATCCGGTTTAAACTTGTTCTATCCGGTTCTATCCAGCTTAAACTGGTTTTAACCGGATCAATCCGGTTTTATCCGGTTTAAACCGGTTCTATCCAGTTCTATCTGGTTTAAACTGGTTTAAACCGGTTCAATCCTGTTCTATCCGGTTTAAACCGGTTTAAACCAGTTCAATCTGTTTCTATCCGGTTTAAACCGGTTCAATCTGGTTCTATCCGGTTTAAACCGGTTTAAACCAGTTCAATACGGTTCTATCGGGTTTAAACCGGTTCAATCCGGATCTATCCGTTATAAACCGGTTTAAACCGGTTCAATCCGGTTCTATCCGGTGTAAACCGGTTCAATCCGGTTCTATCCGGTTTAAACTGGTTCAATCCGGTTCTATCCGGTTCTATCCGGTTTTAACCGGTTTAAACTGGTTCAATCCGGTTCTATCCGGTTTAAACCGGTTCTATCCGGTTCTATCCGGTTTAAACAGGTTTAAACCTATTCAATCCGTTTTTATCCGGTTTAAACCGGTTCAATCCGTTTCGATCCGGTTTAAACCGGTTGAATCCGGTTCAATCCGGTTTTATCTGGTTTAAACTGGTTCAATCCGGTTTTATCCGGTTGAAACTGGTTTAACCGCTTCAATTCAGTTTTATCCGGTTTAAACCGGTTCAATCCGGTTTTATCCGGTTTAAACCAGTTCTATCCGGTTCTATCCGGTTTAAACCTGTTTAATCCAGTTAAATCCGGTTTTATCCGCTTTAAACCGGTTCAATCCGGTTCTATCTGGTTTAAACCGGTTTAAACCGGTTCAATCCGGTTCTATCTGGTTTAAACCGGTTCAATCCGGTTCTATCTGGTTGTATCCGGTTTAAACCGGTTCAATCCGTGTCTATCCGGTTTAAACCGGTTTCAACCTGTTCTATCCGGTTTAAACCGGTTTAACCCGGTTCAATCGGTTTTATCTGGTTTAAACTGGTTCAATGCGGTGTTATCCGGTTGAAACCGGTTTAACCGCTTCAATCTAGTTTTATCCGGTTTAAACCGGTTCTGTCTGGTTCTATCCGGTTTAAACCGGTTCAATCCGGTTCTACTCGGTTTAAACAGGTTTAAACCTTTTCAATCCGGTTTTATCCGGTTAAACCGGTTCAATCCGGATCAATCCGGTTTTATCCGGTTTAAACCGGTTCAATCCGGTTCTATCCGGTTTAAACCGGTTTAAACCGGTTCAATCCGGTTCTATCCAGTTTAAACCGGTTCTATCCGTTTCTATCCGGTTTAAACCGGTTTAAACCGGTACTATCCGGTTCTATCCGGTTTAAACCGGTTTAAACCGGTTCAATCCGGTTCTATCTGGTTTAAACCGGTTCACTCCGGTTCTATCCGGTTTAAACTGGTTTAAACCGGTTCAATCCGGTTTTGTCCGGTTTAAACCAGTTCAATCCGGTTCTATCCGGTTTAAACCGATTTAAACCGGTTCAATCCGGTTCTATCTGGTTTAAACCGGTTCAATCCGGTTGCATCCGGTTTAAACCGGTTTAAACCGGTTCCATCCGGTTCTATCTGGTTTAAACCGGTTCAATCCGGATCTATCTGATTTAAACCGGTTTAAACCGGTTCAATCCGGTTCAATCCGGTTCTATCCGGTTTAAAACGGTTCAATCCGGTTCTATCCGGTATAAACCGGTTCAATCCGGTTCTTTCCGGTTCTATCCGGTTTAAACCGGTTTAAACTGGTTAAATCCGGTTCTATCCGGTTTAAACCGGTTTAAACCGGTTCTATGCGGTTTAAACCGTTTCAATCCAGTTCTATGCGGTTCTATCCGGTGTAAACCGGTTCAATCCGGTTCTATTCAGTTTAAACCGGTTCAATCCGGTTCTATCCGGTTCTATCCGGTTCTATCCGGTTTTAACCGGTTTAAACTGGTTCAATCCGGTTCTATCCGGTTTAAACAGGTTCTATCCGGTTTTATCCGGTTTAAACCGGTTCTATCTGGTTCTATCCGGTTTAAACCAGTTGAAACCGGTTCAATCTGGTTCTATCCGGTTTAAACCGGTTCAATCCGGTTCTACTCGTTTTAAACAGGTTTATACCGTTTCAATCCGGTTTTATCCGGTTTAAACCGGTTCAATCCGGATCAATCCGGTTTTATCTGGTTTAAAACGGTTCAATCCTGTTCAATCCGGTTTAAACCGGTTTAAAGCGGTTCAATCCGGTTCTATCCAGTTTAAACCGCTTCTATCCGTTTCTCTCCGGTTTAAACCGGTTCTATCCGGTTTAAACCGGTTCAATCCGGTTTTATCCGGTTTAAACCGGTTCAATCCGGTTCTATCCATTTTAAACCGGTTTAAACTGGTTCAATCCGGTCCTATCCAGTTTAAACCGGTTTAAACCGGTTCAATCCGGTTTTATCCGGTTAAACCGGTTCAATCCGGTTCTATCCGGTTTAAACCGGTTCCGTCCGGTTCTATCCGGTTTAAACCGGTTTAAACCGGTTCAATCCGGTTCCAACCGGTTTAAACCGTTTCAATCCGGTTCTGTCCGGTTTAAACCAGTTTAACCCGGTTCAATCCAGTTTAAACCGGTTCAATCCGTTTCTATCTGGTTTAAACCGGTTTACTCCAGTTCTATCCGGTATAAACTGGTTTAAACCGGGTCAATCCGGTTCTACCCGGTTGTATCCGGTTAAAACCGGTTCAATCCGGTTTTATCCGGTTTAAACCAGTTCTATCTGGTTCTATCCAGTTTAAACCTGTTTAATCCGGTTCAATCCGGTTTTATCCAGTTTAAACCACTTGAATCCGGTTCTATCCGGTTTAAACCGGTTTAAACCGGTTCAATCCGTTTCTGTCCGGTTTAAACTGGTTTAACCCGGTTCAATCCGGTTCTATCCGGTATAAACCGGTTTAAACCAGTTCAATCCGGTTTATACCGGTTTAAACCGGATCAATCTGGTTCTATCTGGTTTCAACCAGTTCACTCCGGTTCTATCCAGTTTAAACTGGTTTAAACCGGTTCAATCCGGATCTATCCAGTTGTATCCGGTTTAAACCGGTTCCATCCGTTTCTATCCGGTTTAAACCGGTTTCAACCTGTTCTATCCGGTTTAATCCCGTTTAATCCAGTTCTTTCCGGTTTAAACAGGTTTAAACCGGTTCTATCCGGTTTAATCCGGTTTCAACCGGTTCAATCGGTTTTATCTGGTTTAAACTGGTTCAATGCGGTGTTATCCGGTTGAAACCGGTTTAACCGGTTCAATCCGGTTTTATCCGGTTTAAACCGGTTCTATCCGGTTCTATCCGGTTTAATCCAGTTTAAACCGGTTCAATCTGGTTCTATCCGTTTTAAACCGGTTCAATCCGGTTCTACTCGGTTTAAACAGGTTTAAACCGTTTCAATCCGGTTTTATCCGGTTTAAACCGGTTCAATCCGGTTCTATCCGGTTTAAACCGGTTTAAACCGGTTCAATCCGGTTCTATCCAGTTTAAACCGGTTCTATCCGTTTCTATCCAGTTTAAACCGGTTTAAACCGGTTCTATCCGGTTCTATCCGGTTTTAAACCGGTTCAATCCGGTTTTATCCGGTTTAAACCGGTTCAATCCGGTTCTATCCATTTTAAACCGGTTTAAACCAGTTCAATCCGGTTTTATCCGGTTTAAACCGGTTCAATCCGGTTTTATCCGCTTTAAACCACTTCAATCCGGTTTTATCCAGTTTAAACCGGTTTAACCGGTTCAATCCGGTTTAATCCGGTTTAAACCAGTTCTATCTGGTTCTATCCAGTTTAAACCTGTTTAATCCGGTTCAATCCAGTTTTATCCAGTTTAAACCACTTGAATCCGGTTCTATCCGGTTTAAACTGGTTTAAACCGGTTCAATCCGGTTCTGTCCGGTTTAAACCGGTTTAACCCGGTTCAATCCGGTTCTATCCGGTTTAAACCGGTTTAAACCGGTTCAATCCGGTTTATACCGGTTTAAACCGGTTCAATCTGGTTCTATCTGGTTTAAACCAGTTCACTTCGGTTCTATCCAGTTTAAACTGGTTTAAACCGGTTCAATCCGGATCCATCCAGTTGTATCCAGTTTAAAACGGTTCAATCCGGTTTAATCCGGTTTAAACCAGTTCCTTCCGGTTCTATCCGATTTAAACCTGTTTAAACCGGTTCAATCCGGTTCTATCCGGTTTAAACCGGTTTAAACCGATTCAATCCAGTTCTATCGCGTTGTGTCTGGTTTAAACCGGTTCAATCTAGTTCTATCCGGTTTAAACCGTTTTAAACTGTTCTATCCAGTTTCAACCGGTTCTATCCGGTTCTATCCGGTTTAAACCGGTTTAAACCGGTATTATCTGGTTTAAACTGGTTCAATCCCGTTTTATCCGGTTGAAATCGGTTTAACCGGTTCAATCCAGTTTAAACCGTTTCTATCCGGTTCTATCCGGTTTAAACCTGTTTAAATCGGTTCAATCTGGTTTTATCCGGTTTAAACTGGTTCGATCCGGTTCTATCCGGTTTAAAGAGGTTTAAACTAGTTCAATCCGGTTTTATCCAGTTTAAACCGGTTCAATCCGGTTCTTTCTGGTTTAAACCGGTTTTATCCGGTTCTATCCGGTTTAAACGGGAATGAACCGGTTCAATCCGGTTCTATCCGGTTTAAACAGGTTGAAACCGGCTCAATCCGGTTCTTTCCGGTTTAAACCGGTTCAATCGGGTTCTATCCGGTTTAAACCGGTTTAAACAGGTTCAATACGGTGCTATCCGGTTTAAACAGGTTCAATCCGGTTTTATCCGTTTTAAACCGGTTCAATTCGGATTTATCTGTTTTAAACAGGTTCAATCCGGTTTTATCCGGTTTAAACCGGTTCAATCGGTTTTATCTGGTTTAAACTGGTTCAATCTGGTTTTATCCGGTTGAAACTGGTTTAACCGGTTCAATCAATTTTTATCCGGTTTGAACCGTTTCTATCCAGCTTAAACCGGTTTTAACCGGTTCAATCCGGTTTTATCTGGTTTAAACCGGTTCTATCCGGTTCTATCCGGTTCTTTCGGTTTAAACCGGTTCAATCCGGTTCAATCCGGTTCTATCCGGTTCAAACAGGTTTAAACTGGTTCAATCCGGTTCTATCCGGTTTAAACCGGTTTGAACCGGTTCAATCCGGTTGTATCCGGCTTAAACCGGTTCAATCCGCGTCTATCCGGTTTAAACAGGTTTAAACGGGCTCAATCCGGTTCTATCCGGTTTAAACCGGTTCAATCGGGTTCTATCCGGTTTAAACCGGTTTAAACAGGTTCAATACGGTGCTATCCGGTTTAAACAGGTTCAATCCGGTTTTATCCGGTTTAAACCGGTTCAATTCGGTTGTATCTGTTTTAAACTGGTTCAATCCGGTTTTATCCGGTTTAAACCGGTTCAATCGGTTTTATCTGGTTTACACTGGTTAAATCCTGTTTTATCCCGTTGAAACCGGTTTAACCGGTTCAATCCGGTTTTATCCGGTTCAAACTGGTTCTATCTGGTTCTATCCAGTTTAAACCAGTTTAAACCGGTTCAATCTGGTTTTATCCGGTTTAAACCGGTTCAATCCTGTTCTACCCGGTTTAAACAGGTTTAAGCCGGATCAATCCGGTTTTATCCGGTTTAAACCGTTTCAATCCGGATCAATCCGGTTTTATCCGGTTCAAACCGGTTGAATCCGGTTCTATCCGGTTTAAACCGGATTAAACCAGTTCAATCCGGATCTATCCAGTTTAAACCGGTTCTATCCGGTTCTATCCGGTTCAAACAGGTTTAAACCGGTTCTATACGGTTCTATCTGGTTTAAACCGGTTCAATCCGGTTTTATCCGGTTTAAACCGGTTGAATCCGGTTCTATCCGGTTTAAACCGGTTTAAAGCGGTTCAATCCGGTTCTATCCGGTTAAAACCGGTTTAAACCGGTTCAATCCGGTTTTATCCGGTTTAAACCAGTTCTACCTGTTTCTATCCAGTTTCAACCTGTTTAATCTGGTTCAATCCGGTTTTATCCGGTTTAAACCGGTTCAATCCGGTTCTATCCGGTTTAAACCGGTTCCGTCCGGTTCTATCCGGTTTAAACCGGTTTAAACCGGTTCAATCCGGTTCCAACCGGTTTAAACCGTTTCAATCCGGTTCTGTCCGGTTTAAACCAGTTTAACCCGGTTCAATCCAGTTTAAACCGGTTCAATCCGTTTCTATCTGGTTTAAACCGGTTTACTCCAGTTCTATCCGGTATAAACTGGTTTAAACCGGGTCAATCCGGTTCTACCCGGTTGTATCCGGTTTAAACCGGTTCAATCCGGTTCTATGCTTTTTAAACCGGTTTAAAGCTGTTCTATCCGGTTTAAACCGGTTCAATCAGGTTCTATCCGGTTTAAACTGGTTTAAACCGGTTCAATCGGTTTTATCTGGTTTAAACTGGTTCAATCTGGTTTTATCCAGTTTAAACCGGTTTAACAGATTCAATACGGTTTTATCCGGTTTAAACCGGTTCAATCCGCTTCTATCCGGTTTAAACCGGTTTAAACCTGTTCTATCCGGTTTTAACCGGTTCAAACCGGTTCTATCCGGTTTAAACAGTTTTAAACCGGTTCTATCCGGTTCTATCCGGTTTAAACTGGTTTAAACCGGTTCAATCGGTTTTATCTGGTTTAAACTGGTTAAATCCTGTTTTATCCCGTTGAAACCGGTTTAACTGTTTCAATCCCGTTTTATCCGTTTTAAACTGGTTCTATCTGGTTCTATCCAGTTTAAACCAGTTTAAACCGGTTCAATCTGGTTTTATCCGGTTTAAACCGGTTCAATCCTGTTCTACCCGGTTTAAACAGGTTTAAGCCGGATCAATCCAGTTTTATCCGGTTTACACTGGTTCAATCCGGATCAATCCGTTTTTATCCGGTTCAAACCGGTTGAATCCGGTTCTATCCGGTTTAAACCGGATTAAACCAGTTCAATCCGGATCTATCCAGTTTAAACCGGTTCTATCCGGTTCTATCTGGTTCAAACAGGTTTAAACCGGTTCTATCCGGTTCTATCTGGTTTAAACCGGTTCAATCCGGTTTTATCCGGTTTAAACCAGTTTAATCCGGTTCAATCCGGTTTTATCCGGTTTAAACCGGTTGAATCCGGTTCTATCCGGTTTAAACCGGTTTAAAACGGTTCAATCCGGTTCTATCCGATTAAAACCGGTTTAAACCGGTTCAATCCGGTTTTATCCGGTTTAAACCAGTTCTACCTGGTTCTATCCAGTTTCAACCTGTTTAATCTGGTTCAATCCGGTTTTATCCGGTTTAAAACGGTTCAATCCGGTTCTATCCGGTTTAAACCGGTTCCCTCCTGTTCTATCCGGTTTAAACCAGTTTAAACCGGTTCAATCCGGTTCCAACCGGTTTAAACCGTTTCAATCCGGTTCTGTCCGGTTTAAACCAGTTTAACCCGGTTCAATCCAGTTCTATCCGGTTTAAACCAGTTTAAACCAGTTCAATCCGTTTCCATCTGGTTTAAACCGGTTTACTCCAGTTCTATCCGGTATAAACTGGTTTAAACCGGGTCAATCCGGTTCTACCCGGTTGTATCCGGTTAAAACCGGTTCAATCCGGTTTTATCCGGATTAAACCAGTTCTATCTGGTTCTATCCAGTTTAAACCTGTTTAATCCGGTTCAATCCGGTTTTATCCAGTTTAAACCACTTGAATCCAGTTCTATCCGGTTTAAACCGGTTTAAACCGGTTCAATCCGTTTCTGTCCGGTTTAAACTGGTTTAACCCGGTTCAATCCGGTTCTATCTGGTTTAAACCGGTTTAAACCAGTTCAATCCGGTTTATACCGGTTTAAACCGGTTCAATCTGGTTCTATCTGGTTTAAACCAGTTCACTCCGGTTCTATCCAGTTTAAACTGGTTTAAACCGGTTCAATCCGGATCTATCCGGTTTAAACTGGTTTAAACCGATTCAATCCATTTCTATCCGGTTGTGTCCAGTTTAAACCGGTTCAATCCAGTTCTATCCGGTTTTAAACCGTTTTAAACTGTTCTATCCAGTTTAAACCAGTTCTATCCGGTTCTATCCGGTTTAAACCGGTTTAAACCGGTATTATCTGGTTTAAACTGGTTCAATCCCGTTTTATCCGGTTGAAATCGGTTTAACCGGTTCAATCCGGTTTAAACCGGTTCAATCCGGATCTATCTGATTTAAACCGGTTTAAACCGGTTCAATCCGGTTCAATCCGGTTCTATCCGGTTTAAAACGGTTCAATCCGGTTCTATCCGGTATAAACCGGTTCAATCCGGTTCTTTCCGGTTCTATCCGGTTTAAACCGGTTTAAACTGGTTAAATCCGGTTCTATCCGGTTTAAACCGGTTTAAACCGGTTCTATGCGGTTTAAACCGTTTCAATCCAGTTCTATGCGGTTCTATCCGGTGTAAACCGGTTCAATCCGGTTCTATTCAATTTAAACCGGTTCAATCCGGTTCTATCCGGTTCTATCCGGTTCTATCCGGTTTTAACCGGTTTAAACTGGTTCAATCCGGTTCTATCCGGTTTAAACAGGTTCTATCCGGTTTTATCCAGTTTAAACCGGTTCTATCTGGTTCTATCCGGTTTAAACCAGTTGAAACCGGTTCAATCTGGTTCTATCCGGTTTAAACCGGTTCAATCCGGTTCTACTCGTTTTAAACAGGTTTATACCGTTTCAATCCGGTTTTATCCGGTTTAAACCGGTTCAATCCGGATCAATCCGGTTTTATCTGGTTTAAAACGGTTCAATCCTGTTCAATCCGGTTTAAACCGGTTTAAAGCGGTTCAATCCGGTTCTATCCAGTTTAAACCGCTTCGATCCGTTTCTCTCCGGTTTAAACCGGTTCTATCCGGTTTAAACCGGTTCAATCCGGTTTTATCCGGTTTAAACCGGTTCAATCCGGTTCTATCCATTTTAAACCGGTTTAAACTGGTTCAATCCGGTTTTATCCGGTTAAACCGGTTCAATCCGGTTCTATCCGGTTTAAACCGGTTTAAACCGGATCAATCCGGTTGTATCCGGTTAAAACCGGTTCATTCCGGTTTTATCCGGTTAAAACCAGTTCTATCTGGTTCTATCCAGTTTAAACCTGTTTAATTCGGTTCAATCCGGTTTTATCCATTTAAAACCGGTTCAATCCGGTTTTATCCGGTTTAAACCAGTTCTACCCGGTTCTATCTAGTTTCAACCTGTTTAATCCGGTTCAATCCGGTTTTATCCGGTTTAAACCGGTTCAATCCGGTTCTATCTGGTTTAAACCGGTTCCATCCGGTTCTATCCGGTTTAAACCGGTTTAAACCAGTTCAATCCGGTTCTATCCGGTTTAAACCGGTTCAATCCGGTTCTGTCCGGTTTAAACCCGTTTAACCCGGTTCAATCCAGTTTCAACCTGTTTATTCCGGTTCAATCCGGTTTTATCCAGTTTAAACCGGTTCAATCCGGTTCTATCTGGTTTAAACCGGTTTACTCCGGTTCTATCCGGTTTAAACTGGTTTAAACCGGGTCCATCCGGTTCTTTCCGGTTGTATTGGGTTTAAACCGGTTCAATCCGGTTCTATGCTTTTTAAACCGGTTTAAACCTGTTCTATCCGGTTTAAACTGGTTCAATCTGGTTCTATCCGGTTTAAACAGTTTAAACAGGTTCTATCCGGTTTAAATCGATTTAAACCGGTTCAATCCGGTTCTATCTGGTTTAAACCGGTTCAATCCGGTTCTATCCTGTTTAAACCGGTTTAAACCGGTTCAATCCAGTTCTATCCGGTTGTGTCCGTTTTAAACCAGTTCAATCCGGTTCTATCCGGTTTAAACCGTTTTAAACTGTTCTATCCAGTTTAAACCGGTTCTATCCGGTTCTATCCGGTTTAAACCGGATTAAACCAGTTCAATCCGGATCTATCCAGTTTAAACCGGTTCTATCCGGTTCTATCTGGTTCAAACAGGTTTAAACCGGTTCTATCCGGTTCTATCTGGTTTAAACCGGTTCAATCCGGTTTTATCCGGTTTAAACCAGTTTAATCCGGTTCAATCCGGTTTTATCCGGTTTAAACCGGTTGAATCCGGTTCTATCCGGTTTAAACCGGTTTAAAACGGTTCAATCCGGTTCTATCCGATTAAAACCGGTTTAAACCGGTTCAATCCGGTTTTATCCGGTTTAAACCAGTTCTACCTGGTTCTATCCAGTTTCAACCTGTTTAATCTGGTTCAATCCGGTTTTATCCGGTTTAAAACGGTTCAATCCGGTTCTATCCGGTTTAAACCGGTTCCCTCCTGTTCTATCCGGTTTAAACCAGTTTAAACCGGTTCAATCCGGTTCCAACCGGTTTAAACCGTTTCAATCCGGTTCTGTCCGGTTTAAACCAGTTTAACCCGGTTCAATCCAGTTCTATCCGGTTTAAACCAGTTTAAACCAGTTCAATCCGTTTCCATCTGGTTTAAACCGGTTTACTCCAGTTCTATCCGGTATAAACTGGTTTAAACCGGGTCAATCCGGTTCTACCCGGTTGTATCCGGTTAAAACCGGTTCAATCCGGTTTTATCCGGATTAAACCAGTTCTATCTGGTTCTATCCAGTTTAAACCTGTTTAATCCGGTTCAATCCGGTTTTATCCAGTTTAAACCACTTGAATCCAGTTCTATCCGGTTTAAACCGGTTTAAACCGGTTCAATCCGTTTCTGTCCGGTTTAAACTGGTTTAACCCGGTTCAATCCGGTTCTATCTGGTTTAAACCGGTTTAAACCAGTTCAATCCGGTTTATACCGGTTTAAACCGGTTCAATCTGGTTCTATCTGGTTTAAACCAGTTCACTCCGGTTCTATCCAGTTTAAACTGGTTTAAACCGGTTCAATCCGGATCTATCCGGTTTAAACTGGTTTAAACCGATTCAATCCATTTCTATCCGGTTGTGTCCAGTTTAAACCGGTTCAATCCAGTTCTATCCGGTTTAAACCGTTTTAAACTGTTCTATCCAGTTTAAACCAGTTCTATCCGGTTCTATCCGGTTTAAACCGGTTTAAACCGGTATTATCTGGTTTAAACTGGTTCAATCCCGTTTTATCCGGTTGAAATCGGTTTAACCGGTTCAATCCGGTTTAAACCGGTTCAATCCGGATCTATCTGATTTAAACCGGTTTAAACCGGTTCAATCCGGTTCAATCCGGTTCTATCCGGTTTAAAACGGTTCAATCCGGTTCTATCCGGTATAAACCGGTTCAATCCGGTTCTTTCCGGTTCTATCCGGTTTAAACCGGTTTAAACTGGTTAAATCCGGTTCTATCCGGTTTAAACCGGTTTAAACCGGTTCTATGCGGTTTAAACCGTTTCAATCCAGTTCTATGCGGTTCTATCCGGTGTAAACCGGTTCAATCCGGTTCTATTCAATTTAAACCGGTTCAATCCGGTTCTATCCGGTTCTATCCGGTTCTATCCGGTTTTAACCGGTTTAAACTGGTTCAATCCGGTTCTATCCGGTTTAAACAGGTTCTATCCGGTTTTATCCAGTTTAAACCGGTTCTATCTGGTTCTATCCGGTTTAAACCAGTTGAAACCGGTTCAATCTGGTTCTATCCGGTTTAAACCGGTTCAATCCGGTTCTACTCGTTTTAAACAGGTTTATACCGTTTCAATCCGGTTTTATCCGGTTTAAACCGGTTCAATCCGGATCAATCCGGTTTTATCTGGTTTAAAACGGTTCAATCCTGTTCAATCCGGTTTAAACCGGTTTAAAGCGGTTCAATCCGGTTCTATCCAGTTTAAACCGCTTCGATCCGTTTCTCTCCGGTTTAAACCGGTTCTATCCGGTTTAAACCGGTTCAATCCGGTTTTATCCGGTTTAAACCGGTTCAATCCGGTTCTATCCATTTTAAACCGGTTTAAACTGGTTCAATCCGGTTTTATCCGGTTAAACCGGTTCAATCCGGTTCTATCCGGTTTAAACCGGTTTAAACCGGATCAATCCGGTTGTATCCGGTTAAAACCGGTTCATTCCGGTTTTATCCGGTTAAAACCAGTTCTATCTGGTTCTATCCAGTTTAAACCTGTTTAATTCGGTTCAATCCGGTTTTATCCATTTAAAACCGGTTCAATCCGGTTTTATCCGGTTTAAACCAGTTCTACCCGGTTCTATCTAGTTTCAACCTGTTTAATCCGGTTCAATCCGGTTTTATCCGGTTTAAACCGGTTCAATCCGGTTCTATCTGGTTTAAACCGGTTCCATCCGGTTCTATCCGGTTTAAACCGGTTTAAACCAGTTCAATCCGGTTCTATCCGGTTTAAACCGGTTCAATCCGGTTCTGTCCGGTTTAAACCCGTTTAACCCGGTTCAATCCAGTTTCAACCTGTTTATTCCGGTTCAATCCGGTTTTATCCAGTTTAAACCGGTTCAATCCGGTTCTATCTGGTTTAAACCGGTTTACTCCGGTTCTATCCGGTTTAAACTGGTTTAAACCGGGTCCATCCGGTTCTTTCCGGTTGTATTGGGTTTAAACCGGTTCAATCCGGTTCTATGCTTTTTAAACCGGTTTAAACCTGTTCTATCCGGTTTAAACTGGTTCAATCTGGTTCTATCCGGTTTAAACAGTTTAAACAGGTTCTATCCGGTTTAAATCGATTTAAACCGGTTCAATCCGGTTCTATCTGGTTTAAACCGGTTCAATCCGGTTCTATCCTGTTTAAACCGGTTTAAACCGGTTCAATCCAGTTCTATCCGGTTGTGTCCGTTTTAAACCAGTTCAATCCGGTTCTATCCGGTTTAAACCGTTTTAAACTGTTCTATCCAGTTTAAACCGGTTCTATCCGGTTCTATCCGGTTTAAACCGGTTTAAACCGGTTAAATCGGTTTTATCTGGTTTAAACTGGTTCAATGCCGTTTAATCCGGTTGAAACCGGTTTAACCGGTTCAATCCGGTTTAAACCGGTTCTATCCGGTTCTATCCGGTTTAAACCTGTTTAAATCGGTTCAATCTGGTTTTATCCGGTTTAAACTGGTTCGATCCGGTTCTATCCGGTTTAAAGAGGTTTAAACTAGTTCAATCCGGTTTTATCCGGTTTAAACCGGTTCAATCCGGTTCTATCCGGTTTAAACAGTTTTAAACCGACTCAATCTGGTTTTATCTGGTTTAAACTGGTTCAATCCGGTTTTACCCGGTTGAAACTGGTTTAACCGGTTCAATCCGGTTTTATCCGGTTTGAACCGGTTCTATCAGGTTCTATCCAGCTTAAACCGGTTTTAACCGGTTCAATCCGGTTTTATCCGGTTTAAACGGGTTCTATCCGGTTCTATACGGTTTAAACCGGTTTAAACCAGTTCAATCCTGTTCTATCCGGTTTAAACCGGTTTAAACCAGTTCAATCCGGTTCTATCCGGTTTAAACCGGTTCAATCCGGTTCTATCTGGTTTAAACCGGTTTAAACCGGTTCAATACGGTTCTATCTGGTTGAAACCGGTTCAATTCATATCTATCCGATTTAAACCGGTTTAAACCGCTTCAATCCGGTTCCATCCGGTTCTATCCGGTTTAAACTCATTCAATCCGGTTCTATCCGGTTTAAACCGGTTCAATCCGGTTCTATCCAGTTTAAACCGGTTCAATCCGGTTCTACCCGGTTTAAACCGGTTTAAACCGGTTCTGTCCGGTTTAAACCGGTTCAATCCGGTTCCATCCGGTTTAAACTGGTTTAAACTGGTTCTATCCCGTTCAATCCGGTTTAAACCGGTTTAAAACCGATTCAATCCGTTTTTATCCGGTTTAAACCAGTTCTACCCGGTTCTACCAGTTTAAACCAGTTTAAACTGGTTCAATCCGGTTTTATCCGGTTTAAACCGGTTCAATTCGGTTTTATCCGGATTAAACTGGTTTAAACGGGTTCAATCCAGTTTCATCAGGTTTAAACCGGTTCAATCTGGTTTCATCCGGTTTAAACCGGTTTAAACCGGTTCAATCCAGTGTTATCTGTTTTAAACTGGTTCAATCCGGTTTTATCCGGTTGAAACTGGTTTAACCAGTTCAATCCAGTTTTATCCGGTTTGAACCAGTTCTATCCGGTTCTATCCAGCTTAAACCGGTTTTAACCGTTTCAATGCGGTTTTATCCGGTTTAAACAGGTTCTATCCGGTTCTATCCGGTTTAAACCGGTTCAATCCATTTCTATCCGGTTTAAACTGGTTTAAACCGGTTCTATCCGGTTCTATCCGGTTTAAAGAGGTTTAAACCGATT
Source organism: Cynocephalus volans (assembly GCF_027409185.1). Lineage (NCBI taxonomy): Eukaryota > Metazoa > Chordata > Mammalia > Dermoptera > Cynocephalidae > Cynocephalus > Cynocephalus volans. The sequence goes on from NW_026902390.1 coordinate 69,782, forward strand.
CAATCCGTTTTTATCCGGTTTAAACTTGTTCTATCCGGTTCTATACAGCTTAAACTGGTTTTAACCGGATCAATCCGGTTTTATCCAGTTTAAACCGGTTCTATCCAGTTCTATCTGGTTTAAACTGGTTTAAACCGGTTCAATCCTGTTCTATCCGGTTTAAACCGGTTTAAAACCGGTTCAATCTGTTTCTATCCGGTTTAAACCGGTTCAATCTGGTTCTATCCGGTTTAAACCGGTTTAAACCAGTTCAATACGGTTCTATCGGGTTTAAACCGGTTCAATCCGGATCTATCCGTTATAAACCGGTTTAAACCGGTTCAATCCGGTTCTATCCGGTGTAAACCGGTTCAATCCGGTTCTATCCGGTTTAAACTGGTTCAATCCGGTTCTATCCGGTTCTATCCGGTTTTAACCGGTTTAAACTGGTTCAATCCGGTTCTATCCGGTTTAAACCGGTTCTATCCGGTTCTATCCGGTTTAAACAGGTTTAAACCTATTCAATCCGTTTTTATCCGGTTTAAACCGGTTCAATCCGTTTCGATCCGGTTTAAACCGGTTGAATCCGGTTCAATCCGGTTTTATCTGGTTTAAACTGGTTCAATCCGGTTTTATCCGGTTGAAACTGGTTTAACCGCTTCAATTCAGTTTTATCCGGTTTAAACCGGTTCAATCCGGTTTTATCCGGTTTAAACCAGTTCTATCCGGTTCTATCCGGTTTAAACCTGTTTAATCCAGTTAAATCCGGTTTTATCCGCTTTAAACCGGTTCAATCCGGTTCTATCTGGTTTAAACCGGTTTAAACCGGTTCAATCCGGTTCTATCTGGTTTAAACCGGTTCAATCCGGTTCTATCTGGTTGTATCCGGTTTAAACCGGTTCAATCCGGGTCTATCCGGTTTAAACCGGTTTCAACCTGTTTTATCCGGTTTAAACCGGTTTAACCCGGTTCAATCGGTTTTATCTGGTTTAAACTGGTTCAATGCGGTGTTATCCGGTTGAAACCGGTTTAACCGCTTCAATCTAGTTTTATCCGGTTTAAACCGGTTCTGTCTAGTTCTATCCGGTTTAAACCGGTTCAATCCGGTTCTACTCGGTTTAAACAGGTTTAAACCTTTTCAATCCGGTTTTATCCGGTTAAACCGGTTCAATCCGGATCAATCCGGTTTTATCCGGTTTAAACCGGTTCAATCCGGTTCTATCCGGTTTAAACTGGTTTAAACCGGTTCAATCCGGTTCTATCCAGTTTAAACCGGTTCTATCCGTTTCTATCCGGTTTAAACCGGTTTAAACCGGTACTATCCGGTTCTATCCGGTTTAAACCGGTTTAAACCGGTTCAATCCGGTTCTATCTGGTTTAACCCGGTTCACTCCGGTTCTATCCGGTTTAAACTGGTTTAAACCGGTTCAATCCGGTTTTGTCCGGTTTAAACCAGTTCAATCCGGTTCTATCCGGTTTAAACCGATTTAAACCGGTTCAATCCGGTTCTATCTGGTTTAAACCGGTTCAATCCGGTTGCATCCGGTTTAAACCGGTTTAAACCGGTTCCATCCGGTTCTATCTGGTTTAAACCGGTTCAATCCGGTTGCATTCGGTTTAAACCGGTTTAAACCGGTTCAATCCGGTTCTATCCAGTTTAAACCGGTTTAAACCGGTTCAATCCGTTTCTATCCAGTTTAAACCGGTTCTATCCGTTTCTATCCAGTTTAAACCGATTTAAACCGGTTCTATCCGGTTCTATCCGGTTTAAACCGGTTCAATCCGGTTTTATCCGGTTTAAACCGGTTCAATCCGGTTTTATCCAGTTTAAACCGCTTCAATCCGGTTTTATCCAGTTTAAACCGGTTTAAACCGGTTCAATCCGGTTTTATCCGGTTAAAACCGGTTCAATCCGGTTGTATCCGGTTTAAACCGGTTCAATCCGGTTTTATTCAGTTTAAACCAGTTCTATCCGGTTCTATCCGGTTTAAACCTGTTTAAACCGGTTCAATGCAGTTTTATCCGCTTTTAACCGGTTCAATCCGGTTCTATCTGGTTTAAACCGTTTTAAACCGGTTCAATCCTGTTCTATCCGGTTTAAACCGGTTCAATCCAGTTCTATCCGGTTTAAACAGGTTTAACCCGGTTCAATCCGGTTCTATCTGGTTTAAACCGGTTTAAACCGGTTCAATCCGGTTCTATCTGGTTTAAACCTGTTCAATCCGGTTCTATCCGGTTGTATCCGGTTTAAACCGGTTCAATCCGGGTCTATCCGGTTTAAACCGGTTTCAACCTGTTCTATCCGGTTTAAATCGGTTTAAACCGGTTCAATCGGTTTTATCTGGTTTAAATTGGATCAATGTGGTGTTATCCGGTTGAAACCGGTTTAACCGGTTCAATCCGGTTTTATCCGGTTTAAACCGGTTCTATCTGGTTCTATCCGGTTTAAACCAGTTTAAACCGGTTCAATCTGGTTCTATCCGGTTTAAACCGGTTCAATCCGGTTCTACTCGTTTTAAACAGGTTTATACCGTTTCAATCCGGTTTTATCCGGTTTAAACCGGTTCAATCCGGATCAATCCGGTTTTATCCGGTTTAAAACGGTTCAATCCTGTGCAATCTGGTTTAAACCGGTTTTAAACCGGTTCAATCCGGTTCTATCCAGTTTAAACCGCTTCTATCCGTTTCTCTCCGGTTTAAACCGGTTCTATCCGGTTTAAACCGGTTCAATCCGGTTTTATCCGGTTTAAACCGGTTCAATCCGGTCCTATCCAGTTTAAACCGGTTTAAACCGGTTCAATCCGATTTTATCCGGTTAAACCGGTTCAATCCGGTTCTATCCGGTTTAAACCGGTTTAAACCGGATCAATCCGGTTTTATCCGGTTAAAACCGGTTCAATCCGGTTTTATCCGGTTTAAACCAGTTCTATCTGGTTCTATCCAGTTTAAACCTGTTTAATCCGGTTCATCCGGTTTTATCCAGTTTAAACCGGTTCAATCCGGTTTTATCCGGTTTAAACCAGTTCTACCCGGTTCTATCTAGTTTCAACCTGTTTAATCCGGTTCAATCCGGTTTTATCCGGTTTAAACCGGTTCAATCCGGTTCTATCTGTTTTAAACCGGTTCCGTCCGGTTCTATCCAGTTTAAACCGGTTTAAACCAGTTCAATCCGGTTCTATCCGGTTTAAACCGGTTCAATCCGGTTCTGTCCGGTTTAAACCCGTTTAACCCGGTTCAATCCAGTTTCAACCTGTTTATTCCGGTTCAATCCGGTTTTATCCAGTTTAAACCGGTTCAATCCGGTTCTATCTGGTTTAAACCGGTTTACTCCGGTTCTATCCGGTTTAAACTGGTTTAAACCGGGTCCATCCGGTTCTATCCGGTTGTATCGGGTTTAAACCGGTTCAATCCGGTTCTATGCTTTTTAAACCGGTTTAAACCTGTTCTATCCGGTTTAAACCGGTTCAATCTGTTTCTATCCGGTTTAAACAGGTTTAAACAGGTTCTATCCGGTTTAAATCGATTTAAACCGGTTCAATCCGGTTCTATCTGGTTTAAACCGGTTCAATCCGGTTCTATCCTGTTTAAACCGGTTTAAACCGGTTCAATCCAGTTCTATCCGGTTGTGTCCGTTTTAAACCGGTTCAATCCGGTTCTATCCGGTTTAAACCGTTTTAAACTGTTCTATCCAGTTTAAACCGGTTCTATCTGGTTCTATCCGGTTTAAACCGGTTTAAACCGGTTAAATCGGTTTTATCTGGTTTAAACTGGTTCAATCCCGTTTAATCCGGTTGAAACCGGTTTAACCGGTTCAATCCGGTTTAAACCGGTTCTATCCGGTTCTATCCGGTTTAAACCTGTTTAAATCGGTTCAATCTGGTTTTATCCGGTTTAAACTGGTTTGATCCGGTTCTATCCGGTTTAAAGAGGTTTAAACTAGTTCAATCCGGTTTTATCCGGTTTAAACCGGTTCAATCCGGTTCTATCCGGTTTAAACAGTTTTAAACCGGCTCAATCTGGTTTTATCTGGTTTAAACTGGTTCAATCCGGTTTTACCCGGTTGAAACTGGTTTAACCGGTTCAATCCGGTTTTATCCGGTTTGAACCGGTTCTATCAGGTTCTATCCAGCTTAAACCGGTTTTAACCGGTTCAATCCGGTTTTATCCGGTTTAAACGGGTTCTATCCGGTTCTATACGGTTTAAACCGGTTTAAACCAGTTCAATCCTGTTCTATCCGGTTTAAACCGGTTTAAACCAGTTCAATCCGGTTCTATCCGGTTTAAACCGGTTCAATCCGGTTCTATCTGGTTTAAACCGGTTTAAACCGGTTCAATACGGTTCTATCTGGTTGAAACTGGTTCAATTCACATCTATCCAATTTAAACCGGTTTAAACCGCTTCAATCCGGTTCTATCCGGTTCTATCCGGTTTAAACTCATTCAATCCGGTTCTATCCGGTTTAAACCGGTTCAATCCGGTTCTATCCAGTTTAAACCGGTTCAATCCGGTTCTACCCGGTTTAAACCGGTTTAAACCGGTTCTGTCCGGTTTAAACCGGTTCAATCCGGTTCCATCCGGTTTAAACTGGTTTAAACTGGTTCTATCCCGTTCAATCCGGTTTAAACCGGTTTAAACCGATTCAATCCGTTTTTATCCGGTTTAAACCAGTTCTACCCGGTTCTACCAGTTTAAACCGGTTTAAAATGGTTCAATCCGGTTTTATCCGGTTTAAACCGGTTCAATTCGGTTTTATCCGGATTAAACTGGTTTAAACGGTTTCAATCCAGTTTCATCAGGTTTAAACCGGTTCAATCTGGTTTCATCCGGTTTAAACCGGTTTAAACCGGTTCAATCCAGTGTTATCTGTTTTAAACTGGTTCAATCCGGTTTTATCCGGTTGAAACTGGTTTAACCGGTTCAATCCGGTTTTATCCGGTTTGAACCAGTTCTATCCGGTTCTATCCAGCTTAAACCGGTTTTAACCATTTCAATGCGGTTTTATCCGGTTTAAACAGGTTCTATCCGGTTCTATCCGGTTTAAACCGGTTCAATCCATTTCTATCCGGTTTAAACTGGTTTAAACCGGTTCTATCCGGTTCTATCCGGTTTAAAGAGGTTTAAACCGATTCAATCCGTTTTTATCCGGTTTAAACTTGTTCTATCCGGTTCTATCCAGCTTAAACTGGTTTTAACCGGATCAATCCGGTTTTATCCGGTTTAAACCGGTTCTATCCAGTTCTATCTGGTTTAAACTGGTTTAAACCGGTTCAATCCTGTTCTGTCCGGTTTAAACCGGTTTAAACCGGTTCAATCTGTTTCTATCCGGTTTAAACCGGTTCAATCTGGTTCTATCCGGTTTAAACCGGTTTAAACCAGTTCAATACGGTTCTATCGGGTTTAAACCGGTTCAATCCGGATCTATCCGATATAAACCGGTTTAAACCGGTTCAATCCGGTTCTATCCGGTTTAAACCGGTTCAATCCGGATCTATCTGATTTAAAACGGTTTAAACCGGTTCAATCCGGTTCAATCTGGTTCTATCCGGTTTAAAACGGTTCAATTCGGTTCTATCCAGTATAAACCGGTTCAATCCGGTTCTTTCCGGTTCTATCCGGTTTAAACCGGTTTAAACTGGTTCAATCCGGTTCTATCCGGTTTAAACCGGTTTAAACCAGTTCTATGCGGTTTAAACCGTTTCAATCCAGTTCTATGCGGTTCTATCCGGTGTAAACCGGTTCAATCCGTTTCTATTCGGTTTAAACCGGTACAATCCGGTTCTATCCGGTTTAAACAGCTTTAAACTGGTTCAATCCGGTTCAATCCCGTTCTATCCGGTTAAAACAGGTTTAAACTGGTTCAATCCGGTTGTATCCGGTTTAAACCGGATTGAACCAGTTCAATCCGGTTGTATCCGGCTTAAACCGGTTCAATCCGGGTCTATCCGGTTTAAACCGGTTTAAACCGGTTCAATACGGTTCTATCCGGTTTAAACTGGTTCAATCCGGATCTATCTGATTTAAAACGGTTTAAACCGGTTCAATCCGGTTCAATCTGGTTCTATCCAGTTTAAAACGGTTCAATTCGGTTCTATCCAGTATAAACCGGTTCAATCCGGTTCTTTCCGGTTCTATCCGGTTTAAACCGGTTTAAACTGGTTCAATCCGGTTCTATCTGGTTTAAACCGGTTTAAACCGGTTCTATGCGGTTTAAACCGTTTCAATCCAGTTCTATGCGGTTCTATCCGGTGTAAACCGGTTCAATCCGGTTCTATTCGGTTTAAACCGGTTCAATCCGGTTCTATCCGGTTCTATCCAGTTTTAACCGGTTTAAACTGGTTCAATCCGGTTCTATCCGGTTTAAATAGGTTCTATCCAGTTCTATCCAGTTTAAAGAGGTTTAAACCGATTCAATCCGTTTTTATCCAGTTTAAACCGGTTCAATCCGTTTCGATCCCGTTTAAACTGGTTTAAACCGGTTCTATACGGTTCTATCCGGTTTAAACAGGTTTAAACCGATTCAATCCGTTTTTATCCGGTTTAAACCAGTTCTATCCGGTTCTATCCGGTTTAAACCGGTTGAAACCGGTTCAATCCGGTTTTATCTGGTTTAAACTGGTTCAATCCGGTTTTATCCGGTTGAATCTGGTTTAACCGCTTCAATCCAGTTTTATCCGGTTTGAACCGGTTCTATCCGGTTCTATCCAGTTTAAACCTGTTTAAACCGGTTCAATCCGGTTTTATCCGGTTTAATCCGGTTCAATCCGGTTTTATCCTGTTTAAACCAGTTCTATCCGGTTCTATCCGGTTTAAACCAGTTTAAACCGGTTCAATCTGGTTCTATCCGTTTTAAACCGGTTCAATCCGGTTCTACTCGGTTTAAACAGGTTTAAACCGTTTCAATCCGGTTTTATCCGGTTTAAACCGGTTCAATCCGGTTCTATCCGGTTTAAACCGGTTTAAACCGGTTCCATCCGGTTCTATCCAGTTTAATCCGGTTCTATCCGTTTCTATCCAGTTTAAACCGGTTTAAACCGGTTCTATCCGGTTCTATCTGGTTCTATCCGGTTTAAACCGGTTCAATCCTGTTTTATCCGGTTTAAACCGGTTCAATCCGGTTCTATCCGGTTTAAACCGGTTCAGTCCGGTTCTATCCGGTTTAAACCGGTTTAAACCGGTTCAATCCAGTTCTATCCGGTTTAAACCGATTTAAACCGGTTCAATCCAGTTGTGTCCGGTTTTAACCGGTTCAATCCAGTTCTATCCGGTTTAAACCGTTTTAAACTGTTCTATCCAGTTTAAACCGGTTCTATCCGGTTCTATCCGGTTTAAACCGGTTTAAACCGGTATTATCTGGTTTAAACTGGTTCAATCCCGTTTTATCCAGTTGAAACCGGTTTAACCGGTTCAATCCGGTTTAAACCGGTTCTATCCGGTTCTATCCGGTTTAAACCTGTTTAAATCGGTTCAATCTGGTTTTATCCGGTTTAAACTGGTTCGATTCGTTTCTATCCGTTTTAAAGAGGTTTAAACTAGTTCAATCCGGTTTTATCCAGTTTAAACCAGTTCAATCCGGTTCTTTCTGGTTTAAACCGGTTCTATCCGGTTCTATCCGGTTTAAAAGGGAATAAACCTGTTCAATCCGGTTCTATCCGGTTTAAACAGCTTTAAACTGGTTCAATCCGGTTCAATCCCGTTCTATCCGGTTTAAACAGGTTTAAACTGGTTCAATCCGGTTCTATCCGGTTTAAACCGGATTGAACCAGTTCAATCCGGTTGTATCCGGCTTAAACCGGTTCAATCCGGGTCTATCCGGTTTAAACCGGTTTAAACCGGTTCAATACGGTACTATCCGGTTTAAACCGGTTCAATCCGGATCTATCTGATTTAAAACGGTTTAAACCGGTTCAATCCGGTTCAATCTGGTTCTATCCGGTTTAAAACGGTTCAATCCGGTTCTATCCACTATAAACCGGTTCAATCCGGTTCTTTCCGGTTCTATCCGGTTTAAACCGGTTTAAACTGGTTCAATCCGGTTCTATCCGGTTTAAACCGGTTTAAACCGGTTCTATGCGGTTTAAACCGTTTCAATCCAGTTCTATGCGGTTCTATCCGGTGTAAACCGGTTCAATCCGGTTCTATTCGGTTTAAACCGGTTAAATCCGGTTCTATCCGGTTCTATCCGGTTTTAACCGGTTTAAACCGGTTCAATCCGGTTCTATCCGGTTTAAACCAGTTCTACCCGGTTCTATCCAGTTTCAACCTGTTTAATCTGGTTCAATCAGGTTTTATCCGGTTTAAACCGGTTCAATCCGGTTTTATCCAGTTTAAACCGGTTCAATCCGGTTCTTTCTGGTTCAATCCTGTTCTATCCGGTTTAAACCGGTTCAAACCGGTTCAATCCGGTTTTATCCCGTTTAAACTGGTTCAATCCGGTTCTATCCGGTTTAAACCGGTTTAAACCAGATCAATCCGGTTTTATCCGGTTAAAACCGGTTCTATCCGGTTTTATCTGTTTTAAACCAGTTCTATCTGGTTCTATCCAGTTTAAACCTGTTTAATCCGGTTCAATCCGGTTTTATCCAGTTTAAACCGGTTCAGTCCGGTTCTACCCGGTTTATACTGGTTTAATCCGGTTCAATCCCGTTTTATCCGGTTTAAACCGGTTGAATCCGGTTCTATCCGGTTTAAACCAGTTTAAACCGGTTCAATCGTGTTCTATCCGGTTAAAACCGGTTTAAACCGGTTCAATCCGGTTTTATCCGGTTTAAACCAGTTCTACCCGGTTCTATCCAGTTTCAACCTGTTTAATCTGGTTCAATCAGGTTTTATCCGGTTTAAACCGGTTCAATCCGGTTCTATCCGGTTTAAACCGGTTCCGTCCGGTTCTATCCGGTTTAAACAGGTCTAAACCAGTTCAATCCGGTTCTATCCAGTTTAAACCGGTTCAATCCGGTTCTGTCCGGTTTAAACCCGTTTAATCCGGTTCAATCCAGTTTCAACCTGTTTATTCCGGTTCAATCCGGTTTTATCCAGTTTAAACCGGCTCAATCTGGTTCTATCTGGTTTAAACCGGTTTACTCCGGTTCTATCCGGTTTAAACTGGTTTAAACCGGGTCAATCCGGTTCTATCCGGTTGTATCCGTTTGAAACCGGTTCAATCCGGTTCTATGCTTTTTAAACCGGTTTAAACCTGTTCTATCCGGTCTAAACCGGTTCAATCCGGTTCTATCCGGTTTAAACAGGTTTAAACAGGTTCTATCCGGTTTAAACTGCTTCAATCCGGTTTTATCCGGTTTAAACCAGTTCCTTCCGGTTCTATCCGATTTAAACCTGTTTAATCCGGTTCAATACGGATTTGTCCGGTTTAAACCGGTTCAATCCGGTTCTATCCGGTTTAAACCGGTTCAGTCCGGTTCTATGCGGTTTAAACCGATATAAACCGGTTCAGTCCGGTACTATCTGGTTTAAACCGGTTCAATCCGGTTGTATCCGGTTTAAACTGGTTTAAACTGGTTCAATCCAGTTCTATCTGGTTGTATCCGGTTTAAACTGGTTCAATCCGGTTCTATCCGGTTTAAACCGGTTTAAACTGTTCTATCCGGTTAAAACCGGTTCTATCCGGTTCTATCCAGTTTAAAGCTGTTTAAACCGGTTCAATCGGTTTTATCTGGTTTAACCTGGCTCAATCCCGGTTTATCCGGTTGAAACCGGTTTAACCGGTTCAATCCGGTTTAAAACGGTTCTATCCTGTTCTATCCGGTTTAAACCTGTTTAAATCGGTTCAATCCGGTTCTATCCGGTTTAAACAGGTTTAAACCGGTTCTATCCGGTTCTATCAGGTTTAAACCGGTTTAAACCGGTTCAATCGGTTTTATCTGGTTTAAACTGGTTCAATCCGGTGTTATCCGGTTGAAACCGGTTTAGACGGTTCAATCTGTTTTTATCCAGTTTAAACCGGTTCAATCCGGTTCTACACGGTTTAAACAGGTTTAAACCGTTTCAATCCGGTTCTATCCGGTTTAAACCGGTTCAATCCGGATCAATCCGGTTTTATCCGGTTTCAACCGGTTCAATCCGGTTCTATCCGGTTTAAACCGGTTTAAACCTGTTCAATCCGGTTCTATCCGGTTTAAACCGGTTCAATCCGCTTCTATCCGGTTTAAACCGGTTAAAACCAGTTCAATCTGTTTCTATCTGGTTTAAACCGTTTCACTCCGGTTCTATCTGGTTTAAACTGTTTTAAAACGGTTCAATCCGGTTCTATCCGGTTGTATCCGGTTTAAACCGGTTCAATCCGGATCTATCCGGTTTAAACAGGTTTAAACCTGTTCTATCCAGTTTAAACCGGTTCAATCCGGTTTAATCCGGTTTAAACCAGTTCCTTCCGGTTCTATCCGATTGAAACCTGTTTAAACCAGTTCATTCCGGTTCTATCCGGTTTAAACCGGTTTAAACCGATTCAATCCAGTTCTATCCGGTTGTGTTCGGTTTAAACCGGTTCAATCCAGTTCTATCCGGTTTAAACCGTTTTAAACTGTTCTATCCAGTTTAAACCGGTTCTATCCGGTTCTATCCGGTTTAAACCGGTTTAAACCGGTATTATCTGGTTTAAACTGGTTCAATCCCGTTTTATCCGGTTGAAACCGGTTTAACCGGTTCAATCCGGTTTAAACCGGTTCTATCCGGTTCTATCCGGTTTAAACCTGTTTAAATCGGTTCAATCTGGTTTTATCTGGTTTAAACTGGTTCGATCCGGTTCTATCCGGTTGAAACTGGTTTAAACGGTTCAATCCGGTTGTATTCGGTTTGAACCGGTTCTATCCAGCTTAAACTGGTTTTAACAGGTTCAATCCGGTTTTATCTGGTTTAAACCGGTTCTATCCAGTTCTATCTGCTTTAAACTGGTTTAAACCTGTTCAATCCTGTTCTATCCGGTTGAAACCGGTTTAAACCTGTTCAATCCGGTTCTATCCGGTTTAAACCAGTTCAATCCGGATCAATCCGGTTTTATCCGGTTTCAACCGGTTCAATCCGGTTCTATCCGGTTTAAACCGGTTTAAACCTGTTCAATCCGGTTCTATCCGGTTTAAACCGGTTCAATCCGCTTCTATCCGGTTTAAACCGGTTAAAACCAGTTCAATCTGTTTCTATCTGGTTTAAACCGTTTCACTCCGGTTCTATCTGGTTTAAACTGTTTTAAAACGGTTCAATCCGGTTCTATCCGGTTGTATCCAGTTTAAAACGGTTCTTTCCGGTTCTATCCGGTTTAAACCGGTTTAAACCAGTTCTATGCGGTTTAAACCGTTTCAATCCAGTTCTATCCGGTTTAAACAGGTTTAAGCCGGATCAATCCGGTTTTTTCTGGTTTAAACTGGTTAAATCCTGTTTTATCCCGTTGAAACCGGTTTAACCGGTTCAATCTGGTTTTTTCCGGTTTAAACCGGTTCAATCCTGTTCTACCCGGTTTAAACAGGTTTAAGCCGGATCAATCCGGTTTTATCCGGTTTAAACCGGTTCAATCCGGATCAATCCGGTTTTATCCGTTTCAAACCGGTTGAATCCGGTTCTATCCGGTTTAAACCGGATTAAACCAGTTCAATCCGGATCTATCCAGTTTAAACCGTTTCTATCCGGTTCTATCTGGTTCAAACAGGTTTAAACCGGTTCTATCCGGTTCTATCTGGTTTAAACCGGTTCAATCCGGTTTTATCTGGTTTAAACCGGTTCTATCCGGTTCTTTCCGGTTTAAAACGGTTTTAAACCGGTTCAATCCGGTTCTATCCGGTTTAAACAGCTTTAAACTGGTTCAATCCGTTTCAATCCGGTTCTATCCGGTTTAAACAGGTTTAAACTGGTTCAATCCGGTTCTATCCGGTTGAAACTGGTTTAAACGGTTCAATCCGGTTGTATTCGGTTTGAACCGGTTCTATCCAGCTTAAACTGGTTTTAACCGGTTCAATCCGGTTTTATCTGGTTTAAACCGGTTCTATCCAGTTCTATCTGCTTTAAACTGGTTTAAACCTGTTCAATCCTGTTCTATCCGGTTGAAACCGGTTTAAACCGGTTCAATCTGTTTCTATCCGGTTTAAACCGGTTCAATCTGGTTCTATCCGGTTTAAACCGGTTTAAACCAGTTCAATACGGTTCTATCGGGTTTAAACCGGTTCAATCCGGATCTATCCGATATAAACCGGTTTAAACCGGTTCAATCCGGTTCTATCCGGTTTAAAGCGGTTCTATCCGGTTTTATCCGGTTTAAACAGGTTTAAACCGATTCAATCCGTTTTTATCCGGTTTAAACCGGTTCAATCCGTTTCGATCCGGTTTAAACTGGTTTAAACCGGTTCTATACGGTTCTATCCGGTTTAAACAGGTTTAAACCGATTCAATCCGTTTTTATCCGGTTTAAACCGGTTCTATCCGGTTCTATCCGGTTTAAACCAGTTGAAACCGGTTCAATCCGGTTTTATCTGGTTTAAACTGGTTCAATCCGGTTTTATCCGGTTGAAACTGGTTTAAACCGCTTCAATCCAGTTTTATCCGGTTTGAACCGGTTCTATCCGGTTCTATCCAGTTTAAACCGGTTTAAACCGGTTCCATCCGGTTTTCTCCGGTTTAAACTGGTTTAAACCGGTTCATTCCGTTTTTATCTGGTTTAAACCTGTTTAAACCGGTTCAATCCGGTTGTATCCGGTTTAAACCGGTTCAATCCGGTTTTATCCGGTTTAAAACAGTTCTATCCGGTTCTATTCGGTTTAAACCTGTTTAATCCGGTTCAATCCGGTTTTATCCGCTTTAAACCGGTTCAATCCGGTTCTATCTGGTTTAAACCGGTTTCAACCGGTTCAATCCGGTTCTATCCGGTTTAAACCGGTTCAATCCAGTTCTATCCGGTTTAAACAGGTTTAACCCGGTTTAATCCGGTTTAAACCGGTTTAAACTGGTTTAAACCGGTTCAATCCGGTTCTATCTGTTTTAAACCGGTTCAATCCTGTTCTATCCGCTTGTATCCGGTTTAAACTGGTTCAATCCGGTTCTATCCGGTTTAAACCGGTTTCAACCTGTTCTATCCGGTTGAAACCGGTTCAATCCGGTTCTATCCGGTTTAAACAGGTTTAAACCGGTTCTATCCGGTTTAAACCGGTTTCAACCGGTTCAATCGGTTTTAACTGGTTTAAACTGGTTCAATGCGGTGTTATCCGGTTGAAACCGGTTACCCAGTTCAATCCGGTTTTATCCGGTTTAACCCGGTTCTATCCGGTTCTATCCGGTTTAAACCAGTTTAAACCGGTTCAATCTGGTTCTATCCGGTTTAAACCGGCTCAATCTGTTTCTACTCGGTTGAAACAGGTTTAAACCGTTTCAATCCGGTTTTATCCGGTTTAAAACCGGTATAAACCGGTTCAATCAGGTTCTATCCAGTTTAAACCGGTTCTATCCGTTTCTATCCAGTTTAAACCGGTTTAAACCGGTTCCATCCGGTTCTATCCGGTTTAAACCGGTTCTATCCGGTTCTATCCGGTTGAAACCGGTTGAAACCGGTTCAATCGGTTTTATCTGGTTTAAACTGGTTCAATCCGGTTTTATCCGGTTGAATCTGGTTTAACCGCTTCAATCCAGTTTAAACCGGTTTAAACCGGTTCCATCCGGTTTAAACCGGTTCATTCCGTTTTTATCCGGTTTAAACCTGTTTAAACCGGTTCAATCCGGTTGTATCCGGTTTAATCCGGTTCAATCCGGTTTTATCCGGTTTAAACCAGTTCTATCCGGTTCTATCCGGTTTAAACCAGTTTAAACCGGTTCAATCTGGTTCTATCCATTTTAAACCGGTTCAATCCGGTTCTACTCGGTTTAAACAGGTTTAAACCGTTTCAATCCGGTTTTATCCGGTTTAAACCGGTTCAATCCGGTTCTATCCGGTTTAAACCGGTTTAAACCGGTTCAATCCGGTTCTATCCAGTTTAAACCGGTTCTATCCGTTTCTATCCAGTTTAAACCGGTTTAACCGGTTCTATCCGGTTCTATCTGGTTCTATCCGGTTTAAACCGGTTCAATCCTGTTTTATCCGGTTTAAACCGCTTCCATCCGGTTCTATCCGGTTTAAACCGTTTCAGTCCGGTTCTATCCGGTTTAAACCGGTTTAAACCGGTTCAATCCAGTTCTATCCGGTTTAAACCGATTTAAACCGGTTCAATCCGGTTGTGTCCGGTTTAAACCGGTTCAATCCAGTTCTATCCGGTTTAAACCATTTTAAACTGTTCTATCCAGTTTAAACCGGTTCAATCCGGTTTTATCCGGTTTAAACCGGTTCAATTCGGTTTTATCTGTTTTAAACTGGTTCAATCCGGTTTTATCCGGTTTAAACCGGTTCAATCGGTTTTATCTGGTTTAAACTGGTTCAATCTGGTTTTATCCGGTTGAAACTGGTTTAACCGGTTCAATCCATTTTTATCCGGTTTGAACCGGTTCTATCCGGTTCTATCCAGCTTAAACCGGTTTTAACCGGTTCAATCCGGTTTTATCTGGTTTAAACCAGTTCTATCCGGTTCTTTCATGTTTAAACCGGTTTAAACCGGTACAATCCGGTTCTATCCGGTTTAAACAGCTTTAAACTGGTTCAATCCGGTTCAATCCCGTTCTATCCGGTTTAAACAGGTTTAAACTGGTTCAATCCGGTTGTATCCGGTTTAAACCGGATTGAACCAGTTCAATCCGGTTGTATCCGGCTTAAACCGGTTCAATCCGGGTCTATCCGGTTTAATCCGGTTTAAACCGGTTCAATACGGTTCTATCCGGTTTAAACTGGTTCAATCCGGATCTATCTGATTTAAAACGGTTTAAACCGGTTCAATCCGGTTCAATCTGGTTCTATCCGGTTTAAAACGGTTCAATTCGGTTCTATCCAGTATAAACCGGTTCAATCCGGTTCTTTCCGGTTCTATCCGGTTTAAACCGGTTTAAACTGGTTCAATCCGGTTCTATCCGGTTTAAACCGGTTTAAACCGGTTCTATGCGGTTTAAACCGTTTCAATCCAGTTCTATGCGGTTCTATCCGGTGTAAACCGGTTCAATCCGGTTCTATTCGGTTTAAACCGGTTCAATCCGGTTCTATCCGGTTCTATCCAGTTTTAACAGGTTTAAACTGGTTCAATCCGGTTCTATCCGGTTTAAATAGGTTCTATCCAGTTCTATCCAGTTTAAAGAGGTTTAAACCGATTCAATCCGTTTTTATCCGGTTTAAACCGGTTCAATCCGTTTCGATCCGGTTTAAACTGGTTTAAACCGGTTCTATACGGTTCTATCCGGTTTAAACAGGTTTAAACCGATTCAATCCGTTTTTATCCGGTTTAAACCAGTTCTATCTGGTTCTATCCAGTTTAAACCAGTTTAAACCGGTTCAATCTGGTTCTATCCGGTTTAAACCGGTTCAATCCGGTTCTACTCGTTTTAAACAGGTTTATACCGTTTCAATCCGGTTTTATCCGGTTTAAACCGGTTCAATCAGGATCAATCCGGTTTTATCCGGTTTAAACCGGTTCAATCCGGATCAATCCGGTTTTATCCGGTTCAAACCGGTTGAATCCGGTTCTATCCGGTTTAAACCAGATTAAACCAGTTCAATCCGGATCTATCCAGTTTAAACCGGTTCTATCCGGTTCTATCCGGTTCAATCAGGTTTAAACCGGTTCTATCCGGTTCTATCTGGTTTAAACCGGTTCAATCCGGTTTTATCCGGTTTAAAACGGTTGAATCCGGTTCTATCCGGTTTAAACCGGTTTAAACCGGTTCAATCCGGTTCTATCCGGGTAAAACCGGTTTAAACCGGTTCAATCCGGTTTTATCCGGTTTAAACCAGTTCTACCTGTTTCTATCCAGCTTAAACCTGTTTAATCCGGTTCAATCCGGTTTCATCCAGTTTAAACCACTTGAATCCGGTTCTATCCGGTTTAAACCGGTTTAAACCGGTTCAATCCGTTTCTGTCCGGTTTAAACTGGTTTAACCCGGTTCAATCCGGTTCTATCCGGTTTAAACCGGTTTAAACCAGTTCAATCCGGTTTATACCGGTTTAAACTGGATCAATCTGGTTCTATCTGGTTTCAACCAGTTCACTCCGGTTCTATCCAGTTTAAACTGGTTTAAACCGGTTCAATCCGGATCTATCCAGTTGTATCCGGTTTAAACCGGTTCCATCCGGTTCTATCCGGTTTAAACCGGTTTCAACCTGTTCTATCCGGTTTAATCCCGTTTAATCCAGTTCTATCCGGTTTAAACAGGTTTAAACCGGTTCTATCCGGTTTAATCCGGTTTCAACCGGTTCAATCGGTTTTATCTGGTTTAAACTGGTTCAATGCGGTGTTATCCGGTTGAAACCGGTTTAACCGGTTCAATCCGGTTTTATCCGGTTTAAACCGGTTCTATCCGGTTCTATCCGGTTTAATCCAGTTTAAACCGGTTCAATCTGGTTCTATCCGTTTTAAACCGGTTCAATCCGGTTCTACTCGGTTTAAACAGGTTTAAACCGTTTCAATCCGGTTTTATCCGGTTTAAACCGGTTCAATCCGGTTCTATCCGGTTTAAACCGGTTTAAACCGGTTCAATCCGGTTCTATCCAGTTTAAACCGGTTCTATCCGTTTCTATCCAGTTTAAACCGGTTTAAACCGGTTCTATCCGGTTCTATCCGGTTTAAACCGGTTCAATCCGGTTTTATCCGGTTTAAACCGGTTCAATCCGGTTCTATCCATTTTAAACCGGTTTAAACCAGTTCAATCCGGTTTTATCCGGTTTAAACCGGTTCAATCCGGTTTTATCCGCTTTAAACCACTTCAATCCGGTTTTATCCAGTTTAAACCGGTTTAACCGGTTCAATCCGGTTTTATCCGGTTTAAACCAGTTCTATCTGGTTCTATCCAGTTTAAACCTGTTTAATCCGGTTCAATCCAGTTTTATCCAGTTTAAACCACTTGAATCCGGTTCTATCCGGTTTAAACTGGTTTAAACCGGTTCAATCCGGTTCTGTCCGGTTTAAACCGGTTTAACCCGGTTCAATCCGGTTCTATCCGGTTTAAACCGGTTTAAACCGGTTCAATCCGGTTTATACCGGTTTAAACCGGTTCAATCTGATTCTATCTGGTTTAAACCAGTTCACTTCGGTTCTATCCAGTTTAAACTGGTTTAAACCGGTTCAATACGGATCCATCCAGTTGTATCCAGTTTAAAACGGTTCAATCCGGTTTAATCCGGTTTAAACCAGTTCCTTCCGGTTCTATCCGATTTAAACCTGTTTAAACCGGTTCAATCCGGTTCTATCCGGTTTAAACCGGTTTAAACCGATTCAATCCAGTTCTATCCGGTTGTGTCTGGTTTAAACCGGTTCAATCTAGTTCTATCCGGTTTAAACCGTTTTAAACTGTTCTATCCAGTTTCAACCGGTTCTATCCGGTTCTATCCGGTTTAAACCGGTTTAAACCGGTATTATCTGGTTTAAACTGGTTCAATCCCGTTTTATCCGGTTGAAATCGGTTTAACCGGTTCAATCCAGTTTAAACCGGTTCTATCCGGTTCTATCCGGTTTAAACCTGTTTAAATCGGTTCAATCTGGTTTTATCCGGTTTAAACTGGTTCGATCCGGTTCTATCCGGTTTAAAGAGGTTTAAACTAGTTCAATCCGGTTTTATCCAGTTTAAACCGGTTCAATCCGGTTCTTTCTGGTTTAAACCGGTTTTATCCGGTTCTATCCGGTTTAAACGGGAATGAACCGGTTCAATCCGGTTCTATCCGGTTTAAACAGGTTGAAACCGGCTCAATCCGGTTCTTTCCGGTTTAAACCGGTTCAATCGGGTTCTATCCGGTTTAAACCGGTTTAAACAGGTTCAATACGGTGCTATCCGGTTTAAACAGGTTCAATCCGGTTTTATCCGTTTTAAACCGGTTCAATTCGGATTTATCTGTTTTAAACAGGTTCAATCCGGTTTTATCCGGTTTAAACCGGTTCAATCGGTTTTATCTGGTTTAAACTGGTTCAATCTGGTTTTATCCGGTTGAAACTGGTTTAACCGGTTCAATCCATTATTATCCGGTTTGAACCGGTTCTATCCAGCTTAAACCGGTTTTAACCGGTTCAATCCGGTTTTATCTGGTTTAAACCGGTTCTATCCGGTTCTATCCGGTTCTTTCCGGTTTAAACCGGTTCAATCCGGTTCAATCCGGTTCTATCCGGTTCAAACAGGTTTAAACTGGTTCAATCCGGTTCTATCCGGTTTAAACCGGTTTGAACCGGTTCAATCCGGTTGTATCCGGCTTAAACCGGTTCAATCCGGGTCTATCCGGTTTAAACAGGTTTAAACGGGCTCAATCCGGTTCTATCCGGTTTAAACCGGTTCAATCGGGTTCTATCCGGTTTAAACCGGTTTAAACAGGTTCAATACGGTGCTATCCGGTTTAAACAGGTTCAATCCGGTTTTATCCGGTTTAAACCGGTTCAATTCGGTTGTATCTGTTTTAAACTGGTTCAATCCGGTTTTATCCGGTTTAAACCGGTTCAATCGGTTTTATCTGGTTTACACTGGTTAAATCCTGTTTTATCCCGTTGAAACCGGTTTAACCGGTTCAATCCGGTTTTATCCGGTTCAAACTGGTTCTATCTGGTTCTATGCAGTTTAAACCAGTTTAAACCGGTTCAATCTGGTTTTATCCGGTTTAAACCGGTTCAATCCTGTTCTACCCGGTTTAAACAGGTTTAAGCCGGATCAATCCGGTTTTATCCGGTTTAAACCGTTTCAATCCGGATCAATCCGGTTTTATCCGGTTCAAACCGGTTGAATCCGGTTCTATCCGGTTTAAACCGGATTAAACCAGTTCAATCCGGATCTATCCAGTTTAAACCGGTTCTATCCGGTTCTATCCGGTTCAAACAGGTTTAAACCGGTTCTATACGGTTCTATCTGGTTTAAACCGGTTCAATCCGGTTTTATCCGGTTTAAACCGGTTCAATCCGGTTCTATCCGGTTTAAACCGGTTTAAAGCGGTTCAATCCGGTTCTATCCGGTGAAAACCGGTTTAAACCGGTTCAATCCGGTTTTATCCGGTTTAAACCAGTTCTACCTGTTTCTATCCAGTTTCAACCTGTTTAATCTGGTTCAATCCGGTTTTATCCGGTTTAAACCGTTTCAATCCGGTTCTGTCCGGTTTAAACCAGTTTAACCCGGTTCAATCCAGTTTAAACCGGTTCAATCCGTTTCTATCTGGTTTAAACCGGTTTACTCCAGTTCTATCCGGTATAAACTGGTTTAAACCGGGTCAATCCGGTTCTACCCGGTTGTATCCGGTTTAAACCGGTTCAATCCGGTTCTATGCTTTTTAAACCGGTTTAAAGCTGTTCTATCCGGTTTAAACCGGTTCAATCAGGTTCTATCCGGTTTAAACTGGTTTAAACCGGTTCAATCGGTTTTATCTGGTTTAAACTGGTTCAATCTGGTTTTATCCAGTTTAAACCGGTTTAACAGATTCAATACGGTTTTATCCGGTTTAAACCGGTTCAATCCGCTTCTATCCGGTTTAAACCGGTTCAATCCGTTTCTGTCCGGTTTAAACTGGTTTAACCCGGTTCAATCCGGTTCTATCTGGTTTAAACCGGTTTAAACCAGTTCAATCCGGTTTATACCGGTTTAAACCGGTTCAATCTGGTTCTATCTGGTTTAAACCAGTTCACTCCGGTTCTATCCAGTTTAAACTGGTTTAAACCGGTTCAATCCGGATCTATCCAGTTGTATCCGGTTTAAAACGGTTCAATCCGGTTTAATCCGGTTTAAACCAGTTCCTTCCGGTTCTATCCGATTTAAACCTGTTTAAACCGGTTCAATCCGGTTCTATCCGGTTTAAACTGGTTTAAACCGATTCAATCCATTTCTATCCGGTTGTGTCCAGTTTAAACCGGTTCAATCCAGTTCTATCCGGTTTAAACCGTTTTAAACTGTTCTATCCAGTTTAAACCGGTTCTATCCGGTTCTATCCGGTTTAAACCTGTTTAAACCGGTATTATCTGGTTTAAACTGGTTCAATCCCGTTTTATCCGGTTGAAATCGGTTTAACCGGTTCAATCCGGTTTAAACCGGTTCTATCCGGTTCTATCCGGTTTAAACCTGTTTAAATCGGTTCTATTTGGTTTTATCCGGTTTAAACTGGTTCGATCCGGTTCTATCCGGTTTAAAGAGGTTTAAACTAGTTCAATCCGGTTTTATCCAATTTAAACCGGTTCAATCCGGTTCTTTCTGGTTTAAACCGGTTCTATCCGGTTCTATCCGGTTTAAACGGGAATAAACCGGTTCAATCCGGTTCTATCCGGTTTAAACAGGTTGAAACCGGCTCAATCCGGTTCTATCCGGTTTAAACCGGTTCAATCGGGTTCTATCCAGCTTAAACCGGTTTTAACCGGTTCAATCCGGTTTTATCTGGTTTGAACCGGTTCTATCCGGTTCTATCCGGTTTAAACCGGTTTAAACAGGTTCAATACGGTGCTATCCGGTTTAAACAGGTTCAATCCGGTTTTATCCGGTTTAAACCGGTTCAATTCGGTTTTATCTGTTTTAAACTGGTTCAATCCGGTTTTATCCGGTTTAAACCGGTTCAATCGGTTTTATCTGGTTTAAACTGGTTCAATCTGGTTTTATCCGGTTGAAACTGGTTTAACCGGTTCAATCCATTTTTATCCGGTTTGAACCGGTTCTATCCGGTTCTATCCAGCTTAAACCGGTTTCAACCGGTTCAATCCGGTTTTATCTGGTTTAAACCGGTTCTATCCGGTACTTTCCGGTTTAAACCGGTTTAAACCGGTTCAATCCGGTTCTATCCGGCTTAAACCGGTTCAATCCGGATCTATCTGATTTAAACCGGTTTAAACCGGTTCAATCCGGTTCAATCCGGTTCTATCCAGTTTAAAACGGTTCAATCCGGTTCTATCCAGTATAAACCGGTTCAATCCGGTTCTTTCCGGTTCTATCCAGTTTAAACCGGTTTAAACCGGTTCTATGCGGTTTAAACCGTTTCAATCCAGTTCTATCCGGTTTAAACCGGTTCAATCCGGTTCTATTCGGTATAAACCGGTTTAAACCTGTTCAATCCGGTTCTATCCGGTTTAAACCGGTTCAATCCGCTTCTATCCGGTTTAAACCGGTTTAAACCTGTTCTATCCGGTTTTAACCGGTTCAATCCGGTACTATCCGGTTTAAACAGTTTTAAACCGGTTCTATCCGGTTCTATCCGGTTTAAACTGTTTTAAACCGGTTCAATCGGTTTTATCTGGTTTAAACTGGTTAAATCCTGTTTTATCCCATTGAAACCGGTTTAACCGGTTCAATCCGGTTTTATCCGGTTTAAACTGGTTCTATCTGGTTCTATCCAGTTTAAACCAGTTTAAACCGGTTCAATCTGGTTTTATCCGGTTTAAACCGGTTCAATCCTGTTCTACCCGGTTTAAACAGGTTTAAGCCGGATCAATCCGGTTTTATCCGGTTTAAACCGGTTCAATCCGGATCAATCCGGTTTTATCCGGTTCAAACCGGTTGAATCCGGTTCTATCCGGTTTAAACCGGTTTAAAGCGGTTCAATCCGGTTCTATCCGGTTAAAACCGGTTTAAACCGGTTCAATCCGGTTTTATCCGGTTTAAACCAGTTCTACCTGGTTCTATCCAGTTTCAACCTGTTTAATCTGGTTCAATCCGGTTTTATCCGGTTTAAACCGGTTCAATCCGGTTCTATCCGGTTTAAACCGGTTCCGTCCGGTTCTATCCGGTTTAAACCGGTTTAAACCGGTTCAATCCGGTTCCAACCGGTTTAAACCGTTTCAATCCGGTTCTGTCCGGTTTAAACCAGTTTAACCCGGTTCAATCCAGTTCTATCCGGTTTAAACCGGTTCTATCCGGTTTAAACCGGTTTCAACCGGTTCAATCGGTTTTAACTGGTTTAAACTGGTTCAATGCGGTGTTATCCGGTTGAAACCCGTTTAAACCGGTTCAATCTGGTTCTATCCGGTTTAAACCGGTTTAAACCGGTTCAATACGGTTCTATCCGGTTTAAACCGGTTCAATCCGGATCTATCTGATTTAAAACGGTTTAAACCGGTTCAATCCGGTTCAATCTGTTTCTATCCGGTTTAAAACGGTTCAATCCGGTTCTATTCGGTTTAAACCGGTTCAATCCGGTTCTATCCGGTTCTATCCGGTTTTAACCGGTTTAAACTGGTTCAATCCGGTTCTATCCGGTTTAAACAGGTTCTATCCAGTTCTATCCGGTTTAAACAGGTTGAAACCGATTCAATCCGTTTTTATCCGGTTTAAACCGGTTCAATCCGTTTCGATCCGGTTTAAACTGGTTTAAACCAGTTCTATACGGTTCTATCCGATTTAAACAGGTTTAAACCGATTCAGTCCGTTTTTATCCGGTTTAAACCGGTTCAATCTGGTTCTATCCGTTTTAAACCGGTTCAATCCGGTTCTACTCGGTTTAAACAGGTTTAAACCGTTTCAATCCGGTTTTATCCGGTTTAAACCGGTTCAATCCGGTTCTATCCGGTTTAAACCGGTTTAAACCGGTTCAATCCGGTTCTATCCAGTTTAAACCGGTTCTATCCGTTTCTATCCAGTTTAAACCGGTTTAAACCGGTTCTATCCGGTTTAAACTGGTTCAATCCGGTTTTATCCGGTTTAAACCAGTTCAATCCGGTTCTATCCATTTTAAACCGGTTTAAACCAGTTCAATCCGGTTTTATCCGGTTTAAACCGGTTCAATCCGGTTTTATCCGGTTTAAACCGCTTCAGTCCGGTTTTATCCAGTTTAAACCGGTTTAAACCGGTTCAATCCGGTTTTATCCGGTTAAAACCGGTTCAATCCGGTTGTATCCGCTTTTAACCGGTTCAATCCGGTTCTATCTGGTTTAAACCGTTTTAAACCGGTTCAATCATGTTCTATCCGGTTTAAACCGGTTCAATCCAGTTCTATCCGGTTTAAACAGGTTTAACCCGGTTCAATCCGGTTCTATCCAGTTTAAACCGGTTTAAACCGGTTCCATCCGGTTCTATCTGGTTTAAACCTGTTCAATCCGGTTCTATCCGGTTGTATCCGGTTTAAACCGGTTCAATCCGGGTCTATCCGGTTTAAACCGGTTTCAACCTGTTCTATCCGGTTTAAACCAGTTTAAACCGGTTCAATCGGTTTTATCTGGTTTAAATTGGATCAATGCGGTGTTATCCGGTTGAAACCGGTTTAACCGGTTCAATCCGGTTTTATCCGGTTTAAACCGGTTCTATCTGGTTCTATCCGGTTTAAACCAGTTTAAACCGGTTCAATCTGGTTCTATCCGGTTTAAACCGGTTCAATCCGGTTCTACTCGTTTTAAACAGGTTTATACCGTTTCAATCCGGTTTTATCCTGTTTAAACCGGTTCAATCCGGATCAATCCGGTTTTATCCGGTTTAAAACGGTTCAATCCTGTTCAATCCGGTTTAAACCGGTTTAAACCGGTTCAATCCGGTTCTATCCATTTTAAACCGCTTCTATCCGTTTCTCTCCGGTTTAAACCGGTTCTATCCGGTTGAAACTGGTTCAATCCGGTTCTATCCGGTTTAAACAGGATTAAACCGGTTCTATCCGGTTTAAACCGGTTTCAACCGGTTCAATCGGTTTTAACTGGTTTAAACTGGTTCAATGCGGTGTTATCCGGTTGAAACCGGTTTAACCGGTTCAATCCGGTTTTATCTGGATTAAACCGGTTCTATCCGGTTCTATCCGGTTGAAACCAGTTTAAACCGGTTCAATCTGGTTCTATCCGGTTTAAACCGGTTTAAACCGGTTCAATCCGGTTCTATCCAGTTTAAACCGGTTCTATCCGTTTCTATCCAGTTTAAACCGGTTTAAACCGGTTCTATCCGGATCTATCCGGTTTAAACCGGTTCAATCCGGTTTTATCCGGTTTAAAACGGTTCAATCCGGTTCTATCCATTTTAAACCGGTTTAAACCAGTTCAATCCGGTTTTATCCAGTTAAAACCGGTTCAATCCGGTTTTATCCGGTTTAAACCAGTTCTATCTGGTTCTATCCAGTTTAAACCTGTTTAATCCGGTTCAATCCGGTTTTATCCATTTTTAACCACTTGAATCCGGTTCTATCCGGTTTAAACCGGTTTAAACCGGTTCAATCCGGTTCTGTCCGGTTGAAACCGGTTTAACCCGGTTCAATCCGGTTCTATCCGGTTTAAACCAGTTTAAACCGGTTCAATCCGGTTTAAACCGGTTCTATCCGGTTCTATCCGGTTTAAACCTGTTTAAATCGGTTCAATCTGGTTTTATCCGGTTTAAACTGGTTCGATCCGGTTCTATCCGGTTTAAAGAGGTTTAAACTAGTTCAATCCGGTTTTATCCAGTTTAAACCGGTTCAATCCGGTTCTTTCTGGTTTAAACCGGTTCTATCCGGTTCTATCCGGTTTAAACGGGAATAAACCGGTTCAATCCGGTTCTATCCGGTTTAAACAGGTTTAAACCGGCTCAATCCGGTTCTATCCGGTTTAAACCGGTTCAATCCGGATCTATCTGATTTAAAACGGTTTAAACCGGTTCAATCCGGTTTAAACCGGTTCAATCGGTTTTATCTGGTTTAAACTGGTTCAATCTGGTTTTATCCGGTTGAAACTGGTTTAACCGGTTCAATCCATTTTTATCCGGTTTGAACCGGTTCTATCCGGTTCTATCCAGCTTAAACCGGTTTTAACCGGTTCAATCCGGTTTTATCTGGTTTAAACCAGTTCTATCCGGTTCTTTCCGGTTTAAACCGGTTTAAACCGGTACAATCCGGTTCTATCTGGTTTAAACAGCTTTAAACTGGTTCAATCCGGTTCAATCCCATTCTATCCGGTTTAAACAGGTTTAAACTGTTTCAATCCGGTTCTATCCGGTTGTATCCGGCTTAAACTGGTTCAATCCGGGTCTATCCGGTTTAAACCGGTTTAAACCGGTTCAATACGGTTCTATCCGGTTTAAACCGGTGCAATCCGGATCTATCTGATTTAAAACGGTTTAAACCGGTTCAATCCGGTTCAATCTGTTTCTATCCGGTTTAAAACGGTTCAATTCGGTTCTATTCGGTTTAAACCGGTTCAATCCGGTTCTATCCGGTTCTATCCGGTTTTAACCGGTTTAAACTGGTTCAATCCGGTTCTGTCAGGTTTAAACAGGTTCTATCCAGTTCTATCCGGTTTAAACAGGTTGAAACCGATTCAATCCGTTTTTATCCGGTTTAAACCGGTTCAATCCGTTTCGATCCGGTTTAAACTGGTTTAAACCAGTTCTATACGGTTCTATCCGGTTTAAACAGGTTTAAACCGATTCAATCCGTTTTTATCCGGTTTAAACCGGTTCAATCTGGTTCTATCCGTTTTAAACCGGTTCAATCCGGTTCTACTCGGTTTAAACAGGTTTAAACCGTTTCAATCCGGTTTTATCCGGTTTAAACCGGTTCAATCCGGTTCTATCCGGTTTAAACCGGTTTAAACCGGTTCAATCCGGTTCTATCCAGTTTAAACCGGTTCTATCCGTTTCTATCCAGTTTAAACCGGTTTAAACCGGTTCTATCCGGTTTAAACCGGTTCAATCCGGTTTTATCCGGTTTAAACCGGTTCAATCCGGTTCTATCCATTTTAAACCGGTTTAAACCAGTTCAATCCGGTTTTATCCGGTTTAAACCGGTTCAATCCGGTTTTATCCGGTTTAAACCGCTTCAGTCCGGTTTTATCCAGTTTAAACCGGTTTAAACCGGTTCAATCCGGTTTTATCCGGTTAAAACCGGTTCAATCCGGTTGTATCCGCTTTTAACCGGTTCAATCCGGTTCTATCTGGTTTAAACCGTTTTAAACCGGTTCAATCCTGTTCTATCCGGTTTAAACCGGTTCAATCCAGTTCTATCCGGTTTAAACAGGTTTAACCCGGTTCAATCCGGTTCTATCCGGTTTAAACCGGTTTAAACCGGTTCCATCCGGTTCTATCTGGTTTAAACCTGTTCAATCCGGTTCTATCCGGTTGTATCCGGTTTAAACCGGTTCAATCCGGGTCTATCCGGTTTAAACCGGTTTCAACCTGTTCTATCCGGTTTAAACCGGTTTAAACCGGTTCAATCGGTTTTATCTGGTTTAAATTGGATCAATGCGGTGTTATCCGGTTGAAACCGGTTTAACCGGTTCAATCCGGTTTTATCCGGTTTAAACCGGTTCTATCTGGTTCTATCCGGTTTAAACCAGTTTAAACCGGTTCAATCTGGTTCTATCCGGTTTAAACCGGTTCAATCCGGTTCTACTCGTTTTAAACAGGTTTATACCGTTTCAATCCGGTTTTATCCGGTTTAAACCGGTTCAATCCGGATCAATCCGGTTTTATCCGGTTTAAAACGGTTCAATCCTGTTCAATCCGGTTTAAACCGGTTTAAACCGGTTCAATCCGGTTCTATCCAGTTTAAACCGCTTCTATCCGTTTCTCTCCGGTTTAAACCGGTTCTATCCGGTTTAAACCGGTTCAATCCGGTTTTATCCGTTTTAAACCGGTTCAATCCGGTTGTATCCATTTTAAACCGGTTTAAACTGGTTCAATCCGGTCCAATCCAGTTTAAACCGGTTTAAACCGGTTCAATCCGGTTTTATCCGGTTAAACCGGTTCAATCCGGTTCTATCCGTTTTAAACCGGTTTAAACCGGATCAATCCGGTTTTATCCGGTTAAAACCGGTTCAATCCGGTTTTATCCGGTTTAAACCAGTTCTATCTGGTTCTATCCAGTTTAAACCTGTTTAATCCGGTTCAATCCGGTTTTATCCAGTTTAAACCGGTTCAGTCCGGTTCTACCCGGTTTATACCGGTTTAATCCGGTTCAATCCCATTTTATCCGGTTTAAACCGGTTGAATCTGGTTCTATCCGGTTTAAACCGGTTTAAACCGGTTCAATCCGGTTCTATCCGGTTAAAGCCAGTTTAAACCGGTTCAATCCGGTTTTATCCGGTTTAAACCAGTTCTACCTGGTTCTATCCAGTTTCAACCTGTTTAATCTGGTTCAATCCGGTTTTATCCGGTTTAAACCGGTTCAATCCGGTTCTATCCGGTTTAAACCGGTTCCGTCCGGTTCTATCCGGTTTAAACCGGTTTAAACCGGTTCAATCCGGTTCCAACCGGTTTAAACCGTTTCAATCCGGTTCTGTCCGGTTTAAACCAGTTTAACCCGTTTCAATCCAGTTCTATCCGGTTCAAACCAGTTTAAACTGGTTCAATCCGTTTCTATCTGGTTTAAACCGGTTTACTCCTGTTCTGTCCGGTATAAACTGGTTTAAACCGGGTCAATCCGGTTCTACCCGGTTGTATCCGGTTTAAACCGGTTCAATCCGGTTCTATGCTTTTTAAACCGGTTTAAAGCTGTTCTATCCGGTTTAAACCGGTTCAATAAGGTTCTATCCGGTTTAAACTGGTTTAAACCGGTTCAATCGGTTTTATCTGGTTTAAACTGGTTCAATCCGGTTTTATCCAGTTTAAACCGGTTTAACAGATTCAATCCGGTTTTATCCGGTTTAAACCGGTTCTATCCGGTTTAAACGAGTTTAACACAGTTCAATCTTGTTTTATCCGGTTTAAACCGGTTAAATCCAGTTCTACCCGGTTTAAACAGGTTTTAACCGGTTCAATCCGGGTTTATCCGTTTTAGACCAGTTCAATCCGGTTCCATCCGGTTTTATCCGGTTTAAACCGGTTCAATACAGATCTATCCAGTTTAAACCGGTTCTATCTGGTTCCATCTGGTTTAAACCGGTTCAATCCGGTTTTTTCCGGTTTAAACTGGTTCAATCCGGTTTTATCCCGTTTAAACTGGTTCAATCCGGTTCTATCCGGTTTAAACCGGTTTAAACCAGATCAATCCGGTTTTATCCGGTTAAAACCGGTTCTATCCGGTTTTATCTGTTTTAAACCAGTTCTATCTGGTTCTATCCAGTTTAAACCTGTTTAATCCAGTTCAATCCGGTTTTATCCAGTTTAAACCGGTTCAGTCCGGTTCTACCCGGTTTATACCGGTTTAATCCGGTTCAATCCCGTTTTATCTGGTTTAAACCGGTTGAATCCGGTTCTATCCGGTTTAAACCGGTTTAAACCGGTTCAATCCTGTTCTATCCGGTTAAAACCGGTTTAAACCGGTTCAATCCGGTTTTATCCGGTTTAAACCAGTTCTACCCGGTTCTATCCAGTTTCAACCTGTTTAATCCGGTTCAATCCGGTTTTATCCAGTTTAAACCGGTTCAGTCCGGTTCTACCCGGTTTATACCGGTTTAATCCGGTTCAATCCCATTTTATCCGGTTTAAACCGGTTGAATCCGGTTCTATCCGGTTTAAACCGGTTTAAACCGGTTCATTCCTGTTCTATCCGGTTAAAACCGGTTTAAACCGGTTCAATCCGGTTTTATCCGGTTTAAACCGGTTCAATCCGGTTCTATCCGGTTTAAACCGGTTCCGTCCGGTTCTATCCGGTTTAAACAGGTCTAAACCAGTTCAATCCGGTTCTATCCAGTTTAAACCGGTTCAATCCGGTTCTGTCCGTTTTAAACCCGTTTAACCCGGTTCAATCCAGTTTCAACCTGTTTATTCCGGTTCAATCCGGTTTTATCCAGTTTAAACCGGCTCAATCCAGTTCTATCTGGTTTAAACCGGTTTACTCCGGTTCTATCCGGTTTAAACTGGTTTAAACCGGGTCAATCCGGTTCTATCCGGTTGTATCCGGTTTAAACCGGTTCAATCCGGTTCTATGCTTTTTAAACCGGTTTAAACCTGTTCTATCCGGTTTAAACCGGTTAAATCCGGTTCTATCCGGTTTAAACAGGTTTAAACAGGTTCTATCCGGTTTAAACCGCTTCAATCCGGTTTTATCCGGTTTAAACCAGTTCCTTCCGGTTCTATCCGATTTAAACCTGTTTAATCCGGTTCAATACGGATTTGTCCGGTTTAAACCGGTTCAATCCGTTTCTATCCGGTTTAAAACGGTTCAGTCCGGTTCTATGCGGTTTAAACCGATTTAAACAGGTTCAATCCGGTACTATCTGGTTTAAACCGGTTCAATCCGGTTGTATCCGGTTTAAACCGGTTTAAACTGGTTCAATCCAGTTCTATCCGGTTGTATCCGGTTTAAACCGGTTCAATCCGGTTCTATCCGGTTTAAACCGGTTTAAACTGTTCTATCCGGTTAAAACCGGTTCTATCCGGTTCTATCCAGTTTAAACCGGTTTAAACCGGTTTAATCGGTGTTATCTGGTTTAACCTGGCTCAATCCCGTTTTATCCGGTTGAAACTGGTTTAACCGGTTCAATCCGGTTTAAAACGGTGCTATCCGGTTTAAACCTGTTTAAATCGGTTCAATCCGGTTCTATCCGGTTTAAACAGGTTTAAACAGGTTCTATCCGGTTCTATCCGGTTTAAACCGGTTTAAACCGGTTCAATCGGTTTTATCTGGTTTAAACTGGTTCAATCCGGTGTTATCCGGTTGAAACCGGTTTAGACGGTTCAATCCGGTTTTATCCGGTTTAAACCGGTTCTATCTGGTTCTATCCGGTTTAAACCAGTTTAAACCGGTTCAATCTGGTTTTATCCGGTTTAAACCGGTTCAATCCGGTTCTACACGGTTTAAACAGGTTTAAACCGTTTCAATCCGGTTCTATCCGGTTTAAACCGGTTCAATCCGGATCAATCCGGTTTTATCCGGTTTAAACCGGTTCAATCCGGTTCTATCCGGTTTAAACCGGTTTAAACCTGTTCAATCCGGTTCTATCCGGTTTAAACCGGTTCAATCCGGTTCTATCCGGTTTAAACCGGTTAAAACCAGTTCAATCTGTTTCTACCTGGTTTAAACCGGTTCACTCCGGTTCTATCTGGTTTAAACTGGTTTAAAACGGTTCAATCCGGTTCTATCCGGTTGTATCCGGTTTAAACCGGTTCAATCCGGATCTATCTGGTTAAAACAGTTTTAAACCGGTTCTATCCTGTTTAAACCGGTTTAAACCGGTTCAATCATTTTTATCTGGTTTAAACTCGTTCAATCCTGTTTTATCCCGTTCAAACCGGTTTAACCGGTTCAATCCGGTTTTATCCGGTTTAAACCGGTTCTATCTTGTTCTATCCAGTTTAAACCAGTTTAAACCGGTTCAATCTGGTTTTATCCGGTTTAAACCGGTTCAATCCGGTTCTACCCGTTTTAAACAGGTATAAACCGGTTCAATCCGGTTTTATCCAGTTTAAACCGGTTCAATCCGGATCAATCCGGTTTTATCCGGTTTAAACCGGTTCAATCCGGTTCTATCCGGTTTAAACCGGTTTAAACCGGTTCAATCCGGATCTATCCGTTTTAAACCGGTTCTATCCGGTTCAAACCGGTTTAAACCGGTTCTATCCGGTTTTATCCGGTTTAAACCGGTTCTATCCGGTTTAAACCGGTTTAATCCGGTTCAATCCGGTTTTATCTGGTTTAAACCGGTTGAATCCGGTTCTATCCGGTTTAAACCGGTTTAAACCGGTTCAATCCGGATCTATCTGGTTGTATCCCGTTTAAAACGGTTCAATCCGGTTCTATCCGGTTTAAACAGGTTTAAACCTGTTCTATCCGGTTTAAAACGGTTCAACCCGGTTTTATCCGGTTTAAACCAGTTCCTTCCGGTTCTATCCGATTTAAACCTATTTAAGCCGGTTCAATACGGTTTTGTCCGGTTTAAACCGGTTCAATCCGGTTCTATCCAGTTTAAACCGGTTCAGTCCGGTTCTATCCGGTTTAAAACGGTTTAAACCAGTTCAATCCGGTTCTGTCCGGTTTAAACCGATTTAAACCGGTTCAATCCGGTTCTATCTGGTTTAAACCGGTTCAATCCGGTTCTATCCGGTTTAAACCGTTTTAAACCGGTTCAATCCAGTTTTATCTGGTTGTGTCCGGTTTAAACCGGTTCAATCCGGTTCTATCCGGTTTAAACCGTTTTAAACTGTTCTATCCAGTTTAAACCGGTTCTATCTGGTTCTATCCGGTTTAAACCGGTTTAAACCGGTTCAATCCGGTTTTATCCGGTTTAAACCAGTTCTATCCGGTTTAAACCTGTTTAATCCGGTTCAATCCTGTTTTATCCGCTTTAAACCGGTTCAATCCGGTTCTATCTGGTTTAAACAGGTTTCAACCGGTTCAATCCGGTTCTATCCGGTTTAAACCGGTTCAATCCATTTCTATCCGGTTCAAACAGGTTTAACCCGGTTTAATCCGGTTTAAACCGGTTTAAACCGGTTTAAACCGGTTCAATCCGGTTCTATCTGGTTTAAATTGGATCAATGCGGTGTTATCCGGTTGTATCCGGTTTAACCGGTTCAATCCGGTTTTATCCGGTTTAAACCGGTTCTATCTGGTTCTATCCGGTTTAAACCAGTTTAAACCGGTTCAATCTGGTTCTATCCGGTTTAAACCGGTTCAATCCGGTTCTACTCGTTTTAAACAGGTTTATACCGTTTCAATCCGGTTTTATCCGGTTTAAACCGGTTCAATCCGGATCAATCCGGTTTTATCCGGTTTAAAACGGTTCAATCCTGTTCAATCCGGTTTAAACCGGTTTAAACCGGTTCAATCCGGTTCTATCCAGTTTAAACCGCTTCTATCCGTTTCTCTCCGGTTTAAACCGGTTCTATCCGGTTTAAACCGGTTCAATCCGGTTTTATCCGTTTTAAACCGGTTCAATCCGGTTGTATCCATTTTAAACCGGTTTAAACTGGTTCAATCCGGTCCAATCCAGTTTAAACCGGTTTAAACCGGTTCAATCCGGTTTTATCCGGTTAAACCGGTTCAATCCGGTTCTATCCGTTTTAAACCGGTTTAAACCGGATCAATCCGGTTTTATCCGGTTAAAACTGGTTCAATCCGGTTTTATCCGGTTTAAACCAGTTCTATCTGGTTCTATCCAGTTTAAACCTGTTTAATCCGGTTCAATCCGGTTTTATCCAGTTTAAACCGGTTCAGTCCGGTTCTACCCGGTTTATACCGGTTTAATCCGGTTCAATCCCATTTTATCCGGTTTAAACCGGTTGAATCTGGTTCTATCCGGTTTAAACCGGTTTAAACCGGTTCAATCCGGTTCTATCCGGTTAAAGCCAGTTTAAACCGGTTCAATCCGGTTTTATCCGGTTTAAACCAGTTCTACCTGGTTCTATCCAGTTTCAACCTGTTTAATCTGGTTCAATCCGGTTTTATCCGGTTTAAACCGGTTCAATCCGGTTCTATCCGGTTTAAACCGGTTCCGTCCGGTTCTATCCGGTTTAAACCGGTTTAAACCGGTTCAATCCGGTTCCAACCGGTTTAAACCGTTTCAATCCGGTTCTGTCCGGTTTAAACCAGTTTAACCCGTTTCAATCCAGTTCTATCCGGTTCAAACCAGTTTAAACTGGTTCAATCCGTTTCTATCTGGTTTAAACCGGTTTACTCCAGTTCTGTCCGGTATAAACTGGTTTAAACCGGGTCAATCCGGTTCTACCCGGTTGTATCCGGTTTAAACCGGTTCAATCCGGTTCTATGCTTTTTAAACCGGTTTAAAGCTGTTCTATCCGGTTTAAACCGGTTCAATAAGGTTCTATCCGGTTTAAACTGGTTTAAACCGGTTCAATCGGTTTTATCTGGTTTAAACTGGTTCAATCCGGTTTTATCCAGTTTAAACCGGTTTAACAGATTCAATCCGGTTTTATCCGGTTTAAACCGGTTCTATCCGGTTTAAACGAGTTTAACACAGTTCAATCTTGTTTTATCCGGTTTAAACCGGTTAAATCCAGTTCTACCCGGTTTAAACAGGTTTTAACCGGTTCAATCCGGGTTTATCCGTTTTAGACCAGTTCAATCCGGTTCCATCCGGTTTTATCCGGTTTAAACCGGTTCAATACAGATCTATCCAGTTTAAACCGGTTCTATCTGGTTCCATCTGGTTTAAACCGGTTCAATCCGGTTTTTTCCGGTTTAAACTGGTTCAATCCGGTTTTATCCCGTTTAAACTGGTTCAATCCGGTTCTATCCGGTTTAAACCGGTTTAAACCAGATCAATCCGGTTTTATCCGGTTAAAACCGGTTCTATCCGGTTTTATCTGTTTTAAACCAGTTCTATCTGGTTCTATCCAGTTTAAACCTGTTTAATCCAGTTCAATCCGGTTTTATCCAGTTTAAACCGGTTCAGTCCGGTTCTACCCGGTTTATACCGGTTTAATCCGGTTCAATCCCGTTTTATCTGGTTTAAACCGGTTGAATCCGGTTCTATCCGGTTTAAACCGGTTTAAACCGGTTCAATCCTGTTCTATCCGGTTAAAACCGGTTTAAACCAGTTCAATCCGGTTTTATCCGGTTTAAACCAGTTCTACCCGGTTCTATCCAGTTTCAACCTGTTTAATCCGGTTCAATCCGGTTTTATCCAGTTTAAACCGGTTCAGTCCGGTTCTACCCGGTTTATACCGGTTTAATCCGGTTCAATCCCATTTTATCCGGTTTAAACCGGTTGAATCCGGTTCTATCCGGTTTAAACCGGTTTAAACCGGTTCAATCCTGTTCTATCCGGTTAAAACCGGTTTAAACCGGTTCAATCCGGTTTTATCCGGTTTAAACCGGTTCAATCCGGTTCTATCCGGTTTAAACCGGTTCCGTCCGGTTCTATCCGGTTTAAACAGGTCTAAACCAGTTCAATCCGGTTCTATCCAGTTTAAACCGGTTCAATCCGGTTCTGTCCGTTTTAAACCCGTTTAACCCGGTTCAATCCAGTTTCAACCTGTTTATTCCGGTTCAATCCGGTTTTATCCAGTTTAAACCGGCTCAATCCAGTTCTATCTGGTTTAAACCGGTTTACTCCGGTTCTATCCGGTTTAAACTGGTTTAAACCGGGTCAATCCGGTTCTATCCGGTTGTATCCGGTTTAAACCGGTTCAATCCGGTTCTATGCTTTTTAAACCGGTTTAAACCTGTTCTATCCGGTTTAAACCGGTTAAATCCGGTTCTATCCGGTTTAAACAGGTTTAAACAGGTTCTATCCGGTTTAAACCGCTTCAATCCGGTTTTATCCGGTTTAAACCAGTTCCTTCCGGTTCTATCCGATTTAAACCTGTTTAATCCGGTTCAATACGGATTTGTCCGGTTTAAACCGGTTCAATCCGTTTCTATCCGGTTTAAACCGGTTCAGTCCGGTTCTATGCGGTTTAAACCGATTTAAACCGGTTCAATCCGGTACTATCTGGTTTAAACCGGTTCAATCCGGTTGTATCCGGTTTAAACCGGTTTAAACTGGTTCAATCCAGTTCTATCCGGTTGTATCCGGTTTAAACCGGTTCAATCCGCTTCTATCCGGTTTAAACCGGTTTAAACTGTTCTATCCGGTTAAAACCGGTTCTATCCGGTTCTATCAAGTTTAAACCGGTTTAAACCGGTTTAATCGGTGTTATCTGGTTTAACCTGGCTCAATCCCGTTTTATCCGGTTGAAACTGGTTTAACCGGTTCAATCCGGTTTAAAACGGTGCTATCCGGTTTAAACCTGTTTAAATCGGTTCAATCCGGTTCTATCCGGTTTAAACAGGTTTAAACAGGTTCTATCCGGTTCTATCCGGTTTAAACCGGTTTAAACCGGTTCAATCGGTTTTATCTGGTTTAAACTGGTTCAATCCGGTGTTATCCGGTTGAAACCGGTTTAGACGGTTCAATCCGGTTTTATCCGGTTTAAACCGGTTCTATCTGGTTCTATCCGGTTTAAACCAGTTTAAACCGGTTCAATCTGGTTTTATCCGGTTTAAACCGGTTCAATCCGGTTCTACACGGTTTAAACAGGTTTAAACCGTTTCAATCCGGTTCTATCCGGTTTAAACCGGTTCAATCCGGATCAATCCGGTTTTATCCGGTTTAAACCGGTTCAATCCGGTTCTATCCGGTTTAAACCGGTTTAAACCTGTTCAATCCGGTTCTATCCGGTTTAAACTGGTTCAATCCGGTTCTATCCGGTTTAAACCGGTTAAAACCAGTTCAATCTGTTTCTACCTGGTTTAAACCGGTTCACTCCGGTTCTATCTGGTTTAAACTGGTTTAAAACGGTTCAATCCGGTTCTATCCGGTTGTATCCGGTTTAAACCGGTTCAATCCGGATCTATCTGGTTAAAACAGTTTTAAACCGGTTCTATCCTGTTTAAACCGGTTTAAACCGGTTCAATCATTTTTATCTGGTTTAAACTCGTTCAATCCTGTTTTATCCCGTTCAAACCGGTTTAACCGGTTCAATCCGGTTTTATCCGGTTTAAACCGGTTCTATCTTGTTCTATCCAGTTTAAACCAGTTTAAACCGGTTCAATCTGGTTTTATCCGGTTTAAACCGGTTCAATCCGGTTCTACCCGTTTTAAACAGGTATAAACCGGTTCAATCCGGTTTTATCCAGTTTAAACCGGTTCAATCCGGATCAATCCGGTTTTATCCGGTTTAAACCGGTTCAATCCGGTTCTATCCGGTTTAAACCGGTTTAAACCGGTTCAATCCGGATCTATCCGTTTTAAACCGGTTCTATCCGGTTCAAACCGGTTTAAACCGGTTCTATCCGGTTTTATCCGGTTTAAACCGGTTCTATCCGGTTTAAACCGGTTTAATCCGGTTCAATCCGGTTTTATCTGGTTTAAACCGGTTGAATCCGGTTCTATCCGGTTTAAACCGGTTTAAACCGGTTCAATCCGGATCTATCTGGTTGTATCCCGTTTAAAACGGTTCAATCCGGTTCTATCCGGTTTAAACAGGTTTAAACCTGTTCTATCCGGTTTAAAACGGTTCAACCCGGTTTTATCCGGTTTAAACCAGTTCCTTCCGGTTCTATCCGATTTAAACCTATTTAAGCCGGTTCAATACGGTTTTGTCCGGTTTAAACCGGTTCAATCCGGTTCTATCCAGTTTAAACCGGTTCAGTCCGGTTCTATCCGGTTTAAAACGGTTTAAACCAGTTCAATCCGGTTCTGTCCGGTTTAAACCGATTTAAACCGGTTCAATCCGGTTCTATCTGGTTTAAACCGGTTCAATCCGGTTCTATCCGGTTTAAACCGTTTTAAACCGGTTCAATCCAGTTTTATCTGGTTGTGTCCGGTTTAAACCGGTTCAATCCGGTTCTATCCGGTTTAAACCGTTTTAAACTGTTCTATCCAGTTTAAACCGGTTCTATCCGGTTCTATCCGGTTTAAACCGGTTTAAACCGGTTCAATCCGGTTTTATCCGGTTTAAACCAGTTCTATCCGGTTTAAACCTGTTTAATCCGGTTCAATCCTGTTTTATCCGCTTTAAACCGGTTCAATCCGGTTCTATCTGGTTTAAACAGGTTTCAACCGGTTCAATCCGGTTCTATCCGGTTTAAACCGGTTCAATCCATTTCTATCCGGTTCAAACAGGTTTAACCCGGTTTAATCCGGTTTAAACCGGTTTAAACCGGTTTAAACCGGTTCAATCCGGTTCTATCTGGTTTAAACCGGTTCAATCCTGTTCTATCCGGTTGTATCCGGTTTAAACCGGTTCAATCCGGTTCTATCCGGTTTAAACAGGTTTAAACCGGTTCTATCCGGTTGAAACCGGTTCAATCCGGTTCTATCCGTTTTAAACAGGTTTAAACCGGTTCTATCCGGTTTAAACCGGTTTCAACCGGTTCAATCGGTTTTAACTGGTTTAAACTGGTTCAATGCAGTGTTATCCGGTTGAAACCGGTTTAACCGGTTCAATCCGGTTTTATCTGGATTAAACCGGTTCTATCCGGTTCTATCCGGTTGAAACCAGTTTAAACTGGTTCAATCTGGTTCTATCCGATTTAAACCGGTTCAATCTGTTTCTACTCGCTTGAAACAGGTTTAAACCGTTTCAATCAGGTTTTATCCGGTTTAAACCAGTTCAATCCGGTTCTATCCAGTTTAAACCGGTTTAAACCTGTTCAATCCGGTTCTATCCAGTTTAAACCGGTTCTATCCGTTTCTATCCAGTTTAAACCGGTTTAAACCGGTTCTATCCGGATCTATCCGGTTTAAACCGGTTCAATCCGGTTTTATCCGGTTTAAAACGGTTCAATCCGGTTCTATCCATTTTAAACCGGTTTAAACCAGTTCAATCCGGTTTTATCCAGTTAAAACCGGTTCAATCCGGTTTTATCCGGTTTAAACCAGTTCTATCTGGTTCTATCCAGTTTAAAACTATTTAATCCGGTTCAATCCGGTTTTATCCATTTTAAACCACTTGAATCCGGTTCTATCCGGTTTAAACCGGTTTAAACCGGTTCAATCCGGTTCTGTCCGGTTTAAACCGGTTTAAACCCGGTTCAATCCGGTTCTATCCGGTTTAAACCGGTTTAAACCGGTTCAATCCAGTTTATACCGGTTTAAACCGGTTCAATCTGGTTCTATCTGGTTTAAACCGGTTCACTCTGTTTCTCTCCGGTTTAAACTGGTTTAAACCGGTTCAATCCGGATCTATCCGGTTGTATCCGGTTTAAAACGGTTCAATCCGGTTTAAACAGGTTTAAACCTGTTCTATCCGGTTTAAACCGGTTCAATCCGGTTTTATCCGGTTTAAACCAGTTCCTTCCGGTTCTATCCGATTTAAACCTGTTTAAGCCAGTTCAATACGGTTTTGTCCGGGTTAAACCAGTTCAATCCGGTTCTATCCGGTTTAAACCGGTTCAGTCCGGTTCTATCCGGTTTAAACCGGTTTAAACCGGTTCAATCCAGTTCTATCCGGTTTAAACCGATTTAAACCGGTTCAATCCGGTTCTATCTGGTTTAAACCGGTTCAATCCAGTTCTATCCGGTTTAAACCGGTTTAAACCGGATCAATCCAGTTCTGTCCGGTTGTGTCCGGTTTAAACCGGTTCAATCCAGTTGTATCCGGTTTAAACCGTTTTAAACTGTTCTATCCAGTTTAAACCAGTTCTATCCGGTTCTATCCGGTTTAAACCGGTTTAAACCGGTATTATCTGGTTTAAACTGTTTCAATCCAGTTTTATCCGGTTGAAACCGGTTTAACCGGTTCAATCCGGTTTAAACCGGTTCTATCCGGTTCTATCCAGTTTAAACCTGTTTAAATCGGTTCAATCTGGTTTTATCCAGTTTAAACTGGTTTGATCCGGTTCTATCCGGTTTAAAGAGGTTTAAACTAGTTCAATCCGGTTTTATCCAGTTTAAACCGGTTCAATCCGGTTCTTTCTGGTTTAAACCGGTTCTATCCGGTTCTATCCGCTTTAAACGGGTATAAACCGGTTCAATCCGGTTCTATCCGGTTTAAACAGGTTTAAACCGGCTCAATCCGGTTCTATCCGGTTTAAACCGGTTCAATCGGGTTCTATCCGGTTTAAACCGGTTTAAACAGGTTCAATACGGTGCTATCCGGTTTAAACAGGTTCAATCCGGTTTTATCCGGTTTAAACCGGTTCAATTAGGTTTTATCTGTTTTAAACTGGTTCAATCCGGTTTTATCCGGTTTATACCGGTTCAATCGGTTTTATCTGGTTTAAACCGGTTCAATCTGGTTTTATCCGGTTGAAACTGGTTTAACCGGTTCAATCCATTTTTATCCGGTTTGAACCGGTTCTATCTGGTTCTATCCAGCTTAAACCGGTTTTAACCGGTTCAATCCGGTTTTATCTGGTTTAAACCAGTTCTATCCTGTTCTTTCCGGTTTAAACCAGTTTAAACCGGTACAATCCGGTTCTATCCGGTTTAAACAGCTTTAAACTGGTTCAATCCGGTTCAATCCCATTCTATCTGGTTTAAACAGGTTTAAACTGTTTCAATCTGGTTCTATCCGGTTGTATCCGGCTTAAACTGGTTCAATCCGGGTCTATCCGGTTTAAACCGGTTTAAACCGGTTCAATACGGTTCTATGCGGTTTAAACCGGTTCAATCCAGATCTATCTGATTTAAAACGGTTTAAACCGGTTCAATCCGGTTCAATCAGTTTCTATCCGGTTTAAAACGGTTCAATCCGGTTCTATTCGGTTTAAACCGGTTCAATCCGGTTCTATCCGGTTCTATCCGGTTTTAACCGGTTTAAACTGGTTCAATCCGGTTCTATCCGGTTTAAACAGGTTCTATCCAGTTCTATCCGGTTTAAACAGGTTGAAACCGATTCAATCCGTTTTTATCCGGTTTAAACCGGTTCAATCCGTTTCGATCCGGTTTAAACTGGTTTAAACCAGTTCTATACGGTTATATCCAGTTTAAACAGGTTTAAACCGATTCAATCCGTTTTTATCCGGTTTAAACCGGTTCAATCTGGTTCTATCCGTTTTAAACCGGTTCAATCCGGTTCTACTCGGTTTAAACAGGTTTAAACCGTTTCAATCCGGTTTTATCCGGTTTAAACCGGTTCAATCCGGTTCTATCCGGTTTAAACCGGTTTAAACCTGTTCAATCCGGTTCTATCCAGTTTAAACCGGTTCTATCCGTTTCTATCCAGTTTAAACCGGTTTAAACCGGTTCTATCCGGTTTAAACCGGTTCAATCCGGTTTTATCCGGTTAAAAGCGGTTCAATCCGGTTGTATCCGGTTTTAACCGGTTCAATCCGGTTCTATCTGGTTTAAACCGTTTTAAACCGGTTCAATCCTGTTCTATCCGGTTTAAACTGGTTCAATCCAGTTCTATCCGGTTTAAACAGGTTTAATCCGGTTCAATCCGGTTCTATCCGGTTTAAACCGGTTTAAACCGGTTCAATCCGGTTCTATCTGGTTTAAACCTGTTCAATCCGGTTCTATCCGGTTGTATCCGGTTTAAACCGGTTCAATCCGGGTCTATCCGGTTTAAACCGGTTTCAACCTGTTCTATCCGGTTTAAACCGGTTTAAACCGGTTCAATCGGTTTTATCTGGTTTAAATTGGATCAATGCGGTGTTATCCGGTTGAAACCGGTTTAACCGGTTCAATCCGGTTTTATCCGGTTTAAACCGGTTCTATCTGGTTCTATCCGGTTTAAACCAGTTGAAACCGGTTCAATCTGGTTCTATCCGGTTTAAACCTGTTCAATCCGGTTCTACTCGTTTTAAACAGGTTTATACCGTTTCAATCCGGTTTTATCCGGTTTAAACCGGTTCAATCCGGATCAATCCGGTTTTATCTGGTTTAAAACGGTTCAATCCTGTTCAATCCGGTTTAAACCGGTTTAAACCGGTTCAATCCGGTTCTATCCAGTTTAAACCGCTTCTATCCGTTTCTCTCCGGTTTAAACCGGTTCTATCCGGTTTAAACCGGTTCAATCCGGTTTTATCCGGTTTGAACCGGTTCAATCCGGTTCTATCCATTTTAAACCGGTTTAAACTGGTTCAATCCGGTCCTATCCAGTTTAAACCGGTTTAAACCGGTTCAATCCGGTTTGATCCGGTTAAACCGGTTCAATCCGGTTCTATCCGGTTTAAACCGGTTTAAACCGGATCAATCCGGTTTTATCCGGTTAAAACCGGTTCAATCCGGTTTTATCCGTTTTAAACCAGTTCTATCTGGTTCTATCCAGTTTAAACCTGTTTAATTCGGTTCAATCCGGTTTTATCCAGTTTAAACCGGTTCAATCCGGTTTTATCCGGTTTAAACCAGTTCTACCCGGTTCTATCTAGTTTCAACCTGTTTAATCCGGTTCAATCCGGTTTTATCCGGTTTAAACCGGTTCAATCCGGTTCTATCTGGTTTAAACCGGTTCCGTCCGGTTCTATCCGGTTTAAACCGGTTTAAACCAGTTCAATCCGGTTCTATCCGGTTTAAACCGGTTCAATCCGGTTCTGTCCGGTTTAAACCCGTTTAACCCGGTTCAGTCCAGTTTCAACCTGTTTATTCCGGTTCAATCCGGTTTTATCCACTTTAAACAGGTTCAATCCGGTTCTATCTGGTTTAAACCGGTTTACTCCGGTTCTATCCGGTTTAAACTGGTTTAAACCGGGTCCATCCGGTTCTATCCGGTTGTATCGGGTTTAAACCGGTTCAATCCGGTTCTATGCTTTTTAAACCGGTTTAAACCTGTTCTATCCGGTTTAAACCGGTTCAATCTGGTTCTATCCGGTTTAAACAGGTTTAAACAGGTTCTATCCGGTTTAAATCGATTTAAACCGGTTCAATCCGGTTCTATCTGGTTTAAACCGGTTCAATCCGGTTCTATCCTGTTTAAACCGGTTTAAACCGGTTCAATCCAGTTCTATCCGGTTGTGTCCGTTTTAAACCGGTTCAATCCGGTTCTATCCGGTTTAAACCGTTTTAAACTGTTCTATCCAGTTTAAACCGGTTCTATCCGGTTCTATCCGGTTTAAACCGGTTTAAACCGGTTAAATCGGTTTTATCTGGTTTAAACTGGTTCAATCCCGTTTAATCCGGTTGAAACCGGTTTAACCGGTTCAATCCGGTTTAAACCGGTTCTATCCGGTTCTATCCGGTTTAAACCTGTTTAAATCGGTTCAATCTGGTTTTATCCGGTTTAAACTGGTTCGATCCGGTTCTATCCGGTTTAAAGAGGTTTAAACTAGTTCAATCCGGTTTTATCCGGTTTAAACCGGTTCAATCCGGTTCTATCCGGTTTAAACAGGTTTAAACCGGCTCAATCCGGTTTTATCTGGTTTAAACTGGTTCAATCCTGTTTTACCCGGTTGAAACTGGTTTAACCGGTTCAATCCGGTTTTATCCGGTTTGAACCGGTTCTATCAGGTTCTATCCAGCTTAAACCGGTTTTAACCGGTTCAATCCGGTTTTATCCGGTTTAAACGGGTTCTATCCGGTTCTATACAGTTTAAACCGGTTTAAACCAGTTCAATCCTGTTCTATCCGGTTTAAACCGGTTTAAACCAGTTCAATCCGGTTATATCCGGTTTAAACCGGTTCAATCCGTTTCTATCTGGTTTAAACCGGTTTAAACCGGTTCAATACGGTTCTATCTGGTTGAAACCGGTTCAATTCATATCTATCCGATTTAAACCGGTTTAAACCGCTTCAATCCGGTTCTATCCGGTTTAAACCCATTCAATCCTGTTCTATCCGGTTTAAACCGGTTCAATCCGGTTCTAT
Source organism: Cynocephalus volans (assembly GCF_027409185.1). Taxonomy (NCBI): domain Eukaryota; kingdom Metazoa; phylum Chordata; class Mammalia; order Dermoptera; family Cynocephalidae; genus Cynocephalus; species Cynocephalus volans. The sequence goes on from NW_026902390.1 coordinate 111,843, forward strand.
CCAGTTTAAACCGGTTCAATCCGGTTCTACCCGGTTTAAACCGGTTTAAACCGGTTCTGTCCGGTTTAAACCGGTTCAATCCGGTTCCATCCGGTTTAAACTGGTTTAAACTGGTTCTATCCCGTTCAATCCGGTTTAAACCGGTTTAAACCGATTCAATCCGTTTTTATCCGGTTTAAACCAGTTCTACCCGGTTCTACCAGTTTAAACCGGTTTAAACTGGTTCAATCCGGTTTTATCCGGTTTAAACCGGTTCAATTCGGTTTTATCCGGATTAAACTGGTTTAAACGGGTTCAATCCAGTTTCATCAGTTTTAAACCGGTTCAATCAGGTTTCATCCGGTTTAAACCGGTTTAAACCGGTTCAATCCAGTGTTATCTGGTTTAAACTGGTTCAATCCGGTTTTATCCGGTTGAAACTGGTTTAACCGGTTCAATCCGGTTTTATCCGGTTTGAACCAGTTCTATCCGGTTCTATCCAGCTTAAACCGGTTTTAACCGTTTCAATGCGGTTTTATCCGGTTTAAACAGGTTCAATCCGGTTCTATCCGGTTTAAACCGATTTAAACCGGTTCAATCCGGTTCTATCTGGTTTAAACCGGTTCAATCCGGTTGCATCCGGTTTAAACCGGTTTAAACCGGTTCAATCCGGTTCTATCTGGTTTAAACCGGTTCAATCCGGTTGCATCCGGTTTAAACCGGTTTAAACCGGTTCAATCCGGTTCTATCCGGTTTAAACCGGTTTAAACCGGTTCAATCCGGTTCTATCCAGTTTAAACCGGTTCTATCCGTTTCTATCCAGTTTAAACCGGTTTAAACCGGTTCTATCCGGTTCTATCCGGTTTAAACCGGTTCAATCCGGTTTTATCCGGTTTAAACCGGTTCAATCCGGTTCTATCCATTTTAAACCGGTTTAAACCAGTTCAATCCGGTTTTATCCGGTTTAAACCGGTTCAATCCGGTTTTATCCAGTTTAAACCGCTTCAATCCGGTTTTATCCAGTTTAAACCGGTTTAAACCGGTTCAATCCGGTTTTATCCGGTTAAAACCGGTTCAATCCGGTTGTATCCGGTTTAAAACGGTTCAATCCGGTTTTATTCAGTTTAAACCAGTTCTATCCGGTTCTATCCGGTTTAAACAGGTTTAACCCGGTTCAATCCGGTTTTATCCGGTTTAAACAGGTTCTATCTGGTTCTATCCGGTTTAAACCAGTTTAAACCGGTTCAATCTGGTTCTATCCGGTTTAAACCGGTTCAATCCGGTTCTACTCGTTTTAAACAGGTTTATACCGTTTCAATCCGGTTTTATCCGGTTTAAACCGGTTCAATCCGGATCAATCCGGTTTTATCCGGTTTAAAACGGTTCAATCCTGTTCAATCCGGTTTAAACCGGTTTAAACCGGTTCAATCCGGTTCTATGCAGTTTACACCGCTTCTATCCGTTTCTCTCCGGTTTAAACCGGTTCTATCCGGTTTAAACCGGTTCAATCCGGTTTTATCCGGTTTAAACCGGTTCAATCCGGTTCTATCCGGTTTAAACCGGTTTAAACCGGTTCAATCCGGTTCTATCCAGTTTAAACCGGTTCTATCCGTTTCTATCCAGTTTAAACCGGTTTAAACCGGTTCTATCCGGATCTATCCGTTTTAAACCGGTTCAATCCGGTTTTATCCGGTTTAAAACGGTTCAATCCGGTTCTATCCATTTTAAACCGGTTTAAACCAGTTCAATCCGGTTTTATCCAGTTAAAACCGGTTCAATCCGGTTTTATCCGGTTTAAACCAGTTCTATCTGGTTCTATCCAGTTTAAACCTGTTTAATCCGGTTCAATCCGGTTTTATCCATTTTAAACCACTTGAATCCGGTTCTATCCGGTTTAAACCGGTTTAAACCGGTTCAATCCGGTTTATACCGGTTTAAACCGGTTCAATCTGGTTCTATCTGGTTTAAACCGGTTCACTCTGTTTCTCTCCGGTTTAAACTGGTTTAAACCGGTTCAATCCGGATCTATCCGGTTGTATCCGGTTTAAACCAGTTTAAACCGGTTCAATCCGGTTTATACCGGTTTAAACCGGTTCAATCTGGTTCTATCTGGTTTAAACCGGTTCACTCTGTTTCTCTCCGGTTTAAACTGGTTTAAACCGGTTCAATCCGGATCTATCCGGTTGTATCCAGTTTAAAACGGTTCAATCCGGTTTAAACAGGTTTAAACCTGTTCTATCCGGTTTAAACCGGTTCAATCCGGTTTTATCCGGTTTAAACCAGTTCCTTCCGGTTCTATCCGATTTAAACCTGTTTAAGCCAGTTCAATACGGTTTTGTCCGGGTTAAACCAGTTCAATCCGGTTCTATCCGGTTTAAACAGGTTCTATCCGGTTCTATCCGTTTTAATCCGTTTTAATCCGGTTCAATCCGGTTTTATCCGGTTTAAACCGGTTGAATCCGGTTCTATCCGGTTTAAACCGGTTTAAACCGGTTCAATCCGGTTCTATCCGGTTAAAACCGGTTTAAAACGGTTCAATCAGGTTTTATCCGGTTTAAACCAGTTCTACCTGGTTCTATCCAGTTTCAACCTGTTTAATCTGGTTCAATCCGGTTTTATCCGGTTTAAACCGGTTCAATCCGGTTCTATCCGGTTTAAACCGGTTCCGTCCGGTTCTATCCGGTTTAAACCGGTTTAAACCGGTTCAATCCGGTTCCAACCGGTTTAAACCGTTTCAATCCGGTTCTGTCCGGTTTAAACCAGTTTAACCCGGTTCAATCCAGTTGTATCCGGTTTAAACCAGTTTAAACTGGTTCAATCCGTTTCTATCGGGTTTAAACCGGTTTACTCCAGTTCTATCCGGTATAAACTGGTTTAAACCGGGTCAATCCGGTTCTACCCGGTTGTATCCGGTTTAAACCGGTTCAATCCGGTTCTATGCTTTTTAAACCGGTTTAAAGCTGTTCTATCCGGTTTAAACCGGTTCAATAAGGTTCTATCCGGTTTAAACTGGTTTAAACCGGTTCAATCGGTTTTATCTGGTTTAAACTGGTTCAATCCGGTTTTATCCAGTTTAAACCGGTTTAACAGATTCAATCCGGTTTTATCCGGTTTAAACCGGTTCTATCCGGTTTAAACGAGTTTAACACAGTGCAATCTTGTTTTATCTGGTTTAAACCGGTTCAATCCAGTTCTACCCGGTTTAAACAGGTTTTAACCGGTTCAATCCGGGTTTATCCGTTTTAGACCAGTTCAATCCGGTTCCATCCGGTTTTATCCGGTTTAAACCGGTTCAATACAGATCTATCCAGTTTAAACCGGTTCTATCTGGTTCCATCTGGTTTAAACCGGTTCAATCCGGTTTTTTCCGGTTTAAACAGGTTCAATCCGGTTTTATCCCGTTTAAACTGGTTCAATCCGGTTCTATCCGGTTTAAACCGGTTTAAACCAGATCAATCCGGTTTTATCCGGTTAAAACCGGTTCTATCCGGTTTTATCTGTTTTAAACCAGTTCTATCTGGTTCTATCCAGTTTAAACCTGTTTAATCCGGTTCAATCCGGTTTTATCCAGTTTAAACCGGTTCAGTCCGGTTCTACCCGGTTTATACCAGTTTAATCCGGTTCAATCCCGTTTTATCTGGTTTAAACCGGTTGAATCCGGTTCTATCCGGTTTAAACCGGTTTAAACCGGTTCAATCCTGTTCTATCCGGTTAAAACCGGTTTAAACCGGTTCAATCCGGTTTTATCCGGTTTAAACCAGTTCTACCCGGTTCTATCCAGTTTCAACCTGTTTAATCCGGTTCAATCCGGTTTTATCCAGTTTAAACCGGTTCAGTCCGGTTCTACCCGGTTTATACCGGTTTAATCCGGTTCAATCCCATTTTATCCGGTTTAAACCGGTTGAATCCGGTTCTATCCGGTTTAAACCGGTTTAAACCGGTTCAATCCTGTTCTATCCGGTTAAAACCGGTTCAATCCGGTTCTATGCAGTTTACACCGCTTCTATCCGTTTCTCTCCGGTTTAAACCGGTTCTATCCGGTTTAAACCGGTTCAATCCGGTTTTATCCGGTTTAAACCGGTTCAATCCGGTTCTATCCATTTTAAACCGGTTCAATCCGGTTGTATCCGGTTTAAACCGGTTTAAACTGGTTCAATCCAGTTCTATCCGGTTGTATCCGGTTTAAACCGGTTCAATCCGGTTCTATCCGGTTTAAACCGGTTTAAACTGTTCTATCCGGTTAAAACCGGTTCTATCCGGTTCTATCCAGTTTAAACCGGTTTAAACCGGTTCAATCGGTGTTATCTGGTTTAACCTGGCTCAATCCCGTTTTATCCGGTTGAAACTGGTTTAACCGGTTCAATCCGGTTTAAAACGGTGCTATCCGGTTTAAACCTGTTTAAATCGGTTCAATCCGGTTCTATCCGGTTTAAACAGGTTTAAACAGGTTCTATCCGGTTCTATCCGGTTTAAACCGGTTTAAACCGGTTCAATCGGTTTTATCTGGTTTAAACTGGTTCAATCCGGTGTTATCCGGTTGAAACCGGTTTAGACGGTTCAATCCGGTTTTATCCGGTTTAAACTGGTTCTATCTGGTTCTATCCGGTTTAAACCAGTTTAAACCGGTTCAATCTGGTTTTATCCGGTTTAAACCGGTTCAATCCGGTTCTACACGGTTTAAACAGGTTTAAACCGTTTCAATCCGGTTCTATCCGGTTTAAACCGGTTCAATCCGGATCAATCCGGTTTTATCCGGTTTAAACCGGTTCAATCCGGTTCTATCCGGTTTAAACCGGTTTAAACCTGTTCAATCCGGTTCTATCCGGTTTAAACCGGTTCAATCCGGTTCTATCCGGTTTAAACCGGTTAAAACCAGTTCAATCTGTTTCTACCTGGTTTAAACCGGTTCACTCCGGTTCTATCTGGTTTAAACTGGTTTAAAACGGTTCAATCCGGTTCTATCCGGTTGTATCCGGTTTAAACCGGTTCAATCCGGATCTATCTGGTTAAAACAGTTTTAAACCGGTTCTATCCTGTTTAAACCGGTTTAAACCGGTTCAATCATTTTTATCTGGTTTAAACTCGTTCAATCCTGTTTTATCCCGTTCAAACCGGTTTAACCGGTTCAATCCGGTTTTATCCGGTTTAAACCGGTTCTATCTTGTTCTATCCAGTTTAAACCAGTTTAAACCGGTTCAATCTGGTTTTATCCGGTTTAAACCGGTTCAATCCGGTTCTATCCGGTTGAAACCGGTTTAAGCCAGTTCAATCCGGTTTTATCCAGTTTAAACCGGTTCTATCCGGTTCTATCCGGTTGAAACCATTTTAAACCGGTTCAATCCGGTTTTATCCGGTTTAAACCGGTTTAAGCTGGTTCAATCTGGTTTTATCCGGTTTGAACCGGTTCAATCTTGTTTTATCCGGTTTAAACCGTTTGAAACAAGTTCAATCCGGTTTTATCTGGTTTAGACCAGTTCAAACCGGTTCAATCCGGTTTTATCCAGTTTAAACCAGTTCTATCCATTTCTATCTGGTTTAAACCGGTTTAAACTGGTTCAATCCGGTTTTATCCGGTTTAAACCGGTTCTATCCGTTTTAAACCGGTTTAAAACAGTTCATTCCGGTTTTATCCGGTTTAAACCGGTTTAAGCCGGTTCAATCCGGTTTTATCTGGTTTAAGCCGGTTCAATCCGGTTTTATCCGGTTTAAACTGGTTCTATTCGTTTCCATCTGGTTTAAAAGGGTTTAAGCCGGTTCAATCCGGTTTTATACGTTTTAAACCAGTTCAATCTGATTTTATCCGGTTTAAACTGGTTCAATTTGGTTTTATCCGGTTTCAACCGGTTTGAACCGGTTCAATCCGGTTTTATCCGGTTTAAACCGGTTTAAACCGGTTTAATCCGGTTTTACCCGGTTTAAACCAGTTTGAACCGGTTCAATCCGGTTTTATCCGGTTTAAACCGGTTTAAACCGGTTCAATCCGGTTTTATCTCATTTAGACCGGTTCTATCCGGTTCTATCCTTTTTAAATCGGATTAAACTGTTTCTGTCCTGTTCTATCCTGTTTTAACTGGATTAAACCAGTTCAATCCGGTTTTATCCGGTTTAAACCGGTTTAAACCGGTTCAATCCGGTTTTATCTCGTTTAAACCGGTTCTATCCGGTTCTATCTGGTTGAAACCAGTTTAAACCGGTTCAATCCGGTTTTATCCGGTTTAAACCGGTTCTATCCAGTTCTATCCGGTTGAAACCGGTTTAAACCGGTTCAATCCGGTTTTATCCGGTTTAAACCAGTTCAATCCGGTTTTATCCGGTTTAAACCAGTTTAAACCGGTTAAATCCGGTTTTATCCGGTTTAAACCGGTTCTATCCGGTTCTATCCGGTTTGAACCGGTTCAATCCGGTTTTATCCGGTTTAAACCGTTTTAAGCCGGTTCAATCCAGTTTTATCCAGTTTAAACCGGTTCTATCCAGTTCTATCCGGTTGAAACCAGTGTAAACCGGTTCAATCCGGTTTTATCCGGTTTAAACCGGTTCAATCCGATTTTATCCGGTTTAAACCGGTTCATTCCGGTTTTATCCGGTTAAAGCCGGTTTGAAACGTTTCAATCCGGTTTTATCCGGTTTAAAACGGTTCATTCCGGTTTTATCCGTTTAAAACCGGTTTGAAACGGTTCAATCCGGTTTTATCCGGTTTGAACCAGTTCGATCCGTTTTTATCCGGTTTAAACCAGTTCACTCCGGTTTTATCCGGTTTAAACCGGTTTGAACCGGTTCAATCCGGTTTTATCTGGCTTAAACCGGTTCAATCTGGTTTTATCCTGTTGAAACCGGTTTTATCCGGTTTAGACCGGTTTAAACCAGTTCAATCTGGTTTTAATCGGCTTAAACTGGTTCAATCTGGTTTTATCCGGTTTAAACCGGTTTTAACCGATTCAATCCGGTTTATCCAGTATAAACTGGTTTAATCCGTTTCAATCCGGTTTTATCCGGTTTAAACCGATTTAAACCGGTTCAGTCCGGTTTTATCCAGTTTAAACCGGTTATATCCGGTTCTATCCGGTTGAAACCAGTTTAAACCGGTTCAATCCGGTCTTATCCGGTTTAAACCGGTTTAAGCCGGTTCAATCCGGTTTTATCCGGTTTAAACCGGTTCAATCAGGTTTTATCCGGTTTAAACCGGTTTAAGCCGGTTCAATCCGGTTTTATCCAGTTTAAACCGGTTCTATCCGGTTCTATCCGGTTGAAACCATTTTAAACCGGTTCAATCCGGTTTTATCCGGTTTAAACCGGTTTAAGCTGGTTCAATCGGGTTTTATCCGGTTTAAACCGGTTCTATCCGGTTCTATCCGGTTGAAACCGGTTTAATCCGGTTCAATCCGGTTTGATCCGGTTTAAACCGGTTCAATCTGGTTTTATCCGGTTTAAACCGGTTTTAACCGATTCAATCCGGTTTATCCAGTATAAACTGGTTTAATCCGTTTCAATCCGGTTTTATCCGGTTTAAACCGATTTAAACCGGTTCAGTCCGGTTTTATCCAGTTTAAACCGGTTATATCCGGTTTAAACCGGTATAAACCAGTTCAATCCGGTTTTATCCTGTTTAAACCGGTTTAAACCGGATCAATCCCGTTTTATCCGGTTTAAACCGGTTTTACCCAGTTCTATATGGTTTAAAAATGTTTAAACCTGTTCAACCCGATTTCATCCGGTTTAAACTGGTACAATCTGGTTTTATCCAGTTTAAACCGGTTTTCACCGATTCAATCCGGTTTATCCAGTATAAACTGGTTTAATCCGGTTCAATCCGGTTTTATCCGCTTTAAACCGGTTTAAACCGGTTCAATCGGTTTTTATCTGGTTTAAACCGGATTAAACCGGTTCTATCCGGTTTTATCCATTTTAAACCGGTTCAGTCCGTTTTTTCCGGTTTAAACCGGTTTCAACCAGTTCATTCCGGTTTTATCCGGTTTAAGCCGGATCAATCCGGTTTAAACCGTTTCAATCTGATTTTATCCGGTTTTAACCGGTTTAAACCGCTTCAATCCGGTTTTATCCGGTTTAAACCGGTTTTATCCGGTTTAGACCAGTTTAAACCAGATCAATCCGGTTTTAATCAGCTTAAACCGGTTCAATCTGGTTTTATCCAGTTTAAACCGCTTTAAAACGGTTTTATCCGGTTTTATCCGGTTTAAACCATTTTGAACCGGTTCAATCCGGTTTTATCCGGTTTAAACCGGTTCAATCCGGTTTAAACCGGTTTAAGCCGGTTCAATCCGGTTTTATCTGGTTTAAACCGGTTTAAGCTAGTTCAATCCGGTTTTATCCAGTTTAAACCGGTTCTATCCGGTTCTATCTGGTTGAAACCGGTTTAAACCAGTTTAATCCGGTTTTCTCAGGTTAAAACCGGTTCAATCTGGTTTTATCCGGTTTAAACCGGTTTAAACTGGTTCAATCGGTTTTATCCAGTTTAAACCAGTTCTATCCGGTTTAAACCAGTTTAATCCAGTTCAATCCGGTTTTATCCGGTTTAAACCGGTCCTATCGGGTTTAAACAGGTTTAGTCCGTTTCATTCCGGTTTTATCAGTTTTAAACCGGTTTAAACTGCTTCAATCCGTTTATATTTGGTTTAAACCGGTTACAACCGGTTCAATCCGGTTTTCTCCGGTTTAAACCGGTTTAAGCCGGGTCCACCCGGTTTTCTCCGGTTTTAACCGGCTTTAACCGGTTCAATCCGCTTTTATCCAGTTTAAACCGGTTCTATCCGGTTCTATCCGGTTGAAACCGGTTTAAACCGGTTCAATCCGTTTTTTCCGGTTTAAACCGGTTTCAACCAGTTCATTCCGGTTTTATCCAGTTTAAGCCGGATCAATCCGGTTTAAACCGTTTCAATCTGATTTTATCCGGTTTAAACCGGTTTAAACCGCTTCAATCCGGTTTTATCCGGTTTAAACCGGTTCTATCCAGTTCTATCCGGTTGAAACCGGTTTAAACCGGTTCAATCCGGTTTTATCCGGTTTAAACCAGTTCAATCCGTTTTTATCCGGTTTAAACCGGTTTAAACCGGTTCAATCCGGTTTTATCCGGTTTAAAACGGTTCTATCCGGTTCTATCCGGTTTGAACCGGTTCAATCCGGTTTTATCCGGTTTAAACCGGTTTAAGCCGGTTCAATCCGGTTTTATCCAGTTTAAACCGGTTCTATCCGGTTCTATCCGGTTGAAACCAGTTTAAACCGGTTCAATCCGGTTTTATCCGGTTTAAACCGGTTCAATCCGATTTTATCCGATTTAAACCGGTTCATTCCGGTTTTATCCGGTTAAAACCGGTTTGAAACGTTTCAATCCGGTTTTATCCGGTTTAAAACGGTTCATTCCGGTTTTATCCGTTTAAAACCGGTTTGAAACGGTTCAATCCGGTTTTATCTGGTTTAAACCGGTTCAATCTGGTTTTATCCTGTTGAAACCGGTTTTATCCGGTTTAGACCGGTTTAAACCAGTTCAATCTGGTTTTAGTCGGCTTAAACTGGTTGAGTCTGGTTTTATCCGGTTTAAACCGCTTTAAAAAGGTTTAATCCGGTTTTATCCGGTTTAAACCAGTTTGAACCAGTTCAATCCGGTTTTATCCAGTTTAAACCGGTTTAAACCGGTTCAATCCGGTCTTATCCGGTTTAAACCGTTTTAAGCCGGTTCAATCCGGTTTTATCCGGTTTAAAGCGGTTCAATCAGGTTTTATCCGGTTTAAACCGGTTTAAGCTGGTTCAATCCGGTTTTATCCAGTTTAAACCGGTTCTATCCGGTTCTATCCGGTTGAAACCATTTTAAACCGGTTCAATCCGGTTTTATCCGGTTTAAACCGGTTTAAGCTGGTTCAATCGGGTTTTATCCGGTTTAAACCGGTTCTATCCGGTTCTATCCGGTTGAAACCGGTTTAATCCGGTTCAATCCGGTTTGATCCGGTTTAAACCGGTTCAATCTGGTTTTATCCGGTTTAAACCGGTTTTAACCGATTCAATCCGGTTTATCCAGTATAAACTGATTTAATCCGTTTCAATCCTGTTTTATCCGGTTTAAACCGATTTAAACCGGTTCAGTCCGGTTTTATCCAATTTAAACCGGTTATATCCGGTTTAAACCGGTATAAACCAGTTCAATCCGGTTTTATCCTGTTTAAACCGGTTTAAACCAGATCAATCCCGTTTTATCCGGTTTAAACCGGTTTTACCCGGTTCTATACGGTTTAAAAATGTTTAAACCTGTTCAATCCGATTTCATCCGGTTTAAACCGATTCAACCCAGTTTTATCCGGTTTAAACCGGTTTAAGCTGGTTCAATCCGGTTTAATCCAGTTTAAACCGGTTTTATCCGTTTTAAACCGGTTTAATCCAGTTCAATCCTGTTTTATCCGGTTTAAACCGTTGCTATCCAGTTCTATCCGTTTTAAACCGGTTTTAAAAAGTTCATTCCGGTTTTATCAGGTTTAAACCGGTTTGAACCGGTTCAATCCGGTTTAAACCAGTTTAAGCCGGTTCAATCCGTTTTTATGCGGTTTAAACCGGTTCAATCTGATTTTATGCGGTTTAAACCAGTTTGAACCGGTTCAATCCGGTTTAATCTGGTTTTAACCAGTTTAAGCCAGTTCAATCCAGTTTTATCCAGTTTAAACCGGTTCTATCCGGTTCTATCCGGTTGAAACCAGTTTAAACCGGTTCAATCCGGTTTTATCCGGTTGAAACCAGTTCAATCCTGTTTTATCCGGTTTAGACCGGTTCTATCCGGTTCTATACAGTTGAAACCGGTTTAAACCAGTTCAATCCGGTTTTATCCTGTTTAAACCGGTATAAACCGGTTCAATCCGGTTTTATCTCGTTTAAACCGGTTCTGTCCGGTTCTATCCTGTTTTAACCGGTTAAACCAGTTCAATCCGGTTTTATCCAGTTTAAACCGGTTCTATTCGTTTCCATCTGGTTTAAAAGGGTTTAAACTGGTTCAATCCGGTTTTATACGTTTTAAACCAGTTCAATCTGATTTTATCCGGTTTAAACTGGGTCAATCCGGTTTTATCCAGTTTAAACCTGTTCTATCCGGTTCTATCCGGTTGAAACCGGTTTAAAGCGGTTCAATCCGGTTTTATCCAGTTTAAACCAGTTCTATCCATTTCTATCTGGTTTAAACCGGTTTAAACTGGTTCAATCCGGTTTTATCCGGTTTAAACCGGTTCTATCCGTTTTAAACCGGTTTAAAACAGTTCATTCCGGTTTTATCCGGTTTAAACCGGTTTAAGCCGGTTCAATCCGGTTTTATCTGGTTTAAACCGGTTTAAGCCTGTTCAATCCGGTTTTATCCAGTTTAAACTGGTTCTATTCGTTTCCATCTGGTTTAAAAGGGTTTAAACTGGTTCAATCCGGTTTTATACGTTTTAAACCGGTTCAATCTGATTTTATCCGGTTTAAACTGTTTCAATTTGGTTTTATCCGGTTTAAACCGGTTTGAACCGGTTCAATGCGGTTTTATCCGGTTTAAACCGGTTTAAACTGGGTCAATCCGGTTTTATCCAGTTTAAACCTGTTCTATCCAGTTCTATCTGGTTGAAACCGGTTTAAAGCGGTTCAATCCGGTTTTATCCAGTTTCAACCGGTTTAAGCTGGTTCAATCCGGTTTTATCCGGTTTAAACTGGTTCTATTCGTTTCCATCTGGTTTAAAAGGGTTTAAACTGGTTCAATCCGGTTTTATACGTTTTAAACCAGTTTAATCTGATTTTATCCGGTTTAAACTGGTTCAATTTGGTTTTATCCGGTTTCAACCGGTTTGAACCGGTTCAATACGGTTTTATCCGGTTTAAACCGGTTTAAACCGGGTCAATCCGGTTTTATCCGGTTTAAACCTCTTCAATCCGGTTTTCTCCAGTTTAAACCGGTTTATACCAGTTCAATTCGGTTTTATCCACTTTAATCCGGTTTAAACCGGTTGAATCGGTTTTTATCTGGTTTAAACCGGGTTAAACCGGTTCTATCCGGTTTTATCCATTTTAAACCGGTTCAATCCGTTTTTTCCGGTTTAAACCGGTTTAAACCGGTTTAAGCCAGTTCAATCCAGTTTTATCCAGTTTAAATCGGTTCTATCCGGTTCTATCCGGTTGAAACCAGTTTAAACCGGTTCAATCCGGTTTTATCCGGTTTAAACCAGTTCAATCCGGTTTTATCCGGTTTAAACCGGTTCATTCCGGTTTTATCCGGTTAAAACCGGTTTGAAACGGTTCGATCCGGTTTTATCCAGTTTAAACTGGTTCAGTCCGATTTTATCCGGTTTAAACCAGTTCATTCCGGTTTTATCCGGTTTAAACTGGTTTGAACCGGTTCAATCCGGTTTTATCCGGTTTAAACCAGTTCACTCCGGTTTTATCCGGTTGAAACCGGTTTGTACCGGTTCAGTCTGGTTTTATCCGGTTTAAACCGGTTTAAACTGGTTTGAACCGGTTCAATCCGGTTTTATCCGGTTTAAACCAGTTCACTCCGGTTTTATCCGGTTTAAACCAGTTCTATCCGGTTTAAACCAGTTTAATCCAGTTCAATTCGGTTTTATCCAGTTTAAACCGGTCCTATCGGGTTTAAACAGGTTTAGGCCGGTTCATTCCGGTTTTATCAGTTTTAAACCGGTTTAAACTGCTTCAATCCGTTTATATCCGGTTTAAACCGGTTACAACCGGTTCAATCCGGTTTTCTCCGGTTTAAACCGGTTTAAGCCGGTTCCACCCGGTTTTCTCCGGTTTTAACTGGCTTTAACCGGTTCAATCCGCTTTTATCCAGTTTAAACCGGTTCTATCTGGTTCTATCCGGTTGAAACCGGTTTAAACCGGTTCAATCCGGTTTTATACGGTTTAAACCGGTTCATTCCGGTTTCATCCGGTTTGAACCGGTTTTAACCGGTTTAAACCGGTTCAATCTGGTTTTAAACGGTTTAAACCGGTTCTATCCGGTTCAATCTGGTTTAAACCGGTTTAAACCGGTTCTATCCGTTTTTATCCGGTTTAAACTGGTACAATCTGTTTTTATCCAGTTTAAACCGGTTTTAACCGATTCAATCCGGTTTATCCAGTATAAACTGGTTTAATCCGGTTCAATCCGGTTTTATCCGCTTTAAACCGGTTTAAACCGGTTCAATCGGTTTTTATCTGGTTTAAACCGGATTAAACCGGTTCTATCCGGTTTTATCCATTTTAAACCGGTTCAGTCCGTTTTTTCCGGTTTAAACCGGTTTCAACCAGTTCCTTCCGGTTTTATCCGGTTTAAGCCGGATCAATCCGGTTTAAACCGTTTCAATCTGATTTTATCCGGTTTTAACCGGTTTAAACCGCTTCAATCCGGTTTTATCCGGTTTAAACCGGTTTTATCCGGTTTAGACCAGTTTAAACCAGATCAATCCGGTTTTAATCAGCTTAAACCGGTTCAATCTGGTTTTATCCAGTTTAAACCGCTTTAAAACGGTTTTATCCGGTTTTATCCGGTTTAAACCAGTTTGAACCGGTTCAATCCGGTTTTATCCGGTTTAAACCGGTTCAATCCGGTTTTATCTCGTTTAGACCGGTTCTATCCGGTTCTATCCTTTTTAAATCGGATTAAACTGTTTCTGTCCTGTTCTACCCTGTTTTAACTGGATTAAACCAGTTCAATCCGGTTTTATCCTGTTTAAACCGGTTTAAACCCTTTCAATCCGTTTTTATCCGGTTTCAACCGGTTTACAGCGGTTCAATCCGGTTTTATCCGGTTTATACCGTTTCTATCCGGTTCTATCCGTTTTAAACCGGTTTAAACCAGTTCATTCCGGTTTTATCCGGTTTAAACCTGTTTGAACCGGTTCAATCCCGTTTTATCCGGTTTAAACCGGTTTTACCCGGTTCTATACGGTTTAAAAATGTTTAAACCTGTTCAATCCGATTTCATCCGGTTTAAACCGATTCAACCCAGTTTTATCCGGTTTAAACCGGTTTAAGCTGGTTCAATCCGGTTTTATCCAGTTTAAACCGGTTTTATCCGTTTTAAACCAGTTTAATCCAGTTCAATCCTGTTTTATCCGGTTTAAACCGGTTCAATCCGGTTTTATCTCGTTTAGACCGGTTCTATCCGGTTCTATCCTTTTTAAATCGGATTAAACTGTTTATGTCCTGTTCTATCCTGTTTTAACTGGATTAAACCAGTTCAATCTGGTTTTATCCTGTTTAAACCGGTTTAAACCCTTTCAATCCGTTTTTATCCGGTTTCAACCGGTTTACAGCGGTTCAATCCGGTTTTATCCGGTTTATACCGTTTCTATCCGGTTCTAACCGTTTTAAACCGGTTTAAACCAGTTCATTCCGGTTTTATCCGGTTTAAACCTGTTTGACCCGGTTCAATCCGGTCTTATCCGGTTTAAACCGGTTTAAGCCGGTTCAATCCGGTTTTATCCGGTTTAAACCGGTTCAATCAGGTTTTATCCGGTTTAAACCGGTTTAAGCCGGTTCAATCCGGTTTTATCCAGTTTAAACCGGTTCTATCCGGTTCTATCCGGTTGAAACCATTTTAAACCGGTTCAATCCGGTTTTATCCGGTTTAAACCGGTTTAAGCTGGTTCAATCTGGTTTTATCCGGTTTAAACCGGTTCAATCTTGTTTTATCCGGTTTAAACCGTTTGAAACCAGTTCAATCCGGTTTTATCTGGTTTAAACCGGTTTAAACTGGTTCAATCCGGTTTTATCCGGTTTAAACCGGTTCTATCCGTTTTAAACCGGTTTAAAACAGTTCATTCCGGTTTTATCCGGTTTAAACCGGTTTAAGCCGGTTCAATCCGGTTTTATCTGGTTTAAGCCGGTTCAATCCGGTTTTATCCGGTTTAAACTGGTTCTATTCGTTTCCATCTGGTTTAAAAGGGTTTAAGCCGGTTCAATCCGGTTTTATACGTTTTAAACCAGTTCAATCTGATTTTATCCGGTTTAAACTGGTTCAATTTGGTTTTATCCGGTTTCAACCGGTTTGAACCGGTTCAATCCGGTTTTATCTGGTTTAAACCGGTTTAAAACGGTTTAATCCGGTTTTACCCGGTTTAAACCAGTTTGAACCGGTTCAATCCGGTTTTATCCGGTTTAAACCGGTTTAAACCGGTTCAATCCGGTTTTATCTCGTTTAGACCGGTTCTATCCGGTTCTATCCTTTTTAAATCGGATTAAACTGTTTCTGTCCTGTTCTATCCTGTTTTAACTGGATTAAACAAGTTCAATCCGGTTTTATCCTGTTTAAACCGGTTTAAACCCTTTCAATCCGTTTTTATCCAGTTTCAACCGGTTTACAGCGGTTCAATCCGGTTTTATCCGGTTTATACCGTTTCTATCCGGTTCTATCCGTTTTAAACCGGTTTAAACCAGTTCATTCCGGTTTTATCCGGTTTAAACCTGTTTGAACCGGTTCAATCCGGTCTTATCCGGTTTAAACCGGTTTAAGCCGGTTCAATCCGGTTTTATCCGGTTTAAACCGGTTCAATCAGGTTTTATCCGGTTTAAACCGGTTTAAGCCGGTTCAATCCGGTTTTATCCAGTTTAAACCGGTTCTATCCGGTTCTATCCGGTTGAAACCATTTTAAACCGGTTCAATCCGGTTTTATCCAGTTTAAACCGGTTTAAGCTGATTCAATCTGGTTTTATCCGGTTTAAACCGGTTCAATCTTGTTTTATCCGGTTTAAACCGTTTGAAACCAGTTCAATCCGGTTTTATCTGGTTTAGACCAGTTCAAACCGGTTCAATCCGGTTTTATCCAGTTTAAACCAGTTCTATCCATTTCTATCTGGTTTAAACCGGTTTAAACTGGTTCAATCCGGTTTTATCCGGTTTAAACCGGTTCTATCCGTTTTAAACCGGTTTAAAACAGTTCATTCCGGTTTTATCCGGTTTAAACCGGTTTAAGCCGGTTCAATCCGGTTTTATCCGGTTTCAACCGGTTTACACCGGTTCAATCCGGTTTTATCCGGTTTAAACAGTTTCTATCCACTTCTATCCGTTTTAAACCGGTTTAAACCAGTTCATTCCGGTTTTATCCGGTTTAAACCGGTTTCAACCGGTTCAATCCGGTTTTATCCGGTATAAACCGGTTTAAGCCAGTTCAATCCGGTTTTATCCGGTTTTAACCGGTTTAATTCTGTTTAAACCGGTTTAAGCTGGTTCAATCCGGTTTAAACCAGTTTGAACCGGTTCAATCCGGTTTTATCCGGTTTAAACCGGTTTAAGCCAGTTCAATCCGGTTTTATCCAGTTTAAACCGGTTCTATCCGGTTCTATCCGGTTGAAACCAGTTTAAACCGGTTCAATCCGGTTTTATGCGGTTGAAACCGGTTTTATCCGGTTTAGACCAGTTTAAACCAGTTCAGTCTGGTTTTAATCAGCTTAAACCGGTTCAATCTGGTATTATCCAGTTTAAACCGCTTTAAAGCGGTTTTCTCCGGTTTTATCCGGTTTAAACCAGTTTGAACCGGTTCAATCCGGTTTTATCCGGTTTAAACCGGTTTAATCCGGTTTAAACCGGTTTAAGCCGGTTCAATCCGGTTTTATCCAGTTTAAACCGGTTCTATCCGGTTCTATCTGGTTGAAACCAGTTTAAACCGGTTCAATCCGGTTTTATCCGGTTTAAACCGGTTCTATCCAGTTCTATCCGGTTGAAACCGGTTTAAACCGGTTCAATCCGGTTTTATCCGGTTTAAACCAGTTCAATCCGGTTTTATCCGGTTTAAACCGTTTTAAACCGGTTAAATCCGGTTTTATCCGGTTTAAACCGGTTCTATCCGGTTCTATCCGGTTTGAACCGGTTCAATCCGGTTTTATCCGGTTTAAACCGGTTTAAGCCGGTTCAATCCAGTTTTATCCAGTTTAAACCGGTTCTATCCAGTTCTATCCGGTTGAAACCAGTGTAAACCGGTTCAATCCGGTTTTATCCGGTTTAAACCGGTTCAATCCGATTTTATCCGGTTTAAACCGGTTCATTCCGGTTTTATCCGTTTAAAACCGGTTTGAAACGGTTCAATCCGATTTTATCCGGTTTAAACCGGTTCATTCCGGTTTTATCCGGTTAAAACCGGTTTGAAACGTTTCAATCCGGTTTTATCCGGTTTAAAACGGTTCATTCCGGTTTTATCCGTTTAAAACCGGTTTGAAACGGTTCAATTCCGTTTTATCCGGTTTAAACCAGTTCGATCCGTTTTTATCCGGTTTAAACCAGTTCACTCCGGTTTTATCCGGTTTAAACCGGTTTGAACCGGTTCAATCCGGTTTTATCTGGCTTAAACCGGTTCAATCTGGTTTTATCCTGTTGAAACCGGTTTTATCCGGTTTAGACCGGTTTAAACCAGTTCAATCTGGTTTTAATCGGCTTAAACTGGTTCAATCTGGTTTTATCCGTTTTAAACCGCTTTAAAAAGGTTTAATCCGGTCTTATCCGGTTTAAACCAGTTTGAACCAGTTCAATCCGGTTTTATCCGGTTTAAACCGGTTTAAACAGGTTCAATCCGGTTTTATCTCGTTTAGACCGGTTCTATCCGGTTCTATCCTTTTTAAATCGGATTAAACTGTTTCTGTCCTGTTCTACCCTGTTTTAACTGGATTAAACCAGTTCAATCCGGTTTTATCCTGTTTAAACCGGTTTAAACCCTTTCAATCCGTTTTTATCCGGTTTCAACCGGTTTACAGCGGTTCAATCCGGTTTTATCCGGTTTATACCGTTTCTATCCGGTTCTATCCGTTTTAAACCGGTTTAAACCGGTTCATTCCGGTTTTATCCGGTTTAAACCTGTTTGAACCGGTTCAATCCGGTCTTATCCGGTTTAAACCGGTTTAAGACGGTTCAATCCGGTTTTATCCGGTTTAAACCGGTTCAATCAGGTTTTATCCGGTTTAAACCGGTTTGAGCCGGTTCAATCCGGTTTTATCCAGTTTAAACCGGTTCTATCCGGTTCTATCCGGTTGAAACCATTTTAAACCGGTTCAATCCGGTTTTATCCGGTTTAAACCGGTTTAAGCTGGTTCAATCGGGTTTTATCCGGTTTAAGCCGGTTCTATCCGGTTCTATCCAGTTGAAACCGGTTTAATCTGGTTCAATCCGGTTTGATCCGGTTTAAACCGGTTCAATCTGGTTTTATCCGGTTTAAACCGGTTTTAACCGATTCAATCCGGTTTATCCAGTATAAACTGGTTTAATCCGTTTCAATCCGGTTTTATCCGGTTTAAACCGATTTAAACCGGTTCAGTCCGGTTTTATCCAGTTTAAACCGGTTATATCCGGTTTAAACCGGTATAAACCAGTTCAATCCGGTTTTATCCTGTTTATACCGGTTTAAACCGGATCAATCCCGTTTTATCCGGTTTAAACCGGTTTTACCCAGTTCTATACGGTTTAAAAATGTTTAAACCTGTTCAACCCGATTTCATCCGGTTTAAAACGATTCAACCCAGTTTTATCCGGTTTAAACCGGTTTAAGCTGGTTCAATCCGGTTTTATCCAGTTTAAACCGGTTTTATCCGTTTTCAACCGGTTTAATCCAGTTCAATCCTGTTTTATCCGGTTTAAACCGGTTCAATCCGGTTTTATCTCGTTTAGACCGGTTCTATCCGGTTCTATCCTTTTTAAATCGGATTAAACTGTTTCTGTCCTGTTCTATCCTGTTTTAACTGGATTAAACCAGTTCAATCTGGTTTTATACTGTTTAAACCGGTTTAAACACTTTCAATCCGTTTTTATCCAGTTTCAACCGGTTTACAGCGGTTCAATCCGGTTTTATCCGGTTTATACCGTTTCTATCCGGTTCTATCCGTTTTAAACCGGTTTAAACCAGTTCATTCCGGTTTTATCCGGTTTAAACCTGTTTGACCCGGTTCAATCCGGTCTTATCCGGTTTAAACCAGTTTAAGCCGTTTCAATCCGGTTTTATCCAGTTTAAACCGGTTCAATCAGGTTTTATCCGGTTTAAACCGGTTTAAGCCGGTTCAATCCGGTTTTATCCAGTTTAAACCGGTTCTATCCGGTTGAAACCATTTTAAACCGGTTCAATCCGGTTTTATCCGGTTTAAACCGGTTTAAGCTGGTTCAATCTGGTTTTATCCGGTTTAAACCGGTTCAATCTTTTTTTATCCGGTTTAAACCGTTTGAAACCAGTTCAATCCGGTTTTATCTGGTTTAGACCAGTTCAAACCGGTTCAATCCGGTTTTATCCAGTTTAAACCAGTTCTATCCATTTCTATCTGGTTTAAACCGGTTTAAACTGGTTCAATCCGGTTTTATCCGGTTTAAACCGGTTCTATCCGTTTTAAACCGGTTTAAAACAGTTCATTCCGGTTTTATCCGGTTTAAACCGGTTTAAGCCGGTTCAATCCGGTTTTATCCGGTTTCAACCGGTTTACACCGGTTCAATCCGGTTTTATCCGGTTTAAACCGTTTCTATCCACTTCTATCCGTTTTAAACCGGTTTAAACCAGTTCCTTCCGGTTTTATCCGGTTTAAACCGGTTTCAACCGGTTCAATCCGGTTTTATCCGGTATAAACCGGTTTAAGCCAGTTCAATCCGGTTTTATCCGGTTTAAACCGGTTTAATTCTGTTTAAACCGGTTTAAGCTGGTTCAATCCGGTTTAAACCAGTTTGAACCGGTTCAATCCGGTTTTATCCGGTTTAAACCAGTTTAAGCCAGTTCAATCCGGTTTTATCCAGTTTAAACCGGTTCTATCCGGTTCTATCCGGTTGAAACCAGTTTAAACCGGTTCAATCCGGTTTTATCCGGTTTAAACCGGTTTAAACCAGATCAATACCGTTTTATCCGGTTTAAAACGGTTTTACCCGGTTCTATACGGTTTAAAAATGTTTAAACCTGTTCAATCCGATTTCATCCGGTTTAAACCGATTCAACCCAGTTTTATCCGGTTTAAACCGGTTTAAGCTGGTTCAATCCGGTTTAATCCAGTTTAAACCGGTTTTATCCGTTTTAAACCGGTTTAATCCAGTTCAATCCTGTTTTATCCGGTTTAAACCGTTGCTATCCAGTTCTATCCGTTTTAAACCGGTTTTAAAAAGTTCATTCAGGTTTTATCAGGTTTAAACCGGTTTGAACCGGTTCAATCCGGTTTAAACCAGTTTAAGCCGGTTCAATCCGTTTTTATGCGGTTTAAACCGGTTCAATCTGATTTTATGCGGTTTAAACCAGTTTGAACCGGTTCAATCCGGTTTAATCTGGTTTTAACCAGTTTAAGCCAGTTCAATCCAGTTTTATCCAGTTTAAACCGGTTCTATCCGGTTCTATCCGGTTGAAACCAGTTTAAACCGGTTCAATCCGGTTTTATCCGGTTTAAACCAGTTCAATCCTGTTTTATCCGGTTTAAACCGGTTCTATCCGGTTCTATACAGTTGAAACCGGTTTAAACCAGTTCAATCCGGTTTTATCCTGTTTAAACCGGTATAAACCGGTTCAATCCGGTTTTATCTCGTTTAAACCGGTTCTGTCCGGTTCTATCCTGTTTTAACCGGTTAAACCAGTTCAATCCGGTTTTATCCAGTTTAAACCGGTTCTATTCGTTTCCATCTGGTTTAAAAGGGTTTAAACTGGTTCAATCCGGTTTTATACGTTTTAAACCAGTTCAATCTGATTTTATCCGGTTTAAACTGGGTCAATCCGGTTTTATCCAGTTTAAACCTGTTCTATCCGGTTCTATCCGGTTGAAACCGGTTTAAAGCGGTTCAATCCGGTTTAATCCAGTTTAAACCAGTTCTATCCATTTCTATCTGGTTTAAACCGGTTTAAACTGGTTCAATCCGGTTTTATCCGGTTTAAACCGGTTCTATCCGTTTTAAACCGGTTTAAAACAGTTCATTCCGGTTTTATCCGGTTTAAACCGGTTTAAGCCGGTTCAATCCGGTTTTATCTGGTTTAAACCGGTTTAAGCCTGTTCAATCCGGTTTTATCCAGTTTAAACTGGTTCTATTCGTTTCCATCTGGTTTAAAAGGGTTTAAACTGGTTCAATCCGGTTTTATACGTTTTAAACCGGTTCAATCTGATTTTATCCGGTTTAAACTGTTTCAATTTGGTTTTATCCGGTTTAAACCGGTTTGAACCGGTTCAATGCGGTTTTATCCGGTTTAAACCGGTTTAAACTGGGTCAATCCGGTTTTATCCAGTTTAAACCTGTTCTATCCAGTTCTATCTGGTTGAAACCGGTTTAAAGCGGTTCAATCCGGTTTTATCCAGTTTCAACCGGTTTAAGCTGGTTCAATCCGGTTTTATCCGCTTTAAACTGGTTCTATTCGTTTCCATCTGGTTTAAAAGGGTTTAAACTGGTTCAATCCGGTTTTATACGTTTTAAACCAGTTTAATCTGATTTTATCCGGTTTAAACTGGTTCAATTTGGTTTTATCCGGTTTCAACCGGTTTGAACTGGTTCAATCCGGTTTTATCCGGTTTAAACCGGTTTAAACCGGGTCAATCCGGTTTTATCCGGTTTAAACCTCTTCAATCCGGTTTTCTCCAGTTTAAACCGGTTTATACCAGTTCAATTCGGTTTTATCCACTTTAATCCGGTTTAAACCGGTTGAATCGGTTTTTATCTGGTTTAAACCGGGTTAAACCGGTTCTATCCGGTTTTATCCATTTTAAACCGGTTCAATCCGTTTTTTCCGGTTTAAACCGGTTTAAACCGGTTTAAGCCAGTTCAATCCAGTTTTATCCAGTTTAAATCGGTTCTATCCGGTTCTATCCGGTTGAAACCAGTTTAAACCGGTTCAATCCGGTTTTATCCGGTTTAAACCAGTTCAATCCGGTTTTATCCGGTTTAAACCGGTTCATTCCGGTTTTATCCGGTTAAAACCGGTTTGAAACGGTTCGATCCGGTTTTATCCAGTTTAAACTGGTTCAGTCCGATTTTATCCGGTTTAAACCAGTTCATTCCGGTTTTATCCGGTTTAAACTGGTTTGAACCGGTTCAATCCGGTTTTATCCGGTTTAAACCAGTTTACTCCGGTTTTATCCGGTTTAAACCGGTTTGTACCGGTTCAGTCTGGTTTTATCCGGTTTAAACCGGTTTAAGCTGGTTCAATCCGGTTTTATCCAGTTTAAACCGGTTCTATCCGTTTCTATCTGGTTGAAACCGGTTTAAACCGGTTCAATCCGGTTTTCTCAGGTTAAAACCGGTTCAATCTGGTTTTATCCGGTTTAAACCGGTTTAAACCGGTTCAATCGGTTTTATCCAGTTTAAACCAGTTCTATCCGGTTTAAACCAGTTTAATCCAGTTCAATTCGGTTTTATCCAGTTTAAACCGGTTTAAACTGCTTCAATCCGTTTATATCCGGTTTAAACCGGTTACAACCGGTTCAATCCGGTTTTCTCCGGTTTAAACCGGTTTAAGCCGGTTCCACCCGGTTTTCTCCGGTTTTAATCGGCTTTAACCGGTTCAATCCGCTTTTATCCAGTTTAAACCGGTTCTATCTGGTTCTATCCGGTTGAAACCGGTTTAAACCGGTTCAATCCGGTTTTATACGGTTTAAACCGGTTCATTCCGGTTTCATCCGGTTTGAACCGGTTTAAACCGGTTTAAACTGGTTCAATCCGGTTTTAAACGGTTTAAACCGGTTCTATCCGGTTTTAAACGGTTTAAACCGGTTCTATCCGGTTCAATCTGGTTTAAACCGGTTTAAACCGGTTCTATCCGTTTTTATCCGGTTTAAACTGGTACAATCTGTTTTTATCCAGTTTAAACCGGTTTTAACCGATTCAATCCGGTTTATCCAGTATAAACTGGTTTAATCCGGTTCAATCCGGTTTTATCCGCTTTAAACCGGTTTAAACCGGTTCAATCGGTTTTTATCTGGTTTAAACCGGATTAAACCGGTTCTATCCGGTTTTATCCATTTTAAACCGGTTCAGTCCGTTTTTTCCGGTTTAAACCGGTTTCAACCAGTTCCTTCCGGTTTTATCCGGTTTAAGCCAGATCAATCCGGTTTAAACCGTTTCAATCTGATTTTATCCGGTTTTAACCGGTTTAAACCGCTTCAATCCGGTTTTATCCGGTTTAAACCGATTTTATCCGGTTTAGACCAGTTTAAACCAGATCAATCCGGTTTTAATCAGCTTAAACCGGTTCAATCTGGTTTTATCCAGTTTAAACCGCTTTAAAACGGTTTTATCCGGTTTTATCCGGTTTAAACCAGGTTGAACCGGTTCAATCCGGTTTTATCCGGTTTAAACCGGTTCAATCCGGTTTAGACCGGTTTAAACCAGTTCAATCTGGTTTTAATCGGCTTAAACTGGTTCAATCTGGTTTTATCCGGTTTAAACCGCTTTAAAAAGGTTTAATCCGGTTTTATCCGGTTTAAACCAGTTTGAACCAGTTCAATCCGGTTTTATCCGGTTTAAACCGGTTTAAACCGGTTCAATCCGGTTTTATCTCGTTTAGACCGGTTCTATCCGGTTCTATCCTTTTTAAATCGGATTAAACTGTTTCTGTCCTGTTCTACCCTGTTTTAACTGGATTAAACCAGTTCAATCCGGTTTTATCCTGTTTAAACCGGTTTAAACCCTTTCAATCCGTTTTTATCCGGTTTCAACCGGTTTACAGCGGTTCAATCCGGTTTTATCCGGTTTATACCGTTTCTATCCGGTTCTATCCGTTTTAAACCGGTTTAAACCAGTTCATTCCGGTTTTATCCGGTTTAAACCTGTTTGAACCGGTTCAATCCCGTTTTATCCGGTTTAAACCGGTTTTACCCGGTTCTATACGGTTTAAAAATGTTTAAACCTGTTCAATCCGATTTCATCCGGTTTAAACCGATTCAACCCAGTTTTATCCGGTTTAAACCGGTTTAAGCTGGTTCAATCCGGTTTTATCCAGTTTAAACCGGTTTTATCCGTTTTAAACCGGTTTAATCCAGTTCAATCCTGTTTTATCCGGTTTAAACCGGTTCAATCCGGTTTTATCTCGTTTAGACCGGTTCTATCCGGTTCTATCCTTTTTAAATTGGATTAAACTGTTTATGTCCTGTTCTATCCTGTTTTAACTGGATTAAACCAGTTCAATCTGGTTTTATCCTGTTTAAACCGGTTTAAGCTGGTTCAATCTGGTTTTATCCGGTTTAAACCGGTTCAATCTTGTTTTATCCGGTTTAAACCGTTTGAAACCAGTTCAATCCGGTTTTATCTGGTTTAGACCAGTTCAAACCGGTTCAATCCGGTTTTATCCAGTTTAAACCAGTTCTATCCATTTCTATCTGGTTTAAACCGGTTTAAACTAGTTCAATCCGGTTTTATCCGGTTTAAACCGGTTCTATCCGTTTTAAACCGGTTTAAAACAGTTCATTCCGGTTTTATCCGGTTTAAACCGGTTTAAGCCGGTTCAATCCGGTTTTATCTGGTTTAAGCCGGTTCAATCCGGTTTTATCCGGTTTAAACTGGTTCTATTCGTTTCCATCTGGTTTAAAAGGGTTTAAGCCGGTTCAATCCGGTTTTATACGTTTTAAACCAGTTCAATCTGATTTTATCCGGTTTAAACTGGTTCAATTCGGTTTTATCCGGTTTCAACCGGTTTGAACCGGTTCAATCCGGTTTTATCCGGTTTAAACCGGTTTAAAACGGTTTAATCCGGTTTTACCCGGTTTAAACCAGTTTGAACCGGTTCAATCCGGTTTTATCCGGTTTAAACCGGTTTAAACCGGTTCAATCCGGTTTTATCTCGTTTAGACCGGTTCTATCCGGTTCTATCCTTTTTAAATCGGATTAAACTGTTTCTGTCCTGTTCTATCCTGTTTTAACTGGATTAAACCAGTTCAATCCGGTTTTATCCTGTTTAAACCGGTTTAAAACCTTTCAATCCGTTTTTATCCAGTTTCAACCGGTTTACAGCGGTTCAATCCGGTTTTATCCGGTTTATACCGTTTCTATCCGGTTCTATCCGTTTTAAACCGGTTTAAACCAGTTCATTCCGGTTTTATCCGGTTTAAACCTGTTTGAACCGGTTCAATCCGGTCTTATCCGGTTTAAACCGGTTTAAGCCGGTTCAATCCGGTTTTATCCGGTTTAAACCGGTTCAATCAGGTTTTATCCGGTTTAAACCGGTTTAAGCCGGTTCAATCCGGTTTTATCCAGTTTAAACCGGT
The DNA here is from genome assembly GCF_027409185.1 of Cynocephalus volans. Taxonomy (NCBI): domain Eukaryota; kingdom Metazoa; phylum Chordata; class Mammalia; order Dermoptera; family Cynocephalidae; genus Cynocephalus; species Cynocephalus volans. The sequence goes on from NW_026902390.1 coordinate 136,960, forward strand.
TCTATCCGGTTCTATCCGGTTGAAACCATTTTAAACCGGTTCAATCCGGTTTTATCCGGTTTAAACCGGTTTAAGCTGGTTCAATCTGGTTTTATCCGGTTTAAACCGGTTCAATCTTGTTTTATCCGGTTGAAACCGTTTGAAACCAGTTCAATCCGGTTTTATCTGGTTTAGACCAGTTCAAACCGGTTCAATCCGGTTTTATCCAGTTTAAACCAGTTCTATCCATTTCTATCTGGTTTAAACCGGTTTAAACTGGTTCAATCCGGTTTTATCCGGTTTAAACCGGTTCTATCCGTTTTAAACCGGTTTAAAACAGTTCATTCCGGTTTTATCCGGTTTAAACCGGTTTAAGCCGGTTCAATCCGGTTTTATCCGGTTTCAACCGGTTTACACCGGTTCAATCCGGTTTTATCCGGTTTAAACCGTTTCTATCCACTTCTATCCGTTTTAAACCGGTTTAAACCAGTTCATTCCGGTTTTATCCGGTTTAAACCGTTTTCAACCGGTTCAATCCGGTTTTATCCGGTATAAACCGGTTTAAGCCAGTTCAATCCGGTTTTATCCGGTTTAAACCGGTTTAATTCTGCTTAAACCGGTTTAAGCTGGTTCAATCCGGTTTAAACCAGTTTGAACCGGTTCAATCCGGTTTTATCCGGTTTAAACCGGTTTAAGCCAGTTCAATCCGGTTTTATCCAGTTTAAACCGGTTCTATCTGGTATTATCCAGTTTAAACCGCTTTAAAACGGTTTTATCCGGTTTTATCCGGTTAAAACCGGTTTGAAACGTTTCAATCCGGTTTTATCCGGTTTAAAACGGTTCATTCCGGTTTTATCCGTTTAAAACCGGTTTGAAACGGTTCAATCCGGTTTTATCCAGTTTAAACCAGTTCGATCCGTTTTTATCCGGTTTAAACCAGTTCACTCCGGTTTTATCCGGTTTAAACCGGTTTGAACCGGTTCAATCCGGTTTTATCTGGCTTAAACCGGTTCAATCTGGTTTCATCCTGTTGAAACCGGTTTTATCCGGTTTAGACCGGTTTAAACCAGTTCAATCTGGTTTTAATCGGCTTAAACTGGTTCAATCTGGTTTTATCCGGTTTAAACCGCTTTAAAAAGGTTTAATCCGGTCTTATCCGGTTTAAACCAGTTTGAACCAGTTCAATCCGGTTTTATCCGGTTTAAACCGGTTTAAACCGGTTCAATCCGGTTTTATCTCGTTTAGACCGGTTCTATCCGGTTCTATCCTTTTTAAATCGGATTAAACTGTTTCTGTCCTGTTCTACCCTGTTTTAACTGGATTAAACCAGTTCAATCCGGTTTTATCCTGTTTAAACCGGTTTAAACCCTTTCAATCCGTTTTTATCCGGTTTCAACCGGTTTACAGCGGTTCAATCCGGTTTTATCCGGTTTATACCGTTTCTATCCGGTTCTATCCGTTTTAAACCGGTTTAAACCAGTTCATTCCGGTTTTATCCGGTTTAAACCTGTTTGAACCGGTTCAATCCGGTCTTATCCGGTTTAAACCGGTTTAAGCCGGTTCAATCCGGTTTTATCCGGTTTAAACCGGTTCAATCAGGTTTTATCCGGTTTAAACCGGTTTAAGCCGGTTCAATCCGGTTTTATCCAGTTTAAACCGGTTCTATCCGGTTCTATCCGGTTGAAACCATTTTAAACCGGTTCAATCCGGTTTTATGCGGTTTAAACCGGTTTAAGCTGGTTCAATCGGGTTTTATCCGGTTTAAACCGGTTCTATCTGGTTCTATCCGGTTGAAACCGGTTTAATCCGGTTCAATCCGGTTTGATCCGGTTTAAACCGGTTCAATCTGGTTTTATCCGGTTTAAACCGGTTTTAACCGATTCAATCCGGTTTATCCAGTATAAACTGGTTTAATCCGTTTCAATCCGGTTTTATCCGGTTTAAACCGATTTAAACCGGTTCAGTCCGGTTTTATCCAGTTTAAACCGGTTATATCCGGTTTAAACCGGTATAAACCAGTTCAATCCGGTTTTATCCTGTTTATACCGGATTAAACCGGATCAATCCCATTTTATCCGGTTTAAACCGGTTTTACCCAGTTCTATACGGTTTAAAAATGTTTAAACCTGTTCAACCCGATTTCATCCGGTTTAAAACGATTCAACCCAGTTTTATCCGGTTTAAACCGGTTTAAGCTGGTTCAATCCGGTTTTATCCAGTTTAAACCGGTTTTATCCGTTTTCAACCGGTTTAATCCAGTTCAATCCTGTTTTATCCGGTTTAAACCGGTTCAATCCGGTTTTATCTCGTTTAGACCGGTTCTATCCGGTTCTATCCTTTTTAAATCGGATTAAACTGTTTCTGTCCTGTTCTATACTGCTTTAACTGGATTAAACCAGTTGAATCTGGTTTTATACTGTTTAAACCGGTTTAAACCCTTTCAATCCGTTTTTATCCAGTTTCAACCGGTTTACAGCGGTTCAATCCGGTTTTATCCGGTTTATACCGTTTCTATCCGGTTCTATCCGTTTTAAACCGGTTTAAACCAGTTCATTCCGGTTTTATCCGGTTTAAACCTGTTTGACCCGGTTCAATCCGGTCTTATCCGGTTTAAACCAGTTTAAGCCGTTTCAATCCGGTTTTATCCGGTTTAAACCGGTTCAATCAGGTTTTATCCGGTTTAAACCGGTTTAAGCCGGTTCAATCCGGTTTTATCCAGTTTAAACCGGTTCTATCCGGTTCTATCCGGTTGAAACCATTTTAAACCGGTTCAATCCGGTTTAAACCGGTTTAAGCTGGTTCAATCTGGTTTTATCCGGTTTAAACCGGTTCCATCTTGTTTTATCCGGTTTAAACCGTTTGAAACCAGTTCAATCCGGTTTTATCTGGTTTAGACCAGTTCAAACCGGTTCAATCCTGTTTTATCCAGTTTAAACCAGTTCTATCCATTTCTATCTGGTTTAAACCGGTTTAAACTGTTTCAATCCGGTTTTATCCGGTTTAAACCGGTTCTATCCGTTTTAAACCGGTTTAAAACAGTTCATTCCGGTTTTATCCGGTTTAAACCGGTTTAAGCCGGTTCAATCCGGTTTTATCCGGTTTCAACCGGTTTACACCGGTTCAATCCGGTTTTATCCGGTTTAAACCGTTTCTATCCACTTCTATCCGTTTTAAACCGGTTTAAACCAGTTCATTCCGGTTTTATCCGGTTTAAACCGGTTTCAACCGGTTCAATCCGGTTTTATCCGGTATAAACCGGTTTAAGCCAGTTCAATCCGGTTTTATCCGGTTTAAACCGGTTTAATTCTGTTTAAACCTGTTTAAGCTGGTTCAATCCGGTTTAAACCAGTTTGAACCGGTTCAATCCGGTTTTATCCGGTTTAAACCAGTTTAAGCCAGTTCAATCCGGTTTTATCCAGTTTAAACCGGTTCTATCCGGTTCTATCCGGTTGAAATCAGTTTAAACCGGTTCAATCCGGTTTTATCCGGTTTAAACCGGTTTTATCCGGTTTAGACCAGTTTAAACCAGTTCAATCTGGTTTTAATCAGCTTAATCCGGTTCAATCTGGTTTTATCCAGTTTAAACCGCTTTAAAATGGTTTTATCCGGTTTTATCCGGTTTAAACCGGTTTGAACCGGATCAATCCGGTTTTATCCGGTTTAAACCGGTTCAATCCGGTTTAAACCGGTTTAAGCCGGTTCAATCCGGTTTTATCCAGTTTAAACCGGTTCTATCCGGTTCTATCTGGTTGAAACCAGTTTAAACCGGTTCAATCCGGTTTTATCCGGTTTAAACCGGTTCTATCCAGTTCTATCCGGTTGAAACCGGTTTAAAACCGGTTCAATCCGGTTTTATCCGGTTTAAACCAGTTCAATCCGGTTTTATCCGGTTTAAACCGGTTTAAACCGGTTCAATCCGGTTTTATCCGGTTTAAACCGGTTCTATCCGGTTCTATGCGATTTGAACCGGTTCAATCCGGTTTTATCCGGTTTAAACCGGTTTTAGCCGGTTCAATCCAGTTTTATCCAGTTTAAACCGGTTCTATCCAGTTCTATCCGGTCGAAACCAGTGTAAACCGGTTCAATCCGGTTTTATCCGGTTTAAACCGGTTCAATCCGATTTTATCCGGTTTAAACCGGTTCATTCCGGTTTTATCCGGTTAAAACCGGTTTGAAACGTTTCAATCCGGTTTTATCCGGTTTAAAACGGTTCATTCCGGTTTTATCCATTTAAAACCGGTTTGAAACGGTTCACTCCGGTTTTATCCGGTTTAAACCTGTTTGAACCGGTTCAATCCGGTCTTATCCGGTTTAAACCGGTTTAAGCCGGTTCAATCCGGTTTTATCCGGTTTAAACCGGTTTAAGCCGGTTCAATCCGGTTTTATCCAGTTTAAACCGGTTCTATCCGGTTCTATCCGGTTGAAACCATTTTAAACCGGTTCAATCCGGTTTTATCCGGTTTAAACCGGTTTAAGCTGGTTCAATCGGGTTTTATCCGGTTTAAACCGGTTCTATCCGGTTCTATCCGGTTGAAACCGGTTTAATCCGGTTCAATCCGGTTTGATCCGGTTTAAACCGGTTCAATCTGGTTTTATCCGGTTTAAACCGGTTTTAACCGATTCAATCCGGTTTATCCAGTATAAACTGGTTTAATCCGTTTCAATCCGGTTTTATCCGGTTTAAACCGGTATAAACCAGTTCAATCCGGTTTTATCCTGTTTAAACCGGTTTAAACCAGATCAATCCCGTTTTATCCGGTTTAAACCGGTTTTACCCGGTTCTATACGGTTTAAAAATGTTTAAACCTGTTCAATCCGATTTCATCCGGTTTAAACCGATTCAACCCAGTTTTATCCGGTTTAAACCGGTTTAAGCTGGTTCAATCCAGTTTTATCCAGTTTAAACCGGTTTTATCCGTTTTAAACCGGTTTAATCCAGTTCAATCCTGTTTTATCCGGTTTAAACCGGTTCAATCCGGTTTTATCTCGTTTAGACCGGTTCTATCCTGTTCTATCCTTTTTAAATCGGATTAAACTGTTTCTGTCCTGTTCTATCCTGTTTTAACTGGATTAAACCAGTTCAATCCGGTTTTATCCTGTTTAAACCGGTTTAAACCCTTTCAATCCGTTTTTATCCGGTTTCAACCGGTTTACAGCGGTTCAATCCGGTTTTATCCGGTTTATACCGTTTCTATCCGGTTCTATCCGTTTTAAACCGGTTTAAACCAGTTCATTCCGGTTTTATCCGGTTTAAACCTGTTTGAACCGGTTCAATCCGGTCTTATCCGGTTTAAACCGGTTTAAGCCGGTTCAATCCGGTTTTATCCGGTTTAAACCGGGTCAATCAGGTTTTATCCGGTTTAAACCGGTTTAAGCCGGTTCAATCCGGTTTTATCCAGTTTAAACCGGTTCTATCCGGTTCTATCCGGTTGAAACCATTTTAAACCGGTTCAATCCGGTTTTATCCGGTTTAAACCGGTTTAAGCTGGTTCAAACTGGTTTTATCCGGTTTAAACCGGTTCAATCTTGTTTTATCCGGTTTAAACCGTTTGAAACCAGTTCAATCCGGTTTTATCTGCTTTAGACCAGTTCAAACCGGTTCAATCCGATTTTATCCAGTTTAAACCAGTTCTATCCATTTCTATCTGGTTTAAACCGGTTTAAACTGGTTCAATCCGGTTTTATCCGGTTTAAACCGGTTCTATCCGTTTTAAACCGGTTTAAAACAGTTCATTCCGGTTTTATCCGGTTTAAACCGGTTTCAACCGGTTCAATCCGGTTTTATCCGGTATAAACCGGTTTAAGCCAGTTCAATCCGGTTTTATCCGGTTTAAACCGGTTTAATTCTGTTTAAACCGGTTTAAGCTGGTTCAATCCGGTTTAAACCAGTTTGAACCGGTTCAATCCGGTTTTATCCGGTTTAAACCGGTTTAAGCCAGTTCAATCCGGTTTTATCCAGTTTAAACCGGTTCTATCCGGTTCTATCCGGTTGAAACCAGTTTAAACCGGTTCAGTCCGGTTTTATCCGGTTTAAACCGGTTTTATCCGGTTTAGACCAGTTTAAACCAGTTCAATCTGGTTTTAATCAGCTTAAACCGGTTCAATCTGGTTTTATCCAGTTTAAACCGCTTTAAAACGGTTTTATCCGGTTTTATCCGGTTTAAACCAGTTTGAACCGGTTCAATCCGGTTTTATCCGGTTTAAACCGGTTCAATCCGGTTTAAACCGGTTTAAGCCAGTTCAATACGGTTTTATCCAGTTTAAACCGGTTCTATCCGGTTCTATCTGGTTGAAACCAGTTTAAACCGGTTCAATCCGGTTTTATCCGGTTTAAACTGGTTCATTCCGGTTCTATCCGGTTAAAACCGGTTTGAAACGGTTCGATCCGGTTTTATCCAGTTTAAACTGGTTCAGTCCGATTTTATCCGGTTTAAACCAGTTCATTCCGGTTTTATCCGGTTTAAACTGGTTTGAACCGGTTCAATCCGGTTTTATCCGGTTTAAACCAGTTCACTCCAGTTTTATCCGGTTTAAACCGGTTTGTACCGGTTCAATCCGGTTTTATCCGGTTTAAACCGGTTTAAGCTGGTTCAATCCGGTTTTATCCAGTTTAAACCGGTTCTATCCGGTTCTATCTGGTTGAAACCGGTTTAAACCAGTTCAATCCGGTTTTCTCAGGTTAAAACCGGTTCAATCTGGTTTTATCCGGTTTAAACCGGTTTAAACCGGTTCAATCGGTTTTATCCAGTTTAAACCAGTTCTATCCGGTTTAAACCAGTTTAATCCAGTTCAATTCGGTTTTATCCAGTTTAAACCGGTCCTATCGGGTTTAAACAGGTTTAGGCCGGTTCATTCCGGTTTTATCAGTTTTAAACCGGTTTAAACTGCTTCAATCCGTTTATATCCGGTTTAAACCGGTTACAACCGGTTCAATCTGGTTTTCTCCGGTTTAAACCGGTTTAAGCCGGTTCCACCCGGTTTTCTCCGGTTTTAACCGGCTATAACCGGTTCTATCTGGTTCTATCCGGTTAAAACCGGTTTAAACCGGTTCAATCCGGTTTCATACGGTTTAAACCGGTTCATTCCGGTTTCATCCGGTTTGAACCGGTTTAAACCGGTTTAAACTGGTTCAATCCGGTTTTAAACGGTTTAAACTGGTTCTATCCGGTTCAATCTGGTTTAAACCGGTTTAAACCGGTTCTATCCGTTTTTATCCGGTTTAAACCGGTACAATCTGGTTTTATCCAGTTTAAACCGGTTTAAACCGATTCAATCCGGTTTATCCAGTATAAACTGGTTTAATCCGGTTCAATCTGGTTTTATCCGCTTTAAACCGGTTTAAACCGGTTCAATCGGTTTTTATCTGGTTTAAACCGGATTAAACCGGTTCTATCCGGTTTTATCCATTTTAAACCGGTTCAGTCCGTTTTTTCCGGTTTAAACCGGTTTCAACCAGTTCATTCCGGTTTTATCCGGTTTAAGCCGGATCAATCCGGTTTAAACCGTTTCAATCTGATTTTATCCGGTTTTAACCGGTTTAAACCGCTTCAATCCGGTTTTATCCGGTTTAAACCGGTTTTATCCGGTTTAGAACTGTTTAAACCAGATCATTCCGGTTTGAATCAGCTTAAACCGGTTCAATCTGGCTTTATCCAGTTTAAACCGCTTTAAAACGGTTTTATCCGGTTTTATCCGGTTTAAACCAGTTTGAACCGGTTCAATCCGGTTTTATCCGGTTTAAACAGGTTCAATCCGGTTTAAACCGGTTTAAGCCGGTTCAATCCGGTTTTATCCGGTTTAAACCGGTTCAATCAGGTTTTATCCGGTTTAAACCGGTTTAAGCCGGTTCAATCCGGTTTTATCCAGTTTAAACCGGTTCTATCCGGTTCTATCTGGTTGAAACCATTTTAAACCGGTTCAATCCGGTTTTATATGGTTTAAACCGGTTTAAGCTGGTTCAATCGGGTTTTATCCGGTTTAAACCGGTTCTATCCGGTTCTATCCGGTTGAAACCGGTTTAATCCGGTTCAATCCGGTTTGATCCGGTTTAAACCGGTTCAATCTGGTTTTATCCGGTTTAAACCGGTTTTAACCGATTCAATCCGGTTTATCCAGTATAAACTGGTTTAATCCGTTTCAATACGGTTTTATCCGGTTTAAACCGATTTAAACCGGTTCAGTCCGGTTTTATCCAGTTTAAACCGGTTATATCCGGTTTAAACCGGTATAAACCAGTTCAATCCGGTTTTATCCTGTTTATACCGGTTTAAACCGGATCAATCCCGTTTTATCCGGTTTAAACCGGTTTTACCCGGTTCTATACGGTTTAAAAATGTTTAAACCTGTTCAACCCGATTTCATCCGGTTTAAAACGATTCAACCCAGTTTTATCCTGTTTAAACCGGTTTAAGCTGGTTCAATCCGGTTTTATCCAGTTTAAACCGGTTTTATCCGTTTTCAACCGGTTTAATCCAGTTCAATCCTGTTTTATCCGGTTTAAACCGTTGCTATCCGGTTCTATCCGTTTTAAACCGGTTTAAAAAAGTTCATTCCGGTTTTATCAGGTTTAAACCGGTTTGAACCGGTTCAATCCGGTTTAAACCAGTTTAAGCCGGTTCAATCCGTTTTTATGCGGTTTAAACCGGTTCAATATGATTTTATGCGGTTTAAACCAGTTTGAACCGGTTCAATCCGGTTTAATCTTGTTTTAACCAGTTTAAGCCAGTTCAATCCAGTTTTATCCAGTTTAAACCGGTTCTATCCGGTTCTATCCGGTTGAAACCAGTTTAAACCGGTTCAATCCGGTTTTATCCGGTTTAAACCAGTTCAATCCTGTTTTATCCGGTTTAAACCGGTTCTTTCCGGTTCTATACAGTTGAAACCGGTTTAAACCAGTTCAATCCGGTTTTATCCTGTTTAAACCGGTATAAACCGTTTCAATCCGGTTTTATCTCGTTTAAACCGATTCTTTCTGGTTCTATTCTGTTTAAATCGGTTTAAACCGGTTCTATCCTGTTCTATCCTGTTTTAACCGGTTAAACCAGTTCAATCCGATTTTATCCAGTTTAAACCGGTTCTATTCGTTTCCATCTGGTTTAAAAGGGTTTAAACTGGTTCAATCCGGTTTTATACGTTTTAAACCAGTTCAATCTGATTTTATCCGGTTTAAACTGGGTCAATCCGGTTTTATCCAGTTTAAACCTGTTCTATCCGGTTCTATCTGGTTGAAACCGGTTTAAAGCGGTTCAATCCGGTTTTATCCGGTTTAAACCAGTTCAATCCGGTTTTATCCGGTTTCAACCGGTTTACAGCGGTTCAATCCGGTTTTATCCGGTTTATACCGTTTCTATCCGGTTCTATCCTTTTTAAACCGGTTTAAACCAGTTCATTCCGGTTTTATCCGGTTTAAACCTGTTTGAACCGGTTCAATCTGGTCATATCCGGTTTAAATCGGTTTAAGCCGGTTCAATCCGGTTTTATCCGGTTTAAACCGGTTCAATCATGTTTTATCCGGTTTAAACCGGTTTAAGCCGGTTCAATCCGGTTTTATGCAGTTTAAACCGGTTCTATCCGGTTCTATCCGGTTGAAACCATTTTAAACCGGTTCAATCCGGTTTTATCCGGTTTCAACCGGTTTAAGCTGGTTCAATCCGGTTTTATCCGGTTTAAACCGGTTCAATCTTGTTTTATCCGGTTTAAACCGTTTGAAACCAGTTCAATCCGGTTTTATCTGGTTTAGACCAGTTCAAACCGGTTCAATCCGGTTTTATCCAGTTTAAACCAGTTCTATCCATTTCTATCTGGTTTAAACCGGTTTAAACTGGTTCAATCCGGTTTTATCCGGTTTAAACCGGTTCTATCCGTTTTAAACCGGTTTAAAACAGTTCATTCCGGTTTTATCCGGTTTAAACCGGTTTAAGCCGTTTCAATCCGGTTTTATCTGGTTTAAACCGGTTTAAGCCTGTTCAATCCGGTTTTATCCAGTTTAAACTGGTTCTATTCGTTTCCATCTGGTTTAAAAGGGTTTAAACTGGTTCAATCCGGTTTTATACGTTTTAAACCAGTTTAATCTGATTTTATCCGGTTTAAACTGGTTCAATTTGGTTTTATCCGGTTTCAACCGGTTTGAACCGGTTCAATCCGGTTTTATCCGGTTTAACCCGGTTTAAACCGGGTCAATCCGGTTTTATCCGGTTTAAACCTCTTCAATCCGGTTTTCTCCAGTTTAAACCGGTTTATACCAGTTCAATCCGGTTTTATCCGCTTTAAACCGGTTTAAACCGGTTGAATCGGTTTTTATCTGGTTTAAACCGCATTAAACCGGTTCTATCCGGTTTTATCCATTTTAAACCGGTTCAATCCGTTTTTTCCTGTTTAAACCGGTTTAAACCGGTTTAAGCCAGTTCAATCCAGTTTTATCCAGTTTAAACCGGTTCTATCCGGTTCTATCCGGTTGAAACCAGTTTAAACCGGTTCAATCCGGTTTTATCCGGTTTAAACCAGTTCAATCCTGTTTTATCCGGTTTAAACCGGTTCTATCCGGTTCTATACAGTTGAAACCGGTTTAAACCGGTTCAATCCGGTTTTATCCTGTTTAAACCGGTTTAAACCGGTTCAATCCGGTTTTATCTCGTTTAAACCGGTTCTATCCGGTTCTATCCTGTTTAAATCAGTTTAAACCGGTTCTATCCTGTTCTATCCTGTTTTAACCGGTTAAACCAGTTCAATCCGGTTTTATCCGGTTTAAAACGGTTCTATCCGGTTCTATACAGTTGAAACCGGTTTAAACCGGTTCAATCCGGTTTTATCCTGTTTAAACCGGTTTAAACCGATTCAATCCGGTTTTATCCGGTTTAAACCAGTTTAAACTGGTTCAATCCGGTTTTATCTGGTTTAAACGGATTCTATCCGGTTTAAACCAGTTCTATCCAGTTTAAACAGGTTTAAGCCGGTTCAATCCGGTTTTATCCAGTTTAAACTGGTTCAATCCGTTTTTTGCAGTTTAATCAGGTTTAAACCAGTTCATTCCGGTTTTATCCGGTTTAAACCGGTTCTATCCGGTTCTATCCGGTTGAAACCGGTTTAATCCGGTTCAATCCAGTTTGATCCGGTTTAAACAGGTTCAATCTGGTTTTATCCGGTTTAAACCGGTTTTAACCGTTTCAATCCGGTTTATCCAGTATAAACTGGTTTAATCCGTTTCAATCCGGTTTTGTCCGGTTTAAACCGATTTAAACCGGTTCAATCCGGTTTTATCCGGTTGAAACCGGTTCTATGCTCTTTATACCAGTTTAAGCCTGTTCAATCGGGTTTTATCTGGTTTAGGCCTGTTTAAGCCGGTTCATTCCAGTTTTTTCCAGTTTAAACCGGTGTAAACCCTTTCAATCCGTTTTTATCCGGTTTCAACCGGTTTACACCGGTTCAATCCGGTTTTATCCGGTTTAAACCGTTTCTCTCCACTTCTATCCGTTTTAAACCGGTTTAAACCAGTTCATTCTGGTTTTGTCCGGTTTAAACCGGTTTCAACCGGTTCAATCCGGTTTTATCCGGTTTAAACCGGTTTAAGCCAGTTCAATCTGGTTTTATCCGGTTTAAACCGGTTTAATTCTGTTTAAACCGGTTTAAGCTGGTTCAATCCGGTTTAAACCAGTTTGAACCGGTTCAATCCGGTTTTATCCGGTTTAAACTGGTTTAAGCCGGTTCAATCCGGTTTTATCCAGTTTAAAACGGTTCAATCCGGTTCTATCCGGTTGAAACCAGTTTAAACCGGTTCAATCCGGTTTTATCCGGTTTAAACCGGTTTTATCCGGTTTAGACCAGTTTAAACCAGTTCAATCCGGTTTTAATCAGCTTAAACCGGTTCAATCTGGTTTTATCCAGTTTAAACCGCTTTAAAACGGTTTTATCCGGTTTTATCCGGTTTAAACCAGTTTGAACCTTTTCAATCCAGTTTTACCCAGTGTAAACCGGTTCAATCCGGTTTAAACCGGTTTAAGCCGGTTCAATCCTGTTTTATCCAGTTTAAACCGGTTCTATCCGGTTCTATCTGGTTGAAACCAGTTTAAACCGGTTCAATCCGGTTTTATCCGGTTTAAACCGGTTCAATCCGGTTTTATCCGGTTTAAACCGGTTCATTCCAGTTTTATCCGGTTAAAACCGGTTTGAAACGGTTCGATCCGGTTTTATCCGGTTTAAACTGGTTCAGTCCGATTTTATCCGGTTTAAACCAGTTCATTCCGGTTTTATCCGGTTTAAACTGTTTTGAACCGGTTCAATCCGGTTTTATCCGTTTTAAACCAGTTCACTCCAGTTTTATCCGGTTTAAATCGGTTTGTACCGGTTCAATCCGGTTTTATCCGGTTTAAACCGGTTTAAGCTGGTTCAATCCGGTTTTATCCAGTTTAAACCGGTTCTATCCGGTTCTATCTGGTTGAAACCGGTTTAAACCAGTTCAATCCGGTTTTCTCAGGTTAAAACCGGTTCAATCTGGTTTTATCCGGTTTAAACCAGTTCTATCCGGTTTAAACAAGTTTAATCCAGTTCAATTCGGTTTTATCCATTTTAAACCGGTCCTATCGGGTTTAAACAGGTTTAGGCCGGTTCATTCCGGTTTTATCAGTTTTAAACCGGTTTAAACTGCTTCAATCCGTTTATATCCGGTTTAAACCGGTTACAACCTGTTCAATCTGGTTTTCTCCGGTTTAAACCGGTTTAAGCCGGTTCCACCCGGTTTTCTCCGGTTTTAACCGGCTAAAACCGGTTCAATCCGCTTTTATCCAGTTTAAACCGGTTCAATCTGGTTCTATCCGGTTAAAACCGGTTTAAACCGGTTCAATCCGGTTTTATACGGTTTAAACCGGTTCATTCCGGTTTCATCCGGTTTGAACCGGTTTAAACCGGTTTAAACCAGTTCAATCCGGTTTTAAACGGTTTAAACCGGTTCTATCCGGTTCAATCTGGTTTAAACCGGTTTAAACCGGTTCTATCCGTTTTTATCCGGTTTAAACCGGTACAATCTGGTTTTATCAGGTTTAAACCGGTTTAAACCAGATCAATCGGTTTTATCCAGTTTAAACCGGTTCAATCCGTTTTTTCCGGTTTATCAGGTTTAAACCAGTTCATTCCGGTTTTATCCGGTTTAAACCGTTTCAATCTGGTTTTATCCGGTTTGAACCGGTTTAAACCGCTTCAATCCGTTTTTATCCGGTTTAAACCGGTTCTATCCGGTTCTATCCGGTTGAAACCGGTTTAAACCGGTTCAATCTGGTTTTATCCAGTTTAAACCGGTTTTAACCGATTCAATCCGGTTTATCCAGTATAAACTGGTTTAATCCGGTACAATCCGGTTTTATCCGCTTTAAACCGGTTTAAACCGGTTCAATCGGTTTTTATCTGGTTTAAACCGGATTAAACCGGTTCTATCCGGTTTTATCCATTTTAATCCGGTTCAGTCCGTTTTTTCCGTTTTAAACCGGTTTCAACCAGTTCATTCCGGTTTTATCCGGTTTAAGCCGGATCAATCCGGTTTAAACCGTTTCAATCTGATTTTATCCAGTTTAAACCGGTTTAAACCGCTTCAATCTGGTTTTATCCGGATTAAACCAGTTCTATTAAGTTCTATCCGGTTGAAACCGGTTTAAACCGGTTCAATCCGGTTTTATCCGGTTTAAACCGGTTCAATCCGGTTTTATCCGGTTTAAACCGGTTTAAACCGGTTCAATCCGGTTTTATCCGGTTTAAACCGGTTCTATCCGCTTCTATCCGGTTTGAACCGGTTCAATCCGGTTTTATGCGGTTTAAACCGGTTTAAGCCGGTTCAATCCGGTTTTATCCAGTTTAAACCGGTTCTATCCGGTTCTATCCGGTTGAAACCAGTTTAAACCGGTTCAATCCGGTTTTATCCGGTTTAAACCGGTTCAATCCGATTTTATCCGGTTTAAACCAGTTCATTCCGGTTTTATCCGGTTAAAACCGGTTTGAAACGTTTCATTCCGGTTTTATCCCTTTAAAACCGGTTTGAAACGGTTCAATCCGGTTTTATCCGGTTTAAACCGGTTCGATCCGTTTTTATCCGGTTTAAACCAGTTCACTCCGGTTTTATCCGGTTTAAACCGGTTTGAACCGGTTCAATCCGGTTTTATCTGGTTTAAACCGATTCAATCTGGTTTTATCCTGTTGAAACCGGTTTTATCCGGTTTAGACCGGTTTAAACCAGTTCAATCCAGTTTTAATCGGCTTAAACTGGTTCAATCTGGTTTTATCCGATTTAAACCGCTTTAAAACGGTTTAATCCGGTTTTATCCGGTTTAAACCAGTTTGAACCGGTTCAATCCGGTTTTATCCGGTTTAAACCGGTTTAAACCGGTTCAATCCGGTTTTATCTCGTTTAGACCGGTTCTATCCGGTTCTATCCTTTTTAAATCGGATTAAACTGTTTCTGTCCTGTTCTATCCTGTTTTAACTGGATTAAACCAGTTCAATCTGGTTTTATCCTGTTTAAACCGGTTTAAACCCTTTCAATCCGTTTTTATCCGGTTTCAACCGGTTTACAGCGGATCAATCCGGTTTTATCCGGTTTATACCGTTTCTATCCGGTTCTATCCGTTTTAAACCGGTTTAAACTAGTTCATTCCGGTTTTATCCGGTTTAAACCTGTTTGACCCGGTTCAATCCGGTCTTATCCGGTTTAAACCGGTTTAAGCCGGTTCAATCCGGTTTTATCCGGTTTAAACCGGTTCAATCAGGTTTTATCCGGTTTAAACCGGTTTAAGCCGGTTCAATCCGGTTTTATCCAGTTTAAACCGGTTCTATCCGGTTCTATCTGGTTGAAACCAGTTCATTCCGGTTTTATCCGGTTTAAACTGGTTTGAACCGGTTCAATCCGGTTTTATCCGGTTTAAACCAGTTCACTCCAGTTTTTACCGGTTTAAACCGGTTTGTACCGGTTCAATCCGGTTTTATCCGGTTTAAACCGGTTTTTAGCTGGTTCAATCCGGTTTTATCCAGTTTAAACCGGTTCTATCCGGTTCTATCTGTTTGAAACCGGTTTAAACCAGTTCAATCCGGTTTTCTCAGGTTAAAACCGGTTCAATCTGGTTTTATCCGGTTTAAACCGGTTTAAACCGGTTCAATCGCTTTTATCCAGTTTAAACCAGTTCTATCCGGTTTAAACCAGTTTAATCCAGTTCAATTTGGTTTTATCCAGTTTAAACCGGTCCTATCGGGTTTAAACAGGTTTAGGCCGGTTCATTCCGGTTTTATCAGTTTTAATCCGGTTTAAACTGCTTCAATCCGTTTATATCCGGTTTAAACCGGTTACAACCGGTTCAATCTGGTTTTCTCCGGTTTAAACCGGTTTAAGCCGGTTCCACCCGGTTTTCTCCGGTTTTAACCGGCTTTAACCGGTTCAATCCGCTTTTATCCAGTTTAAACCGGTTCTATCTGGTTCTATCCGGTTGAAACCGGTTTAAACCGGTTCAATCCGGTTTTATACGGGTTAAACCGGTTCATTCCGGTTTCATCCGGTTTGAACCGGTTTAAACCGGTTTAAACCGGTTCAATCCGGTTTTAAACGGTTTAAACCGGTTCTATCCGGTTCAATCTGGTTTAAAACGGTTTAAACCGGTTCTATCCGTTTTTATCCGGTTTAAACCGGTACAATCTGGTTTTATCCAGTTTAAACCGGTTTTAACCGATTCAATCCGGTTTATCCAGTATAAACTGGTTTAATCCGGTTCAATCCGGTTTTATCCGCTTTAAACCGGTTTAAACCGGTTCAATCGGTTTTTATCTGGTTTAAACCGGATTAAACCGGTTCTATCCGGTTTTATCCATTTTAAACCGGTTCAGTCCGTTTTTTCCGGTTTAAACCGGTTTCAGCCAGTTCATTCCGGTTTTATCCGGTTTAAGCCGGATCAATCCGGTTTAAACCGTTTCAATCAGATTTTATCCGGTTTTAACCGGTTTAAACCGCTTCAATCCGGTTTTATCCGGTTTAAACCGGTTTTATCCAGTTTAGACCAGTTTAAACCAGATCAATCCGGTTTTAATCAGCTTAAACCGGTTCAATCTGGCTTTATCCAGTTTAAACCGCTTTAAAACGGTTTTATCCGGTTTTATCCGGTTTAAACCAGTTTGAACCGGTTCAATCCGGTTTTATCCGGTTTAAACCGGTTCAATCCGGTTTTATCCAGTTTAAACCGGTTCATTCCGGTTTTATCCGGTTAAAACCCGTTTGAAACGGTTCGATCCGGTTTTATCCGGTTTAAACTGGTTCAGTCCGATTTTATCCGGTTTAAACCAGTTCATTCCGGTTTTATCCGGTTTAAACTGGTTTGAACCGGTTCAATCCGGTTTTATTCGGTTTAAACCAGTTCACTCCGGTTTTATCCGGTTTAAACCGGTTTGTACCGGTTCAATCCGGTTTTATCTGGTTTAAACCGGTTTAAGCTGGTTCAATCCGGTTTTATCCAGTTTAAACCGGTTCTATCCGGTTCTATCTGGTTGAAACCGGTTTAAACCAGTTTAATCCGGTTTTCTCAGGTTAAAATGGGTTCAATCTGGTTTTATCCGGTTTAAACCGGTTTAAACTGGTTCAATCGGTTTTATCCAGTTTAAACCGGTCCTATCGGGTTTAAACAGGTTTAGTCCGGTTCATTCCGGTTTTATCAGTTTTAAACCGGTTTAAACTGCTTCAATCCGTTTATATTTGGTTTAAACCGGTTACAACCGGTTCAATCCGGTTTTCTCCGGTTTAAACCGGTTTAAGCCGGTTCCACCCAGTTTTCTCCGGTTTTAACCGGCTTTAACCGGTTCAATCCGCTTTTATCCAGTATAAACCGGTTCTATCTGGTTCTATCCGGTTGAAACCGGTTTAAACCGGTTCAATCCGTTTTTTCCGGTTTAAACCGGTTTCAACAAGTTCATTCCGGTTTTATCCGGTTTAAGCCGGATCAATCCGGTTTAAACCGTTTCAATCTGATTTTATCCGGTTTAAACCGGTTTAAACCGTTTCAATCCGGTTTTATCCGGTTTAAACCGGTTCAATCCGATTTTATCCGGTTTAAACCGGTTCAATCCGATTTTATCCGGTTTAAACCGGTTCATTCCGGTTTTATCCGGTTAAAACCGGTTTAAACCGGTTCAATCCGGTTTTATCCGGTTTAAACCGGTTCTATCCGGTTCTATCCGGTTTGAACCGGTTCAATCCGGTTTTATCCGGTTTAAACCGGTTTAAGCCGGTTCAATCCGGTTTTATCCGGTTTAAACCGGTTCTATCCGGTTCTATCCGGTTTGAACCGGTTCAATCCGGTTTTATCCGGTTTAAACCGGTTTAAGCCGGTTCAATCCAGTTTTATCCAGTTTAAACCGGTTCTATCCGGTTCTATCCGGTTGAAACCAGTTTAAACCGGTTCAATCCGGTTTTATCCGGTTTAAACCGGTTCATTCCGGTTTTATCCGGTTAAAACCGGTTTAAACCGGTTCAATCCGGTTTTATCCGGCTTAAACCGGTTCTATCCGGTTCTATCCGGTTTGAACCGTTTCAATCCGGTTTTATCCGGTTTAAACCGGTTTAAGCCGGTTCAATCCAGTTTTATCCAGTTTAAACCGGTTCTATCCGGTTCTATCCAGTTGAAACCAGTTTAAACCGGTTCAATCCGGTTTTATCCGGTTTAAACCGGTTCAATCCGATTTTATCCGGTTTAAACCGGTTCATTCCGGTTTTATCCGGTTAAAACCGGTTTGAAACGTTTCAATCCGGTTTTATCCGGTTTAAAACGGTTCATTCCGGTTTTATCCGTTTAAAACCGGTTTGAAACGGTTCAATCCGGTTTTATCCGGTTTAAACCAGTTCGATCCGTTTTTATCCGGTTTAAACCAGTTCACTCCGGTTTTATCCGGTTTAAACCGGTTTGAACCGGTTCAATCCGGTTTTATCTGGTTTAAACCGGTTCAATCTGGTTTTATCCTGTTGAAACCGGTTTTATCCGGTTTAGACCGGTTTAAACCAGTTCAATCTGGTTTTAATCGGCTTAAACTGGTTCAATCTGGTTTTATCCGGTTTAAACCGCTTTAAAAACGTTTAATCCGGTTTTATCCGGTTTAAACCAGTTTGAACCAGTTCAATCCGGTTTTATCCGGTTTAAACCGGTTTAAACCGGTTCAATCCGGTTTTATCTCGTTTAGACCGGTTCTATCCGGTTCCATCCTTTTTAAATCGGATTAAACTGTTTCTGTCCTGTTCTACCCTGTTTTAACTGGATTAAACCAGTTCAATCCGGTTTTATCCTGTTTAAACCGGTTTAAACCCTTTCAATCCGTTTTTATCTGGTTTCAACCGGTTTACAGCGGTTCAATCCGGTTTTATCCGGTTTATACCGTTTCTATCCGGTTCTATCCGTTTTAAACCGGTTTAAACCAGTTCATTTCGGTTTTATCCGGTTTAAACCTGTTTGACCCGGTTCAATCCGGTCTTATCCGGTTTAAACCGGTTTCAGCCGGTTCAATCCGGTTTTATCCGGTTTAAACCGGTTCAATCAGGTTTTATCCGGTTTAAACCGGTTTAAGCCGGTTCAATCCGGTTTTATCCAGTTTAAACCGGTTCTATCCGGTTCTATCCGGTTGAAACCATTTTAAACCGGTTCAATCCGGTTTTATCCGGTTTAAACCGGTTTAATCCGGTTCAATCCGGTTTGATCCGGTTTAAACCGCTTCAATCTGGTTTTATCCGGTTTAAACCGGTTTTAACCGATTCAATCCGGTTTATCCAGTATAAACTGGTTTAATCCGTTTCAATCCGGTTTTATCCGGTTTAAACCGATTTAAACCGGTTCAGTCCGGTTTTATCCAGTTTAAACCGGTTATATCCGGTTTAAACCGGTATAAACCAGTTCAATCCGGTTTTATCCTGTTTAAACCGGTTTAAACCGGATCAATCCCGTTTTATCCGGTTTAAACCGGTTTTATCCGGTTTAGACCAGTTTAAACCAGTTCAATCTGGTTTTAATCAGCTTAAACCGGTTCAATCTGGTTTTATCCAGTTTAAACCGCTTTAAAACGGTTTTATCCGGTTTTATCCGGTTTAAACCAGTTTGAACCGGTTCAATCCGGTTTTATCCGGTTTAAACCGGTTCAATCCGGTTTAAACCGGTTTAAGCCGGTTCAATCCGGTTTTATCCAGTTTAAACCGGTTCTATCCGGTTCTATCTGGTTGAAACCAGTTTAAACTGGTTCAATCCGGTTTTATCCGGTTTAAACCGGTTCTATCCAGTTCTATCCGGTTGAAACCGGTTTAAACCGGTTCAATCCGGTTTTATCCGGTTTAAACCAGTTCAATCCGGTTTTATCCGGTTTAAACCGGTTTAAACCGGTTCAATCCGGTTTTATCCGGTTTAAACCGGTTCTATCCGGTTCTATCCGGTTTGAACCGGTTTAAGCCGGTTCAATCCGGTTTTATCCGGTTTAAACCGGTTCTATCCAGTTCTATCCGGTTGAAACCAGTGTAAACCGGTTCAATCCGGTTTTATCCGGTTTAAACCGGTTCAATCCGATTTTATCCGGTTTAAACCGGTTCATTCCGGTTTTATCCGGTTTAAACCGGTTTAAGCTGGTTCAATCCAGTTTTATCCAGTTTAAACCGGTTCTATCCAGTTCTATCCGGTTGAAACCAGTGTAAACCGGTTCAATCCGGTTTTATCCGGTTTAAACCGGTTCAATCCGATTTTATCCGGTTTAAACCGGTTCATTCCGGTTTTATCCGGTTAAAACCGGTTTGAAACGTTTCAATCCGGTTTTATCCGGTTTAAAACGGTTCATTCCGGTTTTATCCGTTTAAAACCGGTTTGAAACGGTTCAATCCGGTTTTATCCGGTTTAAACCAGTTCGATCCGTTTTTATCCGGTTTAAACCAGTTCACTCCGGTTTTATCCGGTTTAAACCGGTTTGAACCGGTTCAATCCGGTTTTATCTGGCTTAAACCGGTTCAATCTGGTTTTATCCTGTTGAAACCGGTTTTATCCGGTTTAGACCGGTTTAAACCAGTTCAATCTGGTTTTAATCGGCTTAAACTGGTTCAATCTGGTTTTATCCGGTTTAAACCGCTTTAAAACGGTTTAATCCGGTTTTATCCGGTTTAAACCAGTTTGAACCAGTTCAATCCGGTTTTATCCGGTTTAAACCGGTTTAAACCGGTTCAATCCGGTTTTATCTCGTTTAGACCGGTTATATCCGGTTCTATCCTTTTTAAATCGGATTAAACTGTTTCTGTCCTGTTCTACCCTGTTTTAACTGGATTAAACCAGTTCAATCCGGTTTTATCCTGTTTAACCGGTTTAAACCCTTTCAATCCGTTTTTATCCGGTTTCAACCGGTTTACAGCGGTTCAATCCGGTTTTATCCGGTTTATACCGTTTCTATCCGGTTCTATCCGTTTTAAACCGGTTTAAACCAGTTCATTCCGGTTTTATCCGGTTTAAACCTGTTTGAACCGGTTCAATCCCGTTTTATCCGGTTTAAACCGGTTTTACCCGGTTCTATACGGTTTAAAAATGTTTAAACCTGTTCAATCCGATTTCATACGGTTTAAACCGATTCAACCCAGTTTTATCCAGTTTAAACCGGTTTTATCCGTTTTAAACCGGTTTAATCCAGTTCAATCCTGTTTTATCCGGTTTAAACCGGTTCAATCCGGTTTTATCTCGTTTAGACCGGTTCTATCCGGTTCTATCCTTTTTAAATCGGATTAAACTGTTTATGTCCTGTTCTATCCTGTTTTAACTGGATTAAACCAGTTCAATCTGGTTTTATCCTGTTTAAACCGGTTTAAACCCTTTCAATCCGTTTTTATCCGGTTTCAACCGGTTTACAGCGGTTCAATCCGGTTTTATCCGGTTTATACCGTTTCTATCCGGTTCTAACCGTTTTAAACCGGTTTAAACCAGTTCATTCCGGTTTTATCCGGTTTAAACCTGTTTGACCCGGTTTAATCCGGTCTTATCCGGTTTAAACCGGTTTAAGCCGGTTCAATCCGGTTTTATCCGGTTTAAACCGGTTCAATCAGGTTTTATCCGGTTTAAACCGGTTTAAGCCGGTTCAATCCGGTTTTATCCAGTTTAAACCGGTTCTATCCGGTTCTATCCGGTTGAAACCATTTTAAACCGGTTCAATCCGGTTTTATCCGGTTTAAACCGGTTTAAGCTGGTTCAATCTGGTTTTATCCGGTTTAAACCGGTTCAATCTTGTTTTATCCGGTTTAAACCGTTTGAAACCAGTTCAATCCGGTTTTATCTGGTTTAGACCAGTTCAAACCGGTTCAATCCGGTTTTATCCAGTTTAAACCAGTTCTATCCATTTCTATCTGGTTTAAACCGGTTTAAACTGGTTCAATCCGGTTTTATCCGGTTTAAACCGGTTCTATCCGTTTTAAACCGGTTTAAAACAGTTCATTCCGGTTTTATCCGGTTTAAACCGGTTTAAGCCGGTTCAATCCGGTTTTATCTGGTTTAAGCCGGTTCAATCCGGTTTTATCCGGTTTAAACTGGTTCTATTCGTTTCCATCTGGTTTAAAAGGGTTTAAGCCGTTTCAATCCGGTTTTATACGTTTTAAACCAGTTCAATCTGATTTTATCCGGTTTAAACTGGTTCAATTTGGTTTTATCCGGTTTCAACCGGTTTGAACCGGTTCAATCCGGTTTTATCCGGTTTAAACCGGTTTAAAACGGTTTAATCCGGTTTTACCCGGTTTTAACCAGTTTGAACTGGTTCAATCCGGTTTTATCCGGTTTAAACCGGTTTAAACCGGTTCAATCCGGTTTTATCTCGTTTAGACCGGTTCTATCCGGTTCTATCCTTTTTAAATCGGATTAAACTGTTTCTGTCCTGTTCTATCCTGTTTTAACTGGATTAAACCAGTTCAATCCGGTTTTATCCTGTTTAAACCGGTTTAAACCCTTTCAATCCGTTTTTATCCAGTTTCAACCGGTTTACAGCGGTTCAATCCGGTTTTATCCGGTTTATACCGTTTCTATCCGGTTCTATCCGTTTTAAACCGGTTTAAACCAGTTCATTCCGGTTTTATCCGGTTTAAACCTGTTTGAACCGGTTCAATCCGGTCTTATCCGGTTTAAACCGGTTTAAGCCGGTTCAATCCGGTTTTATCCGGTTTAAACCGGTTCAATCAGGTTTTATCCGGTTTAAACCGGTTTAAGCCGGTTCAATCCGGTTTTATCCAGTTTAAACCGGTTCTATCTGGTTCTATCCGGTTGAAACCATTTTAAACCGGTTCAATCCGGTTTTATCCGGTTTAAACCGGTTTAAGCTGGTTCAATCTGGTTTTATCCGGTTTAAACCGGTTCAATCTTGTTTTATCCGGTTTAAACCGTTTGAAACCAGTTCAATCCGGTTTTATCTGGTTTAGACCAGTTCAAACCGGTTCAATCCGGTTTTATCCAGTTTAAACCAGTTCTATCCATTTCTATCTGGTTTAAACCGGTTTAAACTGGTTCAATCCGGTTTTATCCGGTTTAAACCGGTTCTATCCGTTTTAAACCGGTTTAAAACAGTTCATTCCGGTTTTATCCGGTTTAAACCGGTTTAAGCCGGTTCAATCCGTTTTTATCCGGTTTAAACCGGTACAATCTGGTTTTATCCAGTTTAAACCGGTTTTAACCGATTCAATCCGGTTTATCCAGTATAAACTGGTTTAATCCGGTTCAATCCGGTTTTATCCGCTTTAAACCGGTTTAAACCGGTTCAATCGGTTTTTATCTGGTTTAAACCGGATTAAACCGGTTCTATCCGGTTTTATCCATTTTAAACCGGTTCAGTCCGTTTTTTCTGGTTTAAACCGGTTTCAGCCAGTTCATTCCGGTTTTATCCGGTTTAAGCCGGATCAATCCGGTTTAAACCGTTTCAATCAGATTTTATCCGGTTTTAACCGGTTTAAACCGCTTCAATCCGGTTTTATCCGGTTTAAACCGGTTTTATCCAGTTTAGACCAGTTTAAACCAGATCAATCCGGTTTTAATCAGCTTAAACCGGTTCAATCTGGCTTTATCCAGTTTAAACCGCTTTAAAACGGTTTTATCCGGTTTTATCCGGTTTAAACCAGTTTGAACCGGTTCAATCCGGTTTTATCCGGTTTAAACCGGTTCAATCCGGTTTTATCCAGTTTAAACCGGTTCATTCCGGTTTTATCCGGTTAAAACCCGTTTGAAACGGTTCGATCCGGTTTTATCCGGTTTAAACTGGTTCAGTCCGATTTTATCCGGTTTAAACCAGTTCATTCCGGTTTTATCCGGTTTAAACCGGTTTAAGCCGGTTCAATCCGGTTTTATCTGGTTTAAGCCGGTTCAATCCGGTTTTATCCGGTTTAAACTGGTTCTATTCGTTTCCATCTGGTTTAAAAGGGTTTAAGCCGTTTCAATCCGGTTTTATACGTTTTAAACCAGTTCAATCTGATTTTATCCGGTTTAAACTGGTTCAATTTGGTTTTATCCGGTTTCAACCGGTTTGAACCGGTTCAATCCGGTTTTATCCGGTTTAAACCGGTTTAAAACGGTTTAATCCGGTTTTACCCGGTTTTAACCAGTTTGAACTGGTTCAATCCGGTTTTATCCGGTTTAAACCGGTTTAAACCGGTTCAATCCGGTTTTATCTCGTTTAGACCGGTTCTATCCGGTTCTATCCTTTTTAAATCGGATTAAACTGTTTCTGTCCTGTTCTATCCTGTTTTAACTGGATTAAACCAGTTCAATCCGGTTTTATCCTGTTTAAACCGGTTTAAACCCTTTCAATCCGTTTTTATCCAGTTTCAACCGGTTTACAGCGGTTCAATCCGGTTTTATCCGGTTTATACCGTTTCTATCCGGTTCTATCCGTTTTAAACCGGTTTAAACCAGTTCATTCCGGTTTTATCCGGTTTAAACCTGTTTGAACCGGTTCAATCCGGTCTTATCCGGTTTAAACCGGTTTAAGCCGGTTCAATCCGGTTTTATCCGGTTTAAACCGGTTCAATCAGGTTTTATCCGGTTTAAACCGGTTTAAGCCGGTTCAATCCGGTTTTATCCAGTTTAAACCGGTTCTATCTGGTTCTATCCGGTTGAAACCATTTTAAACCGGTTCAATCCGGTTTTATCCGGTTTAAACCGGTTTAAGCTGGTTCAATCTGGTTTTATCCGGTTTAAACCGGTTCAATCTTGTTTTATCCGGTTTAAACCGTTTGAAACCAGTTCAATCCGGTTTTATCTGGTTTAGACCAGTTCAATCCGGTTCAATCCGGTTTTATCCAGTTTAAACCAGTTCTATCCATTTCTATCTGGTTTAAACCGGTTTAAACTGGTTCAATCCGGTTTTATCCGGTTTAAACCGGTTCTATCCGTTTTAAACCGGTTTAAAACAGTTCATTCCGGTTTTATCCGGTTTAAACCGGTTTAAGCCGGTTCAATCCGTTTTTATCCGGTTTAAACCGGTACAATCTGGTTTTATCCAGTTTAAACCGGTTTTAACCGATTCAATCCGGTTTATCCAGTATAAACTGGTTTAATCCGGTTCAATCCGGTTTTATCCGCTTTAAACCGGTTTAAACCGGTTCAATCGGTTTTTATCTGGTTTAAACCGGATTAAACCGGTTCTATCCGGTTTTATCCATTTTAAACCGGTTCAGTCCGTTTTTTCTGGTTTAAACCGGTTTCAGCCAGTTCATTCCGGTTTTATCCGGTTTAAGCCGGATCAATCCGGTTTAAACCGTTTCAATCAGATTTTATCCGGTTTTAACCGGTTTAAACCGCTTCAATCCGGTTTTATCCGGTTTAAACCGGTTTTATCCAGTTTAGACCAGTTTAAACCAGATCAATCCGGTTTTAATCAGCTTAAACCGGTTCAATCTGGCTTTATCCAGTTTAAACCGCTTTAAAACGGTTTTATCCGGTTTTATCCGGTTTAAACCAGTTTGAACCGGTTCAATCCGGTTTTATCCGGTTTAAACCGGTTCAATCCGGTTTTATCCAGTTTAAACCGGTTCATTCCGGTTTTATCCGGTTAAAACCCGTTTGAAACGGTTCGATCCGGTTTTATCCGGTTTAAACTGGTTCAGTCCGATTTTATCCGGTTTAAACCAGTTCATTCCGGTTTTATCCGGTTTAAACTGGTTTGAACCGGTTCAATCCGGTTTTATTCGGTTTAAACCAGTTCACTCCGGTTTTATCCGGTTTAAACCGGTTTGTACCGGTTCAATCCGGTTTTATCTGGTTTAAACCGGTTTAAGCTGGTTCAATCCGGTTTTATCCAGTTTAAACCGGTTCTATCCGGTTCTATCTGGTTGAAACCGGTTTAAACCAGTTTAATCCGGTTTTCTCAGGTTAAAATGGGTTCAATCTGGTTTTATCCGGTTTAAACCGGTTTAAACTGGTTCAATCGGTTTTATCCAGTTTAAACCGGTCCTATTGGGTTTAAACAGGTTTAGTCCGGTTCATTCCGGTTTTATCAGTTTTAAACCGGTTTAAACTGCTTCAATCCGTTTATATTTGGTTTAAACCGGTTACAACCGGTTCAATCCGGTTTTCTCCGGTTTAAACCGGTTTAAGCCGGTTCCACCCAGTTTTCTCCGGTTTTAACCGGCTTTAACCGGTTCAATCCGCTTTTATCCAGTATAAACCGGTTCTATCTGGTTCTATCCGGTTGAAACCGGTTTAAACCGGTTCAATCCGTTTTTTCCGGTTTAAACCGGTTTCAACAAGTTCATTCCGGTTTTATCCGGTTTAAGCCGGATCAATCCGGTTTAAACCGTTTCAATCTGATTTTATCCGGTTTAAACCGGTTTAAACCGTTTCAATCCGGTTTTATCCGGTTTAAACCGGTTCAATCCGATTTTATCCGGTTTAAACCGGTTCAATCCGATTTTATCCGGTTTAAACCGGTTCATTCCGGTTTTATCCGGTTAAAACCGGTTTAAACCGGTTCAATCCGGTTTTATCCGGTTTAAGCCGGTTCTATCCGGTTCTATCCGGTTTGAACCGGTTCAATCCGGTTTTATCCGGTTTAAACCGGTTTAAGCCGGTTCAATCCGGTTTTATCCGGTTTAAACCGGTTCTATCCGGTTCTATCCGGTTTGAACCGGTTCAATCCGGTTTTATCCGGTTTAAACCGGTTTAAGCCGGTTCAATCCAGTTTTATCCAGTTTAAACCGGTTCTATCCGGTTCTATCCGGTTGAAACCAGTTTAAACCGGTTCAATCCGGTTTTATCCGGTTTAAACCGGTTCATTCCGGTTTTATCCGGTTAAAACCGGTTTAAACCGGTTCAATCCGGTTTTATCCGGCTTAAACCGGTTCTATCCGGTTCTATCCGGTTTGAACCGTTTCAATCCGGTTTTATCCGGTTTAAACCGGTTTAAGCCGGTTCAATCCAGTTTTATCCAGTTTAAACCGGTTCTATCCGGTTCTATCTGGTTGAAACCAGTTTAAACCGGTTCAATCCGGTTTTATCCGGTTTAAACCGGTTCAATCCGATTTTATCCGGTTTAAACCGGTTCATTCCGGTTTTATCCGGTTAAAACCGGTTTGAAACGTTTCAATCCGGTTTTATCCGGTTTAAAACGGTTCATTCCGGTTTTATCCGTTTAAAACCGGTTTGAAACGGTTCAATCCGGTTTTATCCGGTTTAAACCAGTTCGATCCGTTTTTATCCGGTTTAAACCAGTTCACTCCGGTTTTATCCGGTTTAAACCGGTTTGAACCGGTTCAATCCGGTTTTATCTGGTTTAAACCGGTTCAATCTGGTTTTATCCTGTTGAAACCGGTTTTATCCGGTTTAGACCGGTTTAAACCAGTTCAATCTGGTTTTAATCGGCTTAAACTGGTTCAATCTGGTTTTATCCGGTTTAAACCGCTTTAAAAACGTTTAATCCGGTTTTATCCGGTTTAAACCAGTTTGAACCAGTTCAATCCGGTTTTATCCGGTTTAAACCGGTTTAAACCGGTTCAATCCGGTTTTATCTCGTTTAGACCGGTTCTATCCGGTTCCATCCTTTTTAAATCGGATTAAACTGTTTCTGTCCTGTTCTACCCTGTTTTAACTGGATTAAACCAGTTCAATCCGGTTTTATCCTGTTTAAACCGGTTTAAACCCTTTCAATCCGTTTTTATCTGGTTTCAACCGGTTTACAGCGGTTCAATCCGGTTTTATCCGGTTTATACCGTTTCTATCCGGTTCTATCCGTTTTAAACCGGTTTAAACCAGTTCATTTCGGTTTTATCCGGTTTAAACCTGTTTGACCCGGTTCAATCCGGTCTTATCCGGTTTAAACCGGTTTCAGCCGGTTCAATCCGGTTTTATCCGGTTTAAACCGGTTCAATCAGGTTTTATCCGGTTTAAACCGGTTTAAGCCGGTTCAATCCGGTTTTATCCAGTTTAAACCGGTTCTATCCGGTTCTATCCGGTTGAAACCATTTTAAACCGGTTCAATCCGGTTTTATCCGGTTTAAACCGGTTTAATCCGGTTCAATCCGGTTTGATCCGTTTTAAACCGCTTCAATCTGGTTTTATCCGGTTTAAACCGGTTTTAACCGATTCAATCCGGTTTATCCAGTATAAACTGGTTTAATCCGTTTCAATCCGGTTTTATCCGGTTTAAACCGATTTAAACCGGTTCAGTCCGGTTTTATCCAGTTTAAACCGGTTATATCCGGTTTAAACCGGTATAAACCAGTTCAATCCGGTTTTATCCTGTTTAAACCGGTTTAAACCGGATCAATCCCGTTTTATCCGGTTTAAACCGGTTTTATCCGGTTTAGACCGGTTTAAACCAGTTCAATCTGGTTTTAATCAGCTTAAACCGGTTCAATCTGGTTTTATCCAGTTTAAACCGCTTTAAAACGGTTTTATCCGGTTTTATCCGGTTTAAACCAGTTTGAACCGGTTCAATCCGGTTTTATCCGGTTTAAACCGGTTCAATCCGGTTTAAACCGGTTTAAGCCGGTTCAATCCGGTTTTATCCAGTTTAAACCGGTTCTATCCGGTTCTATCTGGTTGAAACCAGTTTAAACCGGTTCAATCCGGTTTTATCCGGTTTAAACCGGTTCTATCCAGTTCTATCCGGTTGAAACCGGTTTAAACCGGTTCAATCCGGTTTTATCCGGTTTAAACCAGTTCAATCCGGTTTTATCCGGTTTAAACCGGTTTAAACCGGTTCAATCCGGTTTTATCCGGTTTAAACCGGTTCTATCCGGTTCTATCCGGTTTGAACCGGTTTAAGCCGGTTCAATCCGGTTTTATCCGGTTTAAACCGGTTCTATCCAGTTCTATCCGGTTGAAACCAGTGTAAACCGGTTCAATCCGGTTTTATCCGGTTTAAACCGGTTCAATCCGATTTTATCCGGTTTAAACCGGTTCATTCCGGTTTTATCCGGTTTAAACCGGTTTAAGCTGGTTCAATCCAGTTTTATCCAGTTTAAACCGGTTCTATCCAGTTCTATCCGGTTGAAACCAGTGTAAACCGGTTCAATCCGGTTTTATCCGGTTTAAACCGTTTCAATCCGATTTTATCCGGTTTAAACCGGTTCATTCCGGTTTTATCCGGTTAAAACCGGTTTGAAACGTTTCAATCCGGTTTTATCCGGTTTAAAACGGTTCATTCCGGTTTTATCCGTTTAAAACCGGTTTGAAACGGTTCAATCCGGTTTTATCCGGTTTAAACCAGTTCGATCCGTTTTTATCCGGTTTAAACCAGTTCACTCCGGTTTTATCCGGTTTAAACCGGTTTGAACCGGTTCAATCCGGTTTTATCTGGCTTAAACCGGTTCAATCTGGTTTTATCCTGTTGAAACCGGTTTTATCCGGTTTAGACCGGTTTAAACCAGTTCAATCTGGTTTTAATCGGCTTAAACTGGTTCAATCTGGTTTTATCCGGTTTAAACCGCTTTAAAACGGTTTAATCCGGTTTTATCCGGTTTAAACCAGTTTGAACCAGTTCAATCCGGTTTTATCCGGTTTAAACCGGTTTAAACCGGTTCAATCCGGTTTTATCTCGTTTAGACCGGTTCTATCCGGTTCTATCCTTTTTAAATCGGATTAAACTGTTTCTGTCCTGTTCTACCCTGTTTTAACTGGATTAAACCAGTTCAATCCGGTTTTATCCTGTTTAACCGGTTTAAACCCTTTCAATCCGTTTTTATCCGGTTTCAACCGGTTTACAGCGGTTCAATCCGGTTTTATCCGGTTTATACCGTTTCTATCCGGTTCTATCCGTTTTAAACCGGTTTAAACCAGTTCATTCCGGTTTTATCCGGTTTAAACCTGTTTGAACCGGTTCAATCCCGTTTTATCCGGTTTAAACCGGTTTTACCCGGTTCTATACGGTTTAAAAATGTTTAAACCTGTTCAATCCGATTTCATACGGTTTAAACCGATTCAACCCAGTTTTATCCAGTTTAAACCGGTTTTATCCGTTTTAAACCGGTTTAATCCAGTTCAATCCTGTTTTATCCGGTTTAAACCGGTTCAATCCGGTTTTATCTCGTTTAGACCGGTTCTATCCGGTTCTATCCTTTTTAAATCGGATTAAACTGTTTATGTCCTGTTCTATCCTGTTTTAACTGGATTAAACCAGTTCAATCTGGTTTTATCCTGTTTAAACCGGTTTAAACCCTTTCAATCCGTTTTTATCCGGTTTCAACCGGTTTACAGCGGTTCAATCCGGTTTTATCCGGTTTATACCGTTTCTATCCGGTTCTAACCGTTTTAAACCGGTTTAAACCAGTTCATTCCGGTTTTATCCGGTTTAAACCTGTTTGACCCGGTTCAATCCGGTCTTATCCGGTTTAAACCGGTTTAAGCCGGTTCAATCCGGTTTTATCCGGTTTAAACCGGTTCAATCAGGTTTTATCCGGTTTAAACCGGTTTAAGCCGGTTCAATCCGGTTTTATCCAGTTTAAACCGGTTCTATCCGGTTCTATCCGGTTGAAACCATTTTAAACCGGTTCAATCCGGTTTTATCCGGTTTAAACCGGTTTAAGCTGGTTCAATCTGGTTTTATCCGGTTTAAACCGGTTCAATCTTGTTTTATCCGGTTTAAACCGTTTGAAACCAGTTCAATCCGGTTTTATCTGGTTTAGACCAGTTCAAACCGGTTCAATCCGGTTTTATCCAGTTTAAACCAGTTCTATCCATTTCTATCTGGTTTAAACCGGTTTAAACTGGTTCAATCCGGTTTTATCCGGTTTAAACCGGTTCTATCCGTTTTAAACCGGTTTAAAACAGTTCATTCCGGTTTTATCCGGTTTAAACCGGTTTAAGCCGGTTCAATCCGGTTTTATCTGGTTTAAGCCGGTTCAATCCGGTTTTATCCGGTTTAAACTGGTTCTATTCGTTTCCATCTGGTTTAAAAGGGTTTAAGCCGGTTCAATCCGGTTTTATACGTTTTAAACCAGTTCAATCTGATTTTATCCGGTTTAAACTGGTTCAATTTGGTTTTATCCGGTTTCAACCGGTTTGAACCGGTTCAATCCGGTTTTATCCGGTTTAAACCGGTTTAAAACGGTTTAATCCGGTTTTACCCGGTTTAAACCAGTTTGAACTGGTTCAATCCGGTTTTATCCGGTTTAAACCGGTTTAAACCGGTTCAATCCGGTTTTATCTCGTTTAGACCGGTTCTATCCGGTTCTATCCTTTTTAAATCGGATTAAACTGTTTCTGTCCTGTTCTATCCTGTTTTAACTGGATTAAACCAGTTCAATCCGGTTTTATCCTGTTTAAACCGGTTTAAACCCTTTCAATCCGTTTTTATCCAGTTTCAACCGGTTTACAGCGGTTCAATCCGGTTTTATCCGGTTTATACCGTTTCTATCCGGTTCTATCCGTTTTAAACCGGTTTAAACCAGTTCATTCCGGTTTTATCCGGTTTAAACCTGTTTGAACCGGTTCAATCCGGTCTTATCCGGTTTAAACCGGTTTAAGCCGGTTCAATCCGGTTTTATCCGGTTTAAACCGGTTCAATCAGGTTTTATCCGGTTTAAACCGGTTTAAGCCGGTTCAATCCGGTTTTATCCAGTTTAAACCGGTTCTATCCGGTTCTATCCGGTTGAAACCATTTTAAACCGGTTCAATCCGGTTTTATCCGGTTTAAACCGGTTTAAGCTGGTTCAATCTGGTTTTATCCGGTTTAAACCGGTTCAATCTTGTTTTATCCGGTTTAAACCGTTTGAAACCAGTTCAATCCGGTTTTATCTGGTTTAGACCAGTTCAAACCGGTTCAATCCGGTTTTATCCAGTTTAAACCAGTTCTATCCATTTCTATCTGGTTTAAACCGGTTTAAACTGGTTCAATCCGGTTTTATCCGGTTTAAACCGGTTCTATCCGTTTTAAACCGGTTTAAAACAGTTCATTCCGGTTTTATCCGGTTTAAACCGGTTTAAGCCGGTTCAATCCGGTTTTATCCGGTTTCAACCGGTTTACACCGGTTCAATCCGGTTTTATCCGGTTTAAACCGTTTCTATCCACTTCTATCCGTTTTAAACCGGTTTAAACCAGTTCATTCCGGTTTTATCCGGTTTAAACCGGTTTCAACCGGTTCAATCCGGTTTTATCCGGTATAAACCGGTTTAAGCCAGTTCAATCCGGTTTTATCCGGTTTAAACCGGTTTAATTCTGTTTAAACCGGTTTAAGCTGGTTCAATCCGTTTTAAACCAGTTTGAACCGGTTCAATCCGGTTTTATCCGGTTTAAACCGGTTTAAGCCAGTTCAATCCGGTTTTATCCAGTTTAAACCGGTTCTATCCGGTTCTATCCAGTTGAAACCAGTTTAAACCGGTTCAATCCGGTTTTATCCGGTTTAAAACGGTTTTATCCGGTTTAGACCAGTTTAAACCAGTTCAATCTGGTTTTAATCAGCTTAAACCGGTTCAATCTGGTATTATCCAGTTTAAACCGCTTTAAAACGGTTTTATCCGGTTTTATCCGGTTTAAACCAGTTTGAACCGGTTCAATCCGGTTTTATCCGGTTTAAACCGGTTTAATCCGGTTTAAACCGGTTTAAGCCGGTTCAATCCGGTTTTATCCAGTTTAAACCGGTTCTATCCGGTTCTATCTGGTTGAAACCAGTTTAAACCGGTTCAATCCGGTTTTATCCGGTTTAAACCGGTTCTATCCAGTTCTATCCGTTTGAAACCGGTTTAAACCGGTTCAATCCGGTTTTATCCGGTTTAAACCAGTTCAATCCGGTTTTATCCGGTTTAAACCGGTTTAAACCGGTTAAATCCGGTTTTATCCGGTTTAAACCGGTTCTATCCGGTTCTATCCGGTTTGAACCGGTTCAATCCGGTTTTATCCGGTTTAAACCGGTTTAAGCCGGTTCAATCCAGTTTTATCCAGTTTAAACCGGTTCTATCCAGTTCTATCCGGTTGAAACCAGTGTAAACCGGTTCAATCCGGTTTTATCCGGTTTAAAACGGTTCATTCCGGTTTTATCCGTTTAAAACCGGTTTGAAACGGTTCAATCCGGTTTTATCCGGTTTAAACCAGTTCGATCCGTTTTTATCCGGTTTAAACCAGTTCACTCCGGTTTTATCCGTTTTAAACCGGTTTGAACCGGTTCAATCCGGTTTTATCTGGCTTAAACCGGTTCAATCTGGTTTTATCCTGTTGAAACCGGTTTTATCCGGTTTAGACCGGTTTAAACCAGTTCAATCTGGTTTTAATCGGCTTAAACTGGTTCAATCTGGTTTTATCCGGTTTAAACCGCTTTAAAAAGGTTTAATCCGGTCTTATCCGGTTTAAACCAGTTTGAACCAGTTCAATCCGGTTTTATCCGGTTTAAACCGGTTTAAACCGGTTCAATCCGGTTTTATCTCGTTTAGACCGGTTCTATCCGGTTCTATCCTTTTTAAATCGGATTAAACTGTTTCTGTCCTGTTCTACCCTGTTTTAACTGGATTAAACCATTTCAATCCGGTTTTATCCTGTTTAAACCGGTTTAAACCCTTTCAATCCGTTTTTATCCGGTTTCAACCGGTTTACAGCGGTTCAATCCGGTTTTATCCGGTTTATACCGTTTCTATCCGGTTCTATCCGTTTTAAACCGGTTTAAACCAGTTCATTCCGGTTTTATCCGGTTTAAACCTGTTTGAACCGGTTCAATCCGGTCTTATCCGGTTTAAACCGGTTTAAGCCGGTTCAATCCGGTTTTATCCGGTTTAAACCGGTTCAATCAGGTTTTATCCGGTTTAAACCGGTTTAAGCCGGTTCAATCCGGTTTTATCCAGTTTAAACCGGTTCTATCCGGTTCTATCCGGTTGAAACCATTTTAAACCGGTTCAATCCGGTTTTATCCGGTTTAAACCGGTTTAAGCTGGTTCAATCGGGTTTTATCCGGTTTAAACCGGTTCTATCCGGTTCTATCCGGTTGAAACCGGTTTAATCCGGTTCAATCCGGTTTGATCCGGTTTAAACCGGTTCAATCTGGTTTTATCCGGTTTAAACCGGTTTTAACCGATTCAATCCGGTTTATCCAGTACAAACTGGTTTAATCCGTTTCAATCCGGTTTTATCCAGTTTAAACCGATTTAAACCGGTTCAGTCCGGTTTTATCCAGTTTAAACCGGTTATATCAGGTTTAAACCGGTATAAACCAGTTCAATCCGGTTTTATCCTGTTTATACCGGTTTAAACCGGATCAATCCCGTTTTATCCGGTTTAAACCGGTTTTACCCGGTTCTATACGGTTTAAAAATGTTTAAACCTGTTCAACCCGATTTCATCCGGTTTAAAACGATTCAACCAAGTTTTATCCGGTTTAAACCGGTTTAAGCTGGTTCAATCCGGTTTTATCCAGTTTAAACCGGTTTTATCCGTTTTCAACCGGTTTAATCCAGTTCAATCCTGTTTTATCCGGTTTAAACCGGTTCAATCCGGTTTTATCTCGTTTAGACCGGTTCTATCCGGTTCTATCCTTTTTAAATCGGATTAAACTGTTTCTGTCCTGTTCTATCCTGTTTTAACTGGATTAAACCAGTTCAATCTGGTTTTATACTGTTTAAACCGGTTTAAACCCTTTCAATCCGTTTTTATCCAGTTTCAACCGGTTTACAGCGGTTCAATCTGGTTTTATCCGGTTTATACCGTTTCTATCCGGTTCTATCCGTTTTAAACCGGTTTAAACCAGTTCATTCCGGTTTTATCCGGTTTAAACCTGTTTGACCCGGTTCAATCCGGTCTTATCCGGTTTAAACCAGTTTAAGCCGTTTCAATCCGGTTTTATCCGGTTTAAACCGGTTCAATCAGGTTTTATCCGGTTTAAACTGGTTTAAGCCGGTTCAATCCGGTTTTATCCAGTTTAAACCGGTTCTATCCGGTTCTATCCGGTTGAAACCATTTTAAACCGGTTCAATCCGGTTTTATCCGGTTTAAACCGGTTTAAGCTGGTTCAATATGGTTTTATCCGGTTTAAACCGGTTCAATCTTGTTTTATCCGGTTTAAACCGTTTGAAACCAGTTCAATCCGGTTTTATCTGGTTTAGACCAGTTCAAACCGGTTCAATCCGGTTTTATCCAGTTTAAACCAGTTCTATCCATTTCTATCTGGTTTAAACCGGTTTAAACTGGTTCAATCCGGTTTTATCCGGTTTAAACCGGTTCTATCCGTTTCAAACCGGTTTAAAACAGTTCATTCCGGTTTTATCCGGTTTAAACCGGTTTAAGCCGGTTCAATCCGGTTTTATCCGGTTTCAACCGGTTTACACCGGTTCAATCCGGTTTTATCCGGTTTAAACCGTTTCTATCCACTTCTATCCGTTTTAAACCGGTTTAAACCAGTTCATTCCGGTTTTATCCGGTTTAAACCGGTTTCAACCGGTTCAATCCGGTTTTATCCGGTATAAACCGGTTTAAGCCAGTTCAATCCGGTTTTATCCGGTTTAAACCGGTTTAATTCTGTTTAAACCGGTTTAAACTGGTTCAATCCGGTTTAAACCAGTTTGAACCGGTTCAATCCGGTTTTATCCGGTTTAAACCAGTTTAAGCCAGTTCAATCCGGTTTTATCCAGTTTAAACCGGTTCTATCCGGTTCTATCCGGTTGAAACCAGTTTAAACCGGTTCAATCCGGTTTTATCCGGTTTAAACCGGTTTTATCCGGTTTAGAACAGTTTAAACCAGTTCAATCTGGTTTTAATCAGCTTAAACCGGTTCAATCTGGTTTTATCCAGTTTAAACCGCTTTAAAACGGTTTTATCCGGTTTTATCCGGTTTAAACCAGTTTGAACCGGATCAATCCGGTTTTATCCGGTTTAAACCGGTTCAATCCGGTTTAAACCGGTTTAAGCCGGTTCAATCCGGTTTTATCCAGTTTAAACCGGTTCTATCCGGTTCTATCTGGTTGAAACCAGTTTAAACCGGTTCAATCCGGTTTTATCCGGTTTAAACCGGTTCTATCCAGTTCTATCCGGTTGAAACCGGTTTAAACCGGTTCAATCCGGTTTTATCCGGTTTAAACCAGTTCAATCCGGTTTTATCCGGTTTAAACCGGTTTAAACCGGTTCAATCCGGTTTTATCCGGTTTAAACCGGTTCTATCCGGTTCTATGCTGTTTGAACCGGTTCAATCCGGTTTTATCCGGTTTAAACCGGTTTAAGCCGGTTCAATCCAGTTTTATCCAGTTTAAACCGGTTCTATCCAGTTCTATCCGGTTGAAAGCAGTGTAAACCGGTTCAATCCGGTTTTATCCGGTTTAAACCGGTTCAATCCGATTTTATCCGGTTTAAACCGGTTCATTCCGGTTTTATCCGGTTAAAACCGGTTTGAAACGTTTCAATCCGGTTTTATCCGGTTTAAAACGGTTCATTCCGGTTTTATCCATTTAAAACCGGTTTGAAACGTTTCAATCCGGTTTTATCCGGTTTAAACCTGTTCGATCCGTTTTTATCCGGTTTAAACCAGTTCACTCCGGTTTTATCCGGTTTAAACCTGTTTGAACCGGTTCAATCCGGTCTTATCCGGTTTAAACCGGTTTAAGCCGGTTCAATCCGGTTTTATCCGGTTTAAACCGGTTCAATCAGGTTTTATCCGGTTTAAACCGGTTTAAGCCGGTTCAATCCGGTTTTATCCAGTTTAAACCGGTTCTATCCGGTTCTATCCGGTTGAAACCATTTTAAACCGGTTCAATCCGGTTTTATCCGGTTTAAACCGGTTTAAGCTGGTTCAATCTGGTTTTGTCCGGTTTAAACCGGTTCCATCTTGTTTTATCCGGTTTAAACCGTTTGAAACCAGTTCAATCCGGTTTTATCTGGTTTAGACCAGTTCAAACCGGTTCAATCCGGTTTTATCCAGTTTAAACCAGTTCTATCCATTTCTATCTGGTTTAAACCGGTTTAAACTGGTTCAATCCGGTTTTATCCGGTTTAAACCGGTTCTATCCGTTTTAAACCGGTTTAAAACAGTTCATTCCGGTTTTATCCGGTTTAAACCGGTTTAAGCCGGTTCAATCCGGTTTTATCTGGTTTAAACCGGTTTAAGCTGGTTCAATCCGGTTTTATCCGGTTTAAACTGGTTCTATTCGTTTCCATCTGGTTTAAAAGTGTTTAAGCCGGTTCAATCCGGTTTTATACGTTTTAAACCAGTTAAATCTGATTTTATCCGGTTTAAACTGGTTCAATTTGGTTTTATCCGGTTTCAACCGGTTTGAACCGGTTCAATCCGGTTTTATCCGGTTTAAACCGGTTTAAAACAGTTTAATCCGGTTTTACCCGGTTTAAACCAGTTTGAACCGGTTCAATCCGGTTTTATCCGGTTTAAACCGGTTTAAGCCGGTTCAATCCGGTTTTATCCAGTTTAAACCGGTTCTATCCGGTTCTATCTGGTTGAAACCAGTTTAAACCGGTTCAATCCGGTTTTATCCGGTTTAAACCGGTTCAATCCGGTTTTATCCGGTTCAAACCGGTTCATTCCGGTTTTATCCGGTTAAAACCAGTTTGAAACGGTTCGATCCGGTTTTATCCAGTTTAAACTGGTTCAGTCCGATTTTATCCGGTTTAAACCAGTTCATTCCGGTTTTATCCGGTTTAAACTGGTTTGAACCGGTTCAATCCGGTTTTATCCGGTTTAAACCAGTTCACTCCAGTTTTTACCGGTTTAAACCGGTTTGTACCGGTTCAATCCGGTTTTATCCGGTTTAAACCGGTTTAAGCTGGTTCAATCCGGTTTTATCCAGTTTAAACCGGTTCTATCCGGTTCTATCTGTTTGAAACCGGTTTAAACCAGTTCAATCCGGTTTTCTCAGGTTAAAACCGGTTCAATCTGGTTTTATCCGGTTTAAACCGGTTTAAACCGGTTCAATCGCTTTTATCCAGTTTAAACCAGTTCTATCCGGTTTAAACCAGTTTAATCCAGTTCAATTTGGTTTTATCCAGTTTAAACCGGTCCTATCGGGTTTAAACAGGTTTAGGCCGGTTCATTCCGGTTTTATCAGTTTTAAACCGGTTTAAACTGCTTCAATCCGTTTATATCCGGTTTAAACCGGTTACAACCGGTTCAATCTGGTTTTCTCCGGTTTAAACTGGTTTAAGCCGGTTCCACCCGGTTTTCTCCGGTTTTAACCGGCTTTAACCGGTTCAATCCGCTTTTATCCAGTTTAAACCGGTTCTATCTGGTTCTATCCGGTTGAAACCGGTTTAAACCGGTTCAATCCGGTTTTATACGGGTTAAACCGGTTCATTCCGGTTTCATCCGGTTTGAACCGGTTTAAACCGGTTTAAACCGGTTCAATCCGGTTTTAAACGGTTTAAACCGGTTCTATCCGGTTCAATCTGGTTTAAACCGGTTTAAACCGGTTCTATCCGTTTTTATCCGGTTTAAACCGGTACAATCTGGTTTTATCCAGTTAAAACCGGTTTTAACCGATTCAATCCGGTTTATCCAGTATAAACTGGTTTAATCCGGTTCAATCCGGTTTTATCCGCTTTAAACCGGTTTAAACCGGTTCAATCGGTTTTTATCTGGTTTAAACCGGATTAAACCGGTTCTATCCGGTTTTATCCATTTTAAACCGGTTCAGTCCGTTTTTTCCGGTTTAAACCGGTTTCAGCCAGTTCATTCCGGTTTTATCCGGTTTAAGCCGGATCAATCCGGTTTAAACCGTTTCAATCAGATTTTATCCGGTTTTAACCGGTTTAAACCGCTTCAATCCGGTTTTATCCGGTTTAAACCGGTTTTATCCAGTTTAGACCAGTTTAAACCAGATCAATCCGGTTTTAATCAGCTTAAACCGGTTCAATCTGGCTTTATCCAGTTTAAACCGCTTTAAAACGGTTTTATCCGGTTTTATCCGGTTTAAACCAGTTTGAACCGGTTCAATCCGGTTTTATCCGGTTTAAACCGGTTCAATCCGGTTTTATCCAGTTTAAACCGGTTCATTCCGGTTTTATCCGGTTAAAACCCGTTTGAAACGGTTCGATCCGGTTTTATCCGGTTTAAACTGGTTCAGTCCGATTTTATCCGGTTTAAACCAGTTCATTCCGGTTTTATCCGGTTTAAACTGGTTTGAACCGGTTCAATCCGGTTTTATTCGGTTTAAACCAGTTCACTCCGGTTTTATCCGGTTTAAACCGGTTTGTACCGGTTCAATCCGGTTTTATCTGGTTTAAACCGGTTTAAGCTGGTTCAATCCGGTTTTGTCCAGTTTAAACCGGTTCTATCCGGTTCTATCTGGTTGAAACCGGTTTAAACCAGTTTAATCCGGTTTTCTCAGGTTAAAATGGGTTCAATCTGGTTTTATCCGGTTTAAACCGGTTTAAACTGGTTCAATCGGTTTTATCCAGTTTAAACCGGTCCTATCGGGTTTAAACAGGTTTAGTCCGGTTCATTCCGGTTTTATCAGTTTTAAACCGGTTTAAACTGCTTCAATCCGTTTATATTTGGTTTAAACCGGTTACAACCGGTTCAATCCGGTTTTCTCCGGTTTAAACCGGTTTAAGCCGGTTCCACCCAGTTTTCTCCGGTTTTAACCGGCTTTAACCGGTTCAATCCGCTTTTATCCAGTATAAACCGGTTCTATCTGGTTCTATCCGGTTGAAACCGGTTTAAACCGGTTCAATCCGTTTTTTCCGGTTTAAACCGGATTCAACAAGTTCATTCCGGTTTTATCCGGTTTAAGCCGGATCAATCCGGTTTAAACCGTTTCAATCTGATTTTATCCGGTTTAAACCGGTTTAAACCGTTTCAATCCGGTTTTATCCGGTTTAAACCGGTTCAATCCGATTTTATCCGGTTTAAACCGGTTCAATCCGATTTTATCCGGTTTAAACCGGTTCATTCCGGTTTTATCCGGTTAAAACCGGTTTAAACCGGTTCAATCCGGTTTTATCCGGTTTAAACCGGTTCTATCCGGTTCTATCCGGTTTGAACCGGTTCAATCCGGTTTTATCCGGTTTAAACCGGTTTAAGCCGGTTCAATCCGGTTTTATCCGGTTTAAACCGGTTCTATCCGGTTCTATCCGGTTTGAACCGGTTCAATCCGGTTTTATCCGGTTTAAACCGGTTTAAGCCGGTTCAATCCAGTTTTATCCAGTTTAAACCGGTTCTATCCGGTTCTATCCGGTTGAAACCAGTTTAAACCGGTTCAATCCGGTTTTATCCGGTTTAAACCGGTTCATTCCGGTTTTATCCGGTTAAAACCGGTTTAAACCGGTTCAATCCGGTTTTATCAGGCTTAAACCGGTTCTATCCGGTTCTATCCGGTTTGAACCGTTTCAATCCGGTTTTATCCGGTTTAAACCGGTTTAAGCCGGTTCAATCCAGTTTTATCCAGTTTAAACCGGTTCTATCCGGTTCTATCCGGTTGAAACCAGTTTAAACCGGTTCAATCCGGTTTTATCCGGTTTAAACCGGTTCAATCCGATTTTATCCGGTTTAAACCGGTTCATTCCGGTTTTATCCGGTTAAAACCGGTTTGAAACGTTTCAATCCGGTTTTATCCAGTTTAAAACGGTTCATTCCGGTTTTATCCGTTTAAAACCGGTTTGAAACGGTTCAATCCGGTTTTATCCGGTTTAAACCAGTTCGATCCGTTTTTATCCGGTTTAAACCAGTTCACTCCGGTTTTATCCGGTTTAAACCGGTTTGAACCGGTTCAATCCGGTTTTATCTGGTTTAAACCGGTTCAATCTGGTTTTATCCTGTTGAAACCGGTTTTATCCGGTTTAGACCGGTTTAAACCAGTTCAATCTGGTTTTAATCGGCTTAAACTGGTTCAATCTGGTTTTATCCGGTTTAAACCGCTTTAAAAAGGTTTAATCCGGTTTTATCCGGTTTAAACCAGTTTGAACCAGTTCAATCCGGTTTTATCCGGTTTAAACCGGTTTAAACCGGTTCAATCCGGTTTTATCTCGTTTAGACCGGTTCTATCCGTTTCCATCCTTTTTAAATCGGATTAAACTGTTTCTGTCCTGTTCTACCCTGTTTTAACTGGATTAAACCAGTTCAATCCGGTTTTATCCTGTTTAAACCGGTTTAAACCCTTTCAATCCGTTTTTATCTGGTTTCAACCGGTTTACAGCGGTTCAATCCGGTTTTATCCGGTTTATACCGTTTCTATCCGGTTCTATCCGTTTTAAACCGGTTTAAACCAGTTCATTTCGGTTTTATCCGGTTTAAACCTGTTTGACCCGGTTCAATCCGGTCTTATCCGGTTTAAAACGGTTTCAGCCGGTTCAATCCGGTTTTATCCGGTTTAAACCGGTTCAATCAGGTTTTATCCGGTTTAAACCGGTTTAAGCCGGTTCAATCCGGTTTTATCCAGTTTAAACCGGTTCTATCCGGTTCTATCCGGTTGAAACCATTTTAAACCGGTTCAATCCGGTTTTATCCGGTTTAAACCGGTTTAATCCGGTTCAATCCAGTTTGATCCGGTTTAAACCGCTTCAATCTGGTTTTATCCGGTTTAAACCGGTTTTAACCGATTCAATCCGGTTTATCCAGTATAAACTGGTTTAATCCGTTTCAATCCGGTTTTATCCGGTTTAAACCGATTTAAACCGGTTCAGTCCGGTTTTATCCAGTTTAAACCGGTTATATCCGGTTTAAACCGGTATAAACCAGTTCAATCCGGTTTTATCCTGTTTAAACCGGTTTAAACCGGATCAATCCCGTTTTATCCGGTTTAAACCGGTTTTATCCGGTTTAGACCAGTTTAAACCAGTTCAATCTGGTTTTAATCAGCTTAAACCGGTTCAATCTGGTTTTATCCAGTTTAAACCGCTTTAAAACGGTTTTATCCGGTTTTATCCGGTTTAAACCAGTTTGAACCGGTTCAATCCGGTTTTATCCGGTTTAAACCGTTTCAATCCGGTTTAAACCGGTTTAAGCCGGTTCAATCCGGTTTTATCCAGTTTAAACCGTTTCAATCAGATTTTATCCGGTTTTAACCGGTTTAAACCGCTTCAATCCGGTTTTATCCGGTTTAAACCGGTTTTATCCAGTTTAGACCAGTTTAAACCAGATCAATCCGGTTTTAATCAGCTTAAACCGGTTCAATCTGGCTTTATCCAGTTTAAACCGCTTTAAAACGGTTTTATCCGGTTTTATCCGGTTTAAACCAGTTTGAACCGGTTCAATCCGGTTTTATCCGGTTTAAACCGGTTCAATCCGGTTTTATCCAGTTTAAACCGGTTCATTCCGGTTTTATCCGGTTAAAACCCGTTTGAAACGGTTCGATCCGGTTTTATCCGGTTTAAACTGGTTCAGTCCGATTTTATCCGGTTTAAACCAGTTCATTCCGGTTTTATCCGGTTTAAACTGGTTTGAACCGGTTCAATCCGGTTTTATTCGGTTTAAACCAGTTCACTCCGGTTTTATCCGGTTTAAACCGGTTTGTACCGGTTCAATCCGGTTTTATCTGGTTTAAACCGGTTTAAGCTGGTTCAATCCGGTTTTGTCCAGTTTAAACCGGTTCTATCCGGTTCTATCTGGTTGAAACCGGTTTAAACCAGTTTAATCCGGTTTTCTCAGGTTAAAATGGGTTCAATCTGGTTTTATCCGGTTTAAACCGGTTTAAACTGGTTCAATCGGTTTTATCCAGTTTAAACCGGTCCTATCGGGTTTAAACAGGTTTAGTCCGGTTCATTCCGGTTTTATCAGTTTTAAACCGGTTTAAACTGCTTCAATCCGTTTATATTTGGTTTAAACCGGTTACAACCGGTTCAATCCGGTTTTCTCCGGTTTAAACCGGTTTAAGCCGGTTCCACCCAGTTTTCTCCGGTTTTAACCGGCTTTAACCGGTTCAATCCGCTTTTATCCAGTATAAACCGGTTCTATCTGGTTCTATCCGGTTGAAACCGGTTTAAACCGGTTCAATCCGTTTTTTCCGGTTTAAACCGGTTTCAACAAGTTCATTCCGGTTTTATCCGGTTTAAGCCGGATCAATCCGGTTTAAACCGTTTCAATCTGATTTTATCCGGTTTAAACCGGTTTAAACCGTTTCAATCCGGTTTTATCCGGTTTAAACCGGTTCAATCCGATTTTATCCGGTTTAAACCGGTTCAATCCGATTTTATCCGGTTTAAACCGGTTCATTCCGGTTTTATCCGGTTAAAACCGGTTTAAACCGGTTCAATCCGGTTTTATCCGGTTTAAACCGGTTCTATCCGGTTCTATCCGGTTTGAACCGGTTCAATCCGGTTTTATCCGGTTTAAACCGGTTTAAGCCGGTTCAATCCGGTTTTATCCGGTTTAAACCGGTTCTATCCGGTTCTATCCGGTTTGAACCGGTTCAATCCGGTTTTATCCGGTTTAAACCGGTTTAAGCCGGTTCAATCCAGTTTTATCCAGTTTAAACCGGTTCTATCCGGTTCTATCCGGTTGAAACCAGTTTAAACCGGTTCAATCCGGTTTTATCCGGTTTAAACCGGTTCATTCCGGTTTTATCCGGTTAAAACCGGTTTAAACCGGTTCAATCCGGTTTTATCAGGCTTAAACCGGTTCTATCCGGTTCTATCCGGTTTGAACCGTTTCAATCCGGTTTTATCCGGTTTAAACCGGTTTAAGCCGGTTCAATCCAGTTTTATCCAGTTTAAACCGGTTCTATCCGGTTCTATCCGGTTGAAACCAGTTTAAACCGGTTCAATCCGGTTTTATCCGGTTTAAACCGGTTCAATCCGATTTTATCCGGTTTAAACCGGTTCATTCCGGTTTTATCCGGTTAAAACCGGTTTGAAACGTTTCAATCCGGTTTTATCCAGTTTAAAACGGTTCATTCCGGTTTTATCCGTTTAATACCGGTTTGAAACGGTTCAATCCGGTTTTATCCGGTTTAAACCAGTTCGATCCGTTTTTATCCGGTTTAAACCAGTTCACTCCGGTTTTATCCGGTTTAAACCGGTTTGAACCGGTTCAATCCGGTTTTATCTGGTGTAAACCGGTTCAATCTGGTTTTATCCTGTTGAAACCGGTTTTATCCGGTTTAGACCGGTTTAAACCAGTTCAATCTGGTTTTAATCGGCTTAAACTGGTTCAATCTGGTTTTATCCGGTTTAAACCGCTTTAAAAAGGTTTAATCCGGTTTTATCCGGTTTAAACCAGTTTGAACCAGTTCAATCCGGTTTTATCCGGTTTAAACCGGTTTAAACCGGTTCAATCCGGTTTTATCTCGTTTAGACCGGTTCTATCCGGTTCCATCCTTTTTAAATCGGATTAAACTGTTTCTGTCCTGTTCTACCCTGTTTTAACTGGATTAAACCAGTTCAATCCGGTTTTATCCTGTTTAAACCGGTTTAAACCCTTTCAATCCGTTTTTATCTGGTTTCAACCGGTTTACAGCGGTTCAATCCGGTTTTATCCGGTTTATACCGTTTCTATCCGGTTCTATCCGTTTTAAACCGGTTTAAACCAGTTCATTTCGGTTTTATCCGGTTTAAACCTGTTTGACCCGGTTCAATCCGGTCTTATCCGGTTTAAAACGGTTTCAGCCGGTTCAATCCG
This sequence comes from Cynocephalus volans, assembly GCF_027409185.1. Classification (NCBI taxonomy): domain Eukaryota; kingdom Metazoa; phylum Chordata; class Mammalia; order Dermoptera; family Cynocephalidae; genus Cynocephalus; species Cynocephalus volans. The sequence goes on from NW_026902390.1 coordinate 180,890, forward strand.
GTTTTATCCGGTTTAAACCGGTTCAATCAGGTTTTATCCGGTTTAAACCGGTTTAAGCCGGTTCAATCCGGTTTTATCCAGTTTAAACCGGTTCTATCCGGTTCTATCCGGTTGAAACCATTTTAAACCGGTTCAATCCGGTTTTATCCGGTTTAAACCGGTTTAATCCGGTTCAATCCAGTTTGATCCGGTTTAAACCGCTTCAATCTGGTTTTATCCGGTTTAAACCGGTTTTAACCGATTCAATCCGGTTTATCCAGTATAAACTGGTTTAATCCGTTTCAATCCGGTTTTATCCGGTTTAAACCGATTTAAACCGGTTCAGTCCGGTTTTATCCAGTTTAAACCGGTTATATCCGGTTTAAACCGGTATAAACCAGTTCAATCCGGTTTTATCCTGTTTAAACCGGTTTAAACCGGATCAATCCCGTTTTATCCGGTTTAAACCGGTTTTATCCGGTTTAGACCAGTTTAAACCAGTTCAATCTGGTTTTAATCAGCTTAAACCGGTTCAATCTGGTTTTATCCAGTTTAAACCGCTTTAAAACGGTTTTATCCGGTTTTATCCGGTTTAAACCAGTTTGAACCGGTTCAATCCGGTTTTATCCGGTTTAAACCGTTTCAATCCGGTTTAAACCGGTTTAAGCCGGTTCAATCCGGTTTTATCCAGTTTAAACCGGTTCTATCCGGTTCTATCTGGTTGAAACCAGTTTGAACCGGTTCAATCCGGTTTTATCCGGTTTAAACCGGTTCTATCCAGTTCTATCCGGTTGAAACCGGTTTAAACCGGTTCAATCCGGTTTTATCCGGTTTAAACCAGTTCAATCCGGTTTTATCCGGTTTAAACCGGTTTAAACCGGTTCAATCCGGTTTTATCCAGTTTAAACCGGTTCTATCCGGTTCTATCCGGTTTGAACCGGTTTAAGCCGGTTCAATCCGGTTTTATCCGGTTTAAACCGGTTCTATCCAGTTCTATCCGGTTGAAACCAGTGTAAACCGGTTCAATCCGGTTTTATCCGGTTTAAACCGGTTCAATCCGATTTTATCCGGTTTAAACCGGTTCATTCCGGTTTTATCCGGTTTAAACCGGTTTAAGCTGGTTCAATCCAGTTTTATCCAGTTTAAACCGGTTCTATCCAGTTCTATCCGGTTGAAACCAGTGTAAACCGGTTCAATCCGGTTTTATCCGGTTTAAACCGGTTCAATCCGATTTTATCCGGTTTAAACCGGTTCATTCCGGTTTTATCCGGTTAAAACCGGTTTGAAACGTTTCAATCCGGTTTTATCCGGTTTAAAACGGTTCATTCCGGTTTTATCCGTTTAAAACCGGTTTGAAACGGTTCAATCCGGTTTTATCCGGTTTAAACCAGTTCGATCCGTTTTTATCCGGTTTAAACCAGTTCACTCCGGTTTTATCCGGTTTAAACCGGTTTGAACCGGTTCAATCCGGTTTTATCTGGCTTAAACCGGTTCAATCTGGTTTTATCCTGTTGAAACCGGTTTTATCCGGTTTAGACCGGTTTAAACCAGTTCAATCTGGTTTTAATCGGCTTAAACTGGTTCAATCTGGTTTTATCCGGTTTAAACCGCTTTAAAACGGTTTAATCCGGTTTTATCCGGTTTAAACCAGTTTGAACCAGTTCAATCCGGTTTTATCCGGTTTAAACCGGTTTAAACCGGTTCAATCCGGTTTTATCTCGTTTAGACCGGTTCTATCCGGTTCTATCCTTTTTAAATCGGATTAAACTGTTTCTGTCCTGTTCTACCCTGTTTTAACTGGATTAAACCAGTTCAATCCGGTTTTATCCTGTTTAACCGGTTTAAACCCTTTCAATCCGTTTTTATCCGGTTTCAACCGGTTTACAGCGGTTCAATCCGGTTTTATCCGGTTTATACCGTTTCTATCCGGTTCTATCCGTTTTAAACCGGTTTAAACCAGTTCATTCCGGTTTTATCCGGTTTAAACCTGTTTGAACCGGTTCAATCCCGTTTTATCCGGTTTAAACCGGTTTTACCCGGTTCTATACGGTTTAAAAATGTTTAAACCTGTTCAATCCGATTTCATACGGTTTAAACCGATTCAACCCAGTTTTATCCAGTTTAAACCGGTTTTATCCGTTTTAAACCGGTTTAATCCAGTTCAATCCTGTTTTATCCGGTTTAAAACGGTTCAATCCGGTTTTATCTCGTTTAGACCGGTTCTATCCGGTTCTATCCTTTTTAAATCGGATTAAACTGTTTATGTCCTGTTCTATCCTGTTTTAACTGGATTAAACCAGTTCAATCTGGTTTTATCCTGTTTAAACCGGTTTAAACCCTTTCAATCCGTTTTTATCCGGTTTCAACCGGTTTACAGCGGTTCAATCCGGTTTTATCCGGTTTATACCGTTTCTATCCGGTTCTAACCGTTTTAAACCGGTTTAAACCAGTTCATTCCGGTTTTATCCGGTTTAAACCTGTTTGACCCGGTTCAATCCGGTCTTATCCGGTTTAAACCGGTTTAAGCCGGTTCAATCCGGTTTTATCCGGTTTAAACCGGTTCAATCAGGTTTTATCCGGTTTAAACCGGTTTAAGCCGGTTCAATCCGGTTTTATCCAGTTTAAACCGGTTCTATCCGGTTCTATCCGGTTGAAACCATTTTAAACCGGTTCAATCCGGTTTTATAAGGTTTAAACCGGTTTAAGCTGGTTCAATCTGGTTTTATCCGGTTTAAACCGGTTCAATCTTGTTTTATCCGGTTTAAACCGTTTGAAACCAGTTCAATCCGGTTTTATCTGGTTTAGACCAGTTCAAACCGGTTCAATCCGGTTTTATCCAGTTTAAACCAGTTCTATCCATTTCTATCTGGTTTAAACCGGTTTAAACTGGTTCAATCCGGTTTTATCCGGTTTAAACCGGTTCTATCCGTTTTAAACCGGTTTAAAACAGTTCATTCCGGTTTTATCCGGTTTAAACCGGTTTAAGCCGGTTCAATCCGGTTTTATCCGGTTTCAACCGGTTTACACCGGTTCAATCCGGTTTTATCCGGTTTAAACCGTTTCTATCCACTTCTATCCGTTTTAAACCGGTTTAAACCAGTTCATTCCGGTTTTATCCGGTTTAAACCGGTTTCAACCGGTTCAATCCGGTTTTATCCGGTATAAACCGGTTTAAGCCAGTTCAATCCGGTTTTATCCGGTTTAAACCGGTTTAATTCTGTTTAAACCGGTTTAAGCTGGTTCAATCCGTTTTAAACCAGTTTGAACCGGTTCAATCCGGTTTTATCCGGTTTAAACCGGTTTAAGCCAGTTCAATCCGGTTTTATCCAGTTTAAACCGGTTCTATCCGGTTCTATCCAGTTGAAACCAGTTTAAACCGGTTCAATCCGGTTTTATCCGGTTTAAAACGGTTTTATCCGGTTTAGACCAGTTTAAACCAGTTCAATCTGGTTTTAATCAGCTTAAACCGGTTCAATCTGGTATTATCCAGTTTAAACCGCTTTAAAACGGTTTTATCCGGTTTTATCCGGTTTAAACCAGTTTGAACCGGTTCAATCCGGTTTTATCCGGTTTAAACCGGTTCAATCCGGTTTAAACCGGTTTAAGCCGGTTCAATCCGGTTTTATCCAGTTTAAACCGGTTCTATCCGGTTCTATCTGGTTGAAACCAGTTTAAACCGGTTCAATCCGGTTTTATCCGGTTTAAACCGGTTCTATCCAGTTCTATCCAGTTGAAAACGGTTTAAACCGGTTCAATCCGGTTTTATCCGGTTTAAACCAGTTCAATCCGGTTTTATCCGGTTTAAACTGGTTTAAACCGGTTAAATCCGGTTTTATCCGGTTTAAACCGGTTCTATCCGGTTCTATCCGGTTTGAACCGGTTCAATCCGGTTTTATCCGGTTTAAACCGGTTTAAGCCGGTTCAATCCAGTTTTATCCAGTTTAAACCGGTTCTATCCAGTTCTATCCGGTTGAAACCAGTGTAAACCGGTTCAATCCGGTTTTATCCGGTTTAAACCGGTTCAATCCGATTTTATCCGGTTTAAACCGGTTCATTCCGGTTTTATCCGGTTAAAACCGGTTTGAAACGTTTCAATCCGGTTTTATCCGGTTTAAAACGGTTCATTCCGGTTTTATCCGTTTAAAACCGGTTTGAAACGGTTCAATCCGGTTTTATCCGGTTTAAACCAGTTCGATCCGTTTTTATCCGGTTTAAACCAGTTCACTCCGGTTTTATCCGTTTTAAACCGGTTTGAACCGGTTCAATCCGGTTTTATCTGGCTTAAACCGGTTCAATCTGGTTTTATCCTGTTGAAACCGGTTTTATCCGGTTTAGACCGGTTTAAACCAGTTCAATCTGGTTTTAATCGGCTTAAACTGGTTCAATCTGGTTTTATCCGGTTTAAACCGCTTTAAAAAGGTTTAATCCGGTCTTATCCGGTTTAAACCAGTTTGAACCAGTTCAATCCGGTTTTATCCGGTTTAAACCGGTTTAAACCGGTTCAATCCGGTTTTATCTCGTTTAGACCGGTTCTATCCGGTTCTATCCTTTTTAAATCGGATTAAACTGTTTCTGTCCTGTTCTATCCTGTTTTAACTGGATTAAACCAGTTCAATCCGGTTTTATCCTGTTTAAACCGGTTTAAACCCTTTCAATCCGTTTTTATCCGGTTTCAACCGGTTTACAGCGGTTCAATCCGGTTTTATCCGGTTTATACCGTTTCTATCCGGTTCTATCCGTTTTAAACCGGTTTAAACCAGTTCATTCCGGTTTTATCCGGTTTAAACCTGTTTGAACCGGTTCAATCCGGTCTTATCCGGTTTAAACCGGTTTAAGCCGGTTCAATCCGGTTTTATCCGGTTTAAACCGGTTCAATCAGGTTTTATCCGGTTTAAACCGGTTTAAGCCGGTTCAATCCGGTTTTATCCAGTTTAAACCGGTTCTATCCGGTTCTATCCGGTTGAAACCATTTTAAACCGGTTCAATCCGGTTTTATCCGGTTTAAACCGGTTTAAGCTGGTTCAATCGGGTTTTATCCGGTTTAAACCGGTTCTATCCGGTTCTATCCGGTTGAAACCGGTTTAATCCGGTTCAATCCGGTTTGATCCGGTTTAAACCGGTTCAATCTGGTTTTATCCGGTTTAAACCGGTTTTAACCGATTCAATCCGGTTTATCCAGTACAAACTGGTTTAATCCGTTTCAATCCGGTTTTATCCAGTTTAAACCGATTTAAACCGGTTCAGTCCGGTTTTATCCAGTTTAAACCGGTTATATCAGGTTTAAACCGGTATAAACCAGTTCAATCCGGTTTTATCCTGTTTATACCGGTTTAAACCGGATCAATCCCGTTTTATCCGGTTTAAACCGGTTTTACCCGGTTCTATACGGTTTAAAAATGTTTAAACCTGTTCAACCCGATTTCATCCGGTTTAAAACGATTCAACCAAGTTTTATCCGGTTTAAACCGGTTTAAGCTGGTTCAATCCGGTTTTATCCAGTTTGAACCTGTTTTATCCGTTTTCAACCGGTTTAATACAGTTCAATCCTGTTTTATCCGGTTTAAACCGGTTCAATCCGGTTTTATCTCGTTTAGACCGGTTCTATCCGGTTCTATCCTTTTTAAATCGGATTAAACTGTTTCTGTCCTGTTCTATCCTGTTTTAACTGGATTAAACCAGTTCAATCTGGTTTTATACTGTTTAAACCGGTTTAAACCCTTTCAATCCGTTTTTATCCAGTTTCAACCGGTTTACAGCGGTTCAATCCGGTTTTATCCGGTTTATACCGTTTCTATCCGGTTCTATCCGTTTTAAACCGGTTTAAACCAGTTCATTCCGGTTTTATCCGGTTTAAACCTGTTTGACCCGGTTCAATCCGGTCTTATCCGGTTTAAACCAGTTTAAGCCGTTTCAATCCGGTTTTATCCGGTTTAAACCGGTTCAATCAGGTTTTATCCGGTTTAAACTGGTTTAAGCCGGTTCAATCCGGTTTTATCCAGTTTAAACCGGTTCTATCCGGTTCTATCCGGTTGAAACCATTTTAAACCGGTTCAATCCGGTTTTATCCGGTTTAAACCGGTTTAAGCTGGTTCAATCTGGTTTTATCCGGTTTAAACCGGTTCAATCTTGTTTTATCCGGTTTAAACCGTTTGAAACCAGTTCAATCCGGTTTTATCTGGTTTAGACCAGTTCAAACCGGTTCAATCCGGTTTTATCCAGTTTAAACCAGTTCTATCCATTTCTATCTGGTTTAAACCGGTTTAAACTGGTTCAATCCGGTTTTATCCGGTTTAAACCGGTTCTATCCGTTTCAAACCGGTTTAAAACAGTTCATTCCGGTTTTATCCGGTTTAAACCGGTTTAAGCCGGTTCAATCCGGTTTTATCCGGTTTCAACCGGTTTACACCGGTTCAATCCGGTTTTATCCGGTTTAAACCGTTTCTATCCACTTCTATCCGTTTTAAACCGGTTTAAACCAGTTCATTCCGGTTTTATCCGGTTTAAACCGGTTTCAACCGGTTCAATCCGGTTTTATCCGGTATAAACCGGTTTAAGCCAGTTCAATCCGGTTTTATCCGGTTTAAACCGGTTTAATTCTGTTTAAACCGGTTTAAGCTGGTTCAATCCGGTTTAAACCAGTTTGAACCGGTTCAATCCGGTTTTATCCGGTTTAAACCAGTTTAAGCCAGTTCAATCCGGTTTTATCCAGTTTAAACCGGTTCTATCCGGTTCTATCCGGTTGAAACCAGTTTAAACCGGTTCAATCCGGTTTTATCCGGTTTAAACCGGTTTTATCCGGTTTAGAACAGTTTAAACCAGTTCAATCTGGTTTTAATCAGCTTAAACCGGTTCAATCTGGTTTTATCCAGTTTAAACCGCTTTAAAACGGTTTTATCCGGTTTTATCCGGTTTAAACCAGTTTGAACCGGATCAATCCGGTTTTATCCGGTTTAAACCGGTTCAATCCGGTTTAAACCGGTTTAAGCCGGTTCAATCCGGTTTTATCCAGTTTAAACCGGTTCTATCCGGTTCTATCTGGTTGAAACCAGTTTAAACCGGTTCAATCCGGTTTTATCCGGTTTAAACCGGTTCTATCCAGTTCTATCCGGTTGAAACCGGTTTAAACCGGTTCAATCCGGTTTTATCCGGTTTAAACCAGTTCAATCCGGTTTTATCCGGTTTAAACCGGTTTAAACCGGTTCAATCCGGTTTTATCCGGTTTAAACCGGTTCTATCCGGTTCTATGCTGTTTGAACCGGTTCAATCCGGTTTTATCCGGTTTAAACCGGTTTAAGCCGGTTCAATCCAGTTTTATCCAGTTTAAACCGGTTCTATCCAGTTCTATCCGGTTGAAAGCAGTGTAAACCGGTTCAATCCGGTTTTATCCGGTTTAAACCGGTTCAATCCGATTTTATCCGGTTTAAACCGGTTCATTCCGGTTTTATCCGGTTAAAACCGGTTTGAAACGTTTCAATCCGGTTTTATCCGGTTTAAAACGGTTCATTCCGGTTTTATCCATTTAAAAACGGTTTGAAACGTTTCAATCCGGTTTTATCCGGTTTAAACCTGTTCGATCCGTTTTTATCCGGTTTAAACCAGTTCACTCCGGTTTTATCCGGTTTAAACCTGTTTGAACCGGTTCAATCCGGTCTTATCCGGTTTAAACCGGTTTAAGCCGGTTCAATCCGGTTTTATCCGGTTTAAACCGGTTCAATCAGGTTTTATCCGGTTTAAACCGGTTTAAGCCGGTTCAATCCGGTTTTATCCAGTTTAAACCGGTTCTATCCGGTTCTATCCGGTTGAAACCATTTTAAACCGGTTCAATCCGGTTTTATCCGGTTTAAACCGGTTTAAGCTGGTTCAATCGGGTTTTATCCGGTTTAAACCGGTTCTATCCGGTTCTATCCGGTTGAAACCGGTTTAATCCGGTTCGATCCGGTTTGATCCGGTTTAAACCGGTTCAATCTGGTTTTATACGGTTTAAACCGGTTTTAACCGATTCAATCCTGTTTATCCAGTATAAACTGGTTTAATCCGTTTCAATCCGGTTTTATCCGGTTTAAACCGGTATAAACCAGTTCAATCCGGTTTTATCCTGTTTAAACCGGTTTAAACCAGATCAATCCCGTTTTATCCGGTTTAAACCGGTTTTACCCGGTTCTATACGGTTTAAAAATGTTTAAACCTGTTCAATCCGATTTCATCCGGTTTAAACCGATTCAACCCAGTTTTATCCGGTTTAAACCGGTTTAAGCTGGTTCAATCCGGTTTTATCCAGTTTAAACCGGTTTTATCCGTTTTAAACCGGTTTAATCCAGTTCAATCCTGTTTTATCCGGTTTAAACCGGTTCAATCCGGTTTTATCTCGTTTAGACCGGTTCTATCCGGTTCTATCCTTTTTAAATCGGATTAAACTGTTTCTGTCCTGTTCTATCCTATTTTAACTGGATTAAACCAGTTCAATCTGGTTTTATCCTGTTTAAACCGGTTTAAACCCTTTCAATCCGTTTTTATCCAGTTTCAACCGGTTTACAGCGGTTCAATCCGGTTTTATCCGGTTTATACCGTTTCTATCCGGTTCTATCCGTTTTAAACCGGTTTAAACCAGTTCATTCCGGTTTTATCCGGTTTAAACCTGTTTGACCCGGTTCAATCCGGTCTTCTCCGGTTTAAACCGGTTTAAGCCGGTTCAGTCCGGTTTTATCCGGTTTAAACCGGTTCAATCAGGTTTTATCCGGTTTAAACCGGTTTAAGCCGGTTCAATCCGGTTTTATCCAGTTTAAACCGGTTCTATCCGGTTCTATCCGGTTGAAACCATTTTAAACCGGTTCAATCCGGTTTTATCCGGTTTAAACCGGTTTAAGCTGGTTCAATCTGGTTTTATCCGGTTTAAACCGGTTCAATCTTGTTTTATCCGGTTTAAACCGTTTGAAACCAGTTCAATCCGGTTTTATCTGGTTTAGACCAGTTCAAACCGGTTCAATCCGGTTTTATCCAGTTTAAACCAGTTCTATCCATTTCTATCTGTTTTAAACCGGTTTAAACTGGTTCAATCCGGTTTTATCCGGTTTAAACCGGTTCTATCCGTTTTAAACCGGTTTAAAACAGTTCATTCCGGTTTTATCCGGTTTAAACCGGTTTAAGCCGGTTCAATCCGGTTTTATCTGGTTTAAGCCGGTTCAATCCGGTTTTATCCAGTTTAAACTGGTTCTATTCGTTTCCATCTGGTTTAAAAGGGTTTAAGCCGGTTCAATCCGGTTTTATACGTTTTAAACCAGTTCAATCTGATTTTATCCGGTTTAAACTGGTTCAATTTGGTTTTATCCGGTTTCAACCGGTTTGAACCGGTTCAATCCGGTTTTATCCGGTTTAAACCGGTTTAAAACGGTTTAATCCGGTTTTACCCGGTTTAAACCAGTTTGAACCGGTTCAATCCGGTTTTATCCGGTTTAAACCGGTTTAAACCGGTTCAATCCGGTTTTATCTCGTTTAGACCGGTTCTATCCGGTTCTATCCTTTTTAAATCGGATTAAACTGTTTCTGTCCTGTTCTATCCTGTTTTAACTGGATTAAACCAGTTCAATCCGGTTTTATCCTGTTTAAACCGGTTTAAACCCTTTCAATCCGTTTTTATCCGGTTTCAACCGGTTTACAGCGGTTCAATCCGGTTTTATCCGGTTTATACCGTTTCTATCCGGTTCTATCCGTTTTAAACCGGTTTAAACCAGTTCATTCCGGTTTTATCCGGTTTAAACCTGTTTGAACCGGTTCAATCCGGTCTTATCCGGTTTAAACCGGTTTAAGCCGGTTCAATCCGGTTTTATCCGGTTTAAACCGGTTCAATCAGGTTTTATCCGGTTTAAACCGGTTTAAGCCGGTTCAATCCGGTTTTATCCAGTTTAAACCGGTTCTATCCGGTTCTATCCGGTTGAAACCATTTTAAACTGGTTCAATCCGGTTTTATCCGGTTTAAACCGGTTTAAGCTGGTTCAATCTGGTTTTATCCGGTTTAAACCGGTTCAATCTTGTTTTATCCGGTTTAAACCGTTTGAAACCAGTTCAATCCGGTTTTATCTGCTTTAGACCAGTTCAAACCGGTTCAATCCGGTTTTATCCAGTTTAAACCAGTTCTATCCATTTCTATCTGGTTTAAACCGGTTTAAACCGGTTCAATCCGGTTTTATCCGGTATAAACCGGTTTAAGCCAGTTCAATCCGGTTTTATCCGGTTTAAACCGGTTTAATTCTGTTTAAACCGGTTTAAGCTGGTTCAATCCGGTTTAAACCAGTTTGAACCGGTTCAATCCGGTTTTATCCGGTTTAAACCGGTTTAAGCCAGTTCAATCCGGTTTTATCCAGTTTAAACCGGTTCTATCCGGTTCTATCCGGTTGAAACCAGTTTAAACCGGTTCAATCCGGTATTATCCAGTTTAAACCGCTTTAAAACGGTTTTATCCGGTTTTATCCGGTTTAAACCAGTTGAACCGGTTCAATCCGGTTTTATCCGGTTTAAACCGGTTCAATCCGGTTTAAACCGGTTTAAGCCGGTTCAATACGGTTTTATCCAGTTTAAACCGGTTCTATCCGGTTCTATCTGGTTGAAACCAGTTTAAACCGGTTCAATCCGGTTTTATCCGGTTTAAACCGGTTCATTCCGGTTTTATCCGGTTAAAACCGGTTTGAAACGGTTCGATCCGGTTTTATCCAGTTTAAACTGGTTCAGTCCGATTTTATCCGGTTTAAACCAGTTCATTCCGGTTTTATCCGGTTTAAACTGGTTTGAACCGGTTCAATCCGGTTTTATCCGGTTTAAACCAGTTCACTCCAGTTTTATCCGGTTTAAACCGGTTTGTACCGGTTCAATCTGGTTTTATCCGGTTTAAACCGGTTTAAACCGGTTCAATCGGTTTTATCCAGTTTAAACCAGTTCTATCCGGTTTAAACCAGTTTAATCCAGTTCAATTCGGTTTTATCCAGTTTAAACCGGTCCTATCGGGTTTAAACAGGTTTAGGCCGGTTCATTCCGGTTTTATCAGTTTTAAACCGGTTTAAACTGCTTCAATCCGTTTATATCCGGTTTAAACCGGTTACAACCGGTTCAATCTGGTTTTCTCCGGTTTAAACCGGTTTAAGCCGGTTCCACCCGGTTTTCTCCGGTTTTAACCGGCTATAACCGGTTCAATCCGCTTTTATCCAGTTTAAACCGGTTCTATCTGGTTCTATCCGGTTAAAACCGGTTTAAACCGGTTCAATCCGGTTTCATACGGTTTAAACCGGTTCATTCCGGTTTCATCCGGTTTGAACCGGTTTAAACCGGTTTAAACTTGTTCAATCCGGTTTTAAACGGTTTAAACCGGTTCTATCCGGTTCAATCTGGTTTAAACCGGTTTAAACCGGTTCTATCCGTTTTTATCCGGTTTAAACCGGTACAATCTGGTTTTATCCAGTTTAAACCGGTTTTAACCGATTCAATCCGGTTTATCCAGTATAAACTGGTTTAATCCGGTTCAATCTGGTTTTATCCGCTTTAAACTGGTTTAAACCGGTTCAATCGGTTTTTATCTGGTTTAAACCGGATTAAACCGGTTCTATCCGGTTTTATCCATTTTAAACCGGTTCAGTCCGTTTTTTCCGGTTTAAACCGGTTTCAACCAGTTCATTCCGGTTTTATCCGGTTTAAGCCGGATCAATCCGGTTTAAACCGTTTCAATCAGATTTTATCCGGTTTTAACCGGTTTAAACCGCTTCAATCCGGTTTTATCCGGTTTAAACCGGTTTTATCCGGTTTAGACCAGTTTAAACCAGATCATTCCGGTTTTAATCAGCTTAAACCGGTTCAATCTGGCTTTATCCAGTTTAAACCGCTTTAAAACGGTTTTATCCGGTTTTATCCGGTTTAAACCAGTTTGAACCGGTTCAATCCGGTTTTATCCGGTTTAAACAGGTTCAATCCGGTTTAAACCGGTTTAAGCCGGTTCAATACGGTTTTATCCAGTTTAAACCGGTTCTATCCGGTTCTATCCGGTTGAAACCAGTTTAAACCGGTTCAATCCGGTATTATCCAGTTTAAACCGCTTTAAAACGGTTTTATCCGGTTTTATCCGGTTTAAACCAGTTTGAACCGGTTCAATCCGGTTTTATCCGGTTTAAACCGGTTCAATCCGGTTTAAACCGGTTTAAGCCGGTTCAATACGGTTTTATCCAGTTTAAACCGGTTCTATCCGGTTCTATCTGGTTGAAACCAGTTTAAACCGGTTCAATCCGGTTTTATCCGGTTTAAACCGGTTCATTCCGGTTTTATCCGGTTAAAACCGGTTTGAAACGGTTCGATCCGGTTTTATCCAGTTTAAACTGGTTCAGTCCGATTTTATCCGGTTTAAACCAGTTCATTCCGGTTTTATCCGGTTTAAACTGGTTTGAACCGGTTCAATCCGGTTTTATCCGGTTTAAACCAGTTCACTCCAGTTTTATCCGGTTTAAACCGGTTTGTACCGGTTCAATCCGGTTTTATCCGGTTTAAACCGGTTTAAGCTGGTTCAATCCGGTTTTATCCAGTTTAAACCGGTTCTATCCGGTTCTATCTGGTTGAAACCGGTTTAAACCAGTTCAATCCGGTTTTCTCAGGTTAAAACCGGTTCAATCTGGTTTTATCCGGTTTAAACCGGTTTAAACCGGTTCAATCGGTTTTATCCAGTTTAAACCAGTTCTATCCGGTTTAAACCAGTTTAATCCAGTTCAATTCGGTTTTATCCAGTTTAAACCGGTCCTATCGGGTTTAAACAGGTTTAGGCCGGTTCATTCCGGTTTTATCAGTTTTAAACCGGTTTAAACTGCTTCAATCCGTTTATATCCGGTTTAAACCGGTTACAACCGGTTCAATCTGGTTTTCTCCGGTTTAAACCGGTTTAAGCCGGTTCCACCCGGTTTTCTCCGGTTTTAACTGGCTATAACCGGTTCAATCCGCTTTTATCCAGTTTAAACCGGTTCTATCTGGTTCTATCCGGTTAAAACCGGTTTAAACCGGTTCAATCCGGTTTCATACGGTTTAAACCGGTTCATTCCGGTTTCATCCGGTTTGAACCGGTTTAAACCGGTTTAAACTTGTTCAATCCGGTTTTAAACGGTTTAAACCGGTTCTATCCGGTTCAATCTGGTTTAAACCGGTTTAAACCGGTTCTATCCGTTTTTATCCGGTTTAAACCGGTACAATCTGGTTTTATCCAGTTTAAACCGGTTTTAACCGATTCAATCCGGTTTATCCAGTATAAACTGGTTTAATCCGGTTCAATCTGGTTTTATCCGCTTTAAACCGGTTTAAACCGGTTCAATCGGTTTTTATCTGGTTTAAACCGGATTAAACCGGTTCTATCCGGTTTTATCCATTTTAAACCGGTTCAGTCCGTTTTTTCCGGTTTAAACCGGTTTCAACCAGTTCATTCCGGTTTTATCCGGTTTAAGCCGGATCAATCCGGTTTAAACCGTTTCAATCAGATTTTATCCGGTTTTAACCGGTTTAAACCGCTTCAATCCGGTTTTATCCGGTTTAAACCGGTTTTATCCGGTTTAGACCAGTTTAAACCAGATCATTCCGGTTTTAATCAGCTTAAACCGGTTCAATCTGGCTTTATCCAGTTTAAACCGCTTTAAAACGGTTTTATCCGGTTTTATCCGGTTTAAACCAGTTTGAACCGGTTCAATCCGGTTTTATCCGGTTTAAACAGGTTCAATCCGGTTTAAACCGGTTTAAGCCGGTTCAATCCGGTTTTATCCGGTTTAAACCGGTTCAATCAGGTTTTATCCGGTTTAAACCGGTTTAAGCCGGTTCAATCCGGTTTTATCCAGTTTAAACCGGTTCTATCCGGTTCTATCCGGTTGAAACCATTTTAAACCGGTTCAATCCGGTTTTATCCGGTTTAAACCGGTTTAAGCTGGTTCAATCGGGTTTTATCCGGTTTAATCCGGTTCAATCCGGTTTGATCCGGTTTAAACCGGTTCAATCTGGTTTTATCCGGTTTAAACCGGTTTTAACCGATTCAATCCGGTTTATCCAGTATAAACTGGTTTAATCCGTTTCAATCCGGTTTTATCCGGTTTAAACTGATTTAAACCGGTTCAGTCCGGTTTTATCCAGTTTAAACCGGTTATATCCGGTTTAAACCGGTATAAACCAGTTCAATCCGGTTTTATCCTGTTTATACCGGTTTAAACCGGATCAATCCCGTTTTATCCGGTTTAAACCGGTTTTACCCGGTTCTATACGGTTTAAAAATGTTTAAACCTGTTCAACCCGATTTCATCCGGTTTAAAACGATTCAACCCAGTTTTATCCGGTTTAAACCGGTTTAAGCTGGTTCAATCCGGTTTTATCCAGTTTAAACCGGTTTTATCCGTTTTCAACCGGTTTAATCCAGTTCAATCCTGTTTTATCCGGTTTAAACCGTTGCTATCCGGTTCTATCCGTTTTAAACCGGTTTAAAAAAGTTCATTCCGGTTTTATCAGGTTTAAACCGGTTTGAACCGGTTCAATCCGGTTTAAACCAGTTTAAGCCGGTTCAATCCGTTTTTATGCGGTTTAAACCGGTTCAATATGATTTTATGCGGTTTAAACCAGTTTGAACCGGTTCAATCCGGTTTAATCTTGTTTTAACCAGTTTAAGCCAGTTCAATCCAGTTTTATCCAGTTTAAACCGGTTCTATCCGGTTCTATCCGGTTGAAACCAGTTTAAACCGGTTCAATCCGGTTTTATCCGGTTTAAACCAGTTCAATCCTGTTTTATCCGGTTTAAACCGGTTCTTTCCGGTTCTATACAGTTGAAACCGGTTTAAACCAGTTCAATCCGGTTTTATCCTGTTTAAACCGGTATAAACCGGTTCAATCCGGTTTTATCTCGTTTAAACCGGTTCTGTCCGGTTCTATTCTGTTTAAATCGGTTTAAACCGGTTCTATCCTGTTCTATCCTGTTTTAACCGGTTAAACCAGTTCAATCCGATTTTATCCAGTTTAAACCGGTTCTATTCGTTTCCATCTGGTTTAAAAGGGTTTAAACTGGTTCAATCCGGTTTTATACGTTTTAAACCAGTTCAATCTGATTTTATCCGGTTTAAACTGGGTCAATCCGGTTTTATCCAGTTTAAACCTGTTCTATCCGGTTCTATCTGGTTGAAACCGGTTTAAAGCGGTTCAATCCGGTTTTATCCGGTTTAAACCAGTTCAATCCGGTTTTATCCGGTTTCAACCGGTTTACAGCGGTTCAATCCGGTTTTATCCGGTTTATACCGTTTCTATCCGGTTCTATCCTTTTTAAACCGGTTTAAACCAGTTCATTCCGGTTTTATCCGGTTTAAACCTGTTTGAACCGGTTCAATCTGGTCATATCCGGTTTAAATCGGTTTAAGCCGGTTCAATCCGGTTTTATCCGGTTTAAACCGGTTCAATCATGTTTTATCCGGTTTAAACCGGTTTAAGCCGGTTCAATCCGGTTTTATCCAGTTTAAACCGGTTCTATCCGGTTCTTTCCGGTTGAAACCATTTTAAACCGGTTCAATCCGGTTTTATCCGGTTTCAACCGGTTAAGCTGGTTCAATCCGGTTTTATCCGGTTTAAACCGGTTCAATCTTGTTTTATCCGGATTAAACCGTTTGAAACCAGTTCAATCCGGTTTTATCTGGTTTAGACCAGTTCAAACCGGTTCAATCCGGATTTAACCAGTTTAAACCAGTTCTATCCATTTCTATCTGGTTTAAACCGGTTTAAACTGGTTCAATCCGGTTTTATCCGGTTTAAACCGGTTCTATCCGTTTTAAACCGGTTTAAAACAGTTCATTACGGTTTTATCCGGTTAAAACCGGTTTAAGCCGTTTCAATCCGGTTTTATCTGGTTTAAACCGGTTTTAAGCCTGTTCAATCCGGTTTTATCCAGTTTAAACTGGTTCTATTCGTTTCCATCTGGTTTAAAAGGGTTTAAACTGGTTCAATCCGGTTTTATACGTTTTAAACCAGTTTAATCTGATTTTATCCGGTTTAAACTGGTTCAATTGGTTTTATCCGGTTTCAACCGGTTTGAACGGTTCAATCCGGTTTTATCCGGTTTAACCCGGTTTAAACCGGGTCAATCCGGTTTTATCCGGTTTAAACCTCTTCAATCCGGTTTTCTCCAGTTTAAATCGGTTTATACCAGTTCAATCCGGTTTTATCCGCTTTAAACCGGTTTAAAACCGGTTGAATCGGTTTTTATTTGGTTTAAACCGGATTAAACCGGTTCTATCCGGTTTTATCCATTTTAAACCGGTTCAATCCGTTTTTTCCTGTTTAAACCGGTTTAAACCAGTTTAAGCCAGTTCAATCCAGTTTTATCCAGTTTAAACCGGTTCTATCCGGTTCTATCCGGTTGAACCAGTTTAAACCGGTTCAATCCGGTTTTATCCGGTTTAAACCGGTTCTATCCGGTTCTATACAGTTGAAACCGGTTTAAACCGGTTCAATCCGGTTTTATCCTGTTTAAACCGGTTTAAACCGGTTCAATCCGGTTTTATCTCGTTTAAACCGGTTCTATCCGGTTCTATCCTGTTTAAATCAGTTTAAACCGGTTCTATCCTGTTCTATCCTGTTTTAACCGGTTAAACCAGTTCAATCCGGTTTAATCCGGTTTAAAACGGTTCTATCCGGTTCTATACAGTTGAAACCGGTTTTAAACCGGTTCAATCCGGTTTTATCCTGTTTAAACCGGTTTAAACCTGTTCAATCCGGTTTTATCTCGTTTAATCCGGTTCTATCCGGTTCTATACTGATTAAATCGGTTTAAACCGGTTCTATCCTGTTCTATCCTGTTTTAACTGGTTAAACCAGTTCAATCCGGTTTTATCCGGTTTAAACCAGTTTAAACTGGTTCAATCCGGTTTTATCTGGTTTAAACGGATTCTATCCGGTTTAAACCAGTTCTATCCAGTTTAAACAGGTTTAAGCCGGTTCAATCCGGTTTTATCCAGTTTAAACTGGTTCAATCCGTTTTTTCCAGTTTAATCAGGTTTAAACCAGTTCATTCCGGTTTTATCCGGTTTAAACCGGTTCTATCCGGTTCTATCCGGTTGAAACCGGTTTAATCCGGTTCAATCCGGTTTGATCCGGTTTAAACCGGTTCAATCTGGTTTTATCCGGTTTAAACGGTTTTACCGTTTCAATCCGGTTTATCCAGTATAAACTGGTTTAATCCGTTTCAATCCGGTTTTGTCCGGTTTAAACCGATTTAAACCGGTTCAATCCGGTTTTATCCGGTTGAAACCGGTTCTATGCTCTTTATACCAGTTTAAGCCTGTTCAATCGGGTTTTATCTGGTTTAGGCCTGTTTAAGCCGGTTCATTCCAGTTTTATCCAGTTTAAACCGGTGTAAACCCTTTCAATCCGTTTTTATCCGGTTTCAACCGGTTTACACCGGTTCAATCCGGTTTTATCCGGTTTAAACCGATTCTCTCCACTTCTATCCGTTTTAAACCGGTTTAAACCAGTTCATTCTGGTTTTATCCGGTTTAAACCGGTTTCAACCGGTTCAATCCGGTTTTATCCGGTTTAAACCGGTTTAAGCCAGTTCAATCTGGTTTTATCCGGTTTAAACCGGTTTAATTCTGTTTAAACCTGTTTAAGCTGGTTCAATCCGGTTTAAACCAGTTTGAACCGGTTCAATCCGGTTTTATCCGGTTTAAACTGGTTTAAGCCGGTTCAATCCGGTTTTATCCAGTTTAAAACGGTTCAATCCGGTTCTATCCGGTTGAAACCAGTTTAAACCGGTTCAATCCGGTTTTATCCGGTTTAAACCGGTTTTATCCAGTTTAGACCAGTTTAAACCAGTTCAATCCGGTTTTAATCAGCTTAAACCGGTTCAATCTGGTTTTATCCAGTTTAAACCGCTTTAAAACGGTTTTATCCGGTTTTATCCGGTTTAAACCAGTTTGAACCGGTTCAATCCAGTTTTACCCAGTGTAAACCGGTTCAATCCGGTTTAAACCGGTTTAAGCCGGTTCAATCCTGTTTTATCCAGTTTAAACCGGTTCTATCCGGTTCTATCTGGTTGAAACCAGTTTAAACCGGTTCAATCCGGTTTTATCCGGTTTAAACCGTTCAATCCGGTTTTATCCGGTTTAAACCGGTTCATTCCAGTTTTATCCGGTTAAAACCGGTTTGAAACGGTTCGATCCGGTTTTATCCGGTTTAAACTGGTTCAGTCCGATTTTATCCGGTTTAAACCAGTTCATTCCGGTTTTATCCGGTTTAAACTGTTTTGAACCGGTTCAATCCGGTTTTATCCGTTTTAAACCAGTTCACTCCAGTTTTATCCGGTTTAAATCGGTTTGTACCGGTTCAATCCGGTTTTATCCGGTTTAAACCGGTTTAAGCTGGTTCAATCCGGTTTTATCCAGTTTAAACCGGTTCTATCCAGTTCTATCTGGTTGAAACCGGTTTAAACCAGTTCAATCCGTTTTCTCAGGTTAAAACCGGTTCAATCTGGTTTTATCCGTTTAAACCGGTTTAAACCGGTTCAATCGGTTTTATCCGGTTTAAACCGGTTCTATCCGGTTCTATACAGTTGAAACCGGTTTAAACCGGTTCAATCCGGTTTTATCCGGTTTAAACCGGTTCTATCCGGTTCTATACAGTTGAAACCGGTTTAAACCGTTCAATCCGGTTTTATCCTGTTTAAACCGGTTTAAACTGGTTCAATCCGGTTTTATCTCGTTTAAACCGGTTCTATCCGGTTCTATCCTGTTTAAATCAGTTTAAACCGGTTCTATCCTGTTCTATCCTGTTTTAACCGGTTAAACCAGTTCAATCCGGTTTAATCCGGTTTAAAACGGTTCTATCCGGTTCTATACAGTTGAAACCGGTTTAAACCGGTTCAATCCGGTTTTATCCTGTTTAAACCGGTTTAAACCTGTTCAATCCGGTTTTATCTCGTTTAATCCGGTTCTATCCGGTTCTATACTGATTAAATCGGTTTAAACCGGTTCTATCCTGTTCTATCCTGTTTTAACCGGTTAAACCAGTTCAATCCGGTTTTATCCGGTTTAAACCAGTTTAAACTGGTTCAATCCGGTTTTATCTGGTTTAAACGGATTCTATCCGGTTTAAACCAGTTCTATCCAGTTTAAACAGGTTTAAGCCGGTTCAATCCGGTTTTATCCAGTTTAAACTGGTTCAATCCGTTTTTTCCAGTTTAATCAGGTTTAAACCAGTTCATTCCGGTTTTATCCGGTTTAAACCGGTTCTATCCGGTTCTATCCGGTTGAAACCGGTTTAATCCGGTTCAATCCGGTTTGATCCGGTTTAAACCGGTTCAATCTGGTTTTATCCGGTTTAAACCGGTTTTAACCGTTTCAATCCGGTTTATCCAGTATAAACTGGTTTAATCCGTTTCAATCCGGTTTTTTCCGGTTTAAACCGATTTAAACCGGTTCAATCCGGTTTTATCCGGTTGAAACCGGTTCTATGCTCTTTATACCAGTTTAAGCCTGTTCAATCGGGTTTTATCTGGTTTAGGCCTGTTTAAGCCGGTTCATTCCAGTTTTATCCAGTTTAAACCGGTGTAAACCCTTTCAATCCGTTTTTATCCGGTTTCAACCGGTTTACACCGGTTCAATCCGGTTTTATCCGGTTTAAACCGATTCTCTCCACTTCTATCCGTTTTAAACCGGTTAAACCAGTTCATTCTGGTTTTATCCGTTTAAACCGGTTTCAACCGGTTCAATCCGGTTTTATCTGGTTTAAACCGGTTTAAGCCAGTTCAATCTGGTTTTATCCGGTTTAAACCGGTTTAATTCTGTTTAAACCTGTTTAAGCTGGTTCAATCCGGTTTAAACCAGTTTGAACGGTTCAATCCGGTTTTATCCGGTTTAAACTGGTTTAAGCCGGTTCAATCCGGTTTTATCCAGTTTAAAACGGTTCAATCCGGTTCTATCCGGTTGAAACCAGTTTAAACCGGTTCAATCCGGTTTTATCCGGTTTAAACCGGTTTTATCCAGTTTAGACCAGTTTAAACCAGTTCAATCCGGTTTTAATCAGCTTAAACCGGTTCAATCTGGTTTTATCCAGTTTAAACCGCTTTAAAACGGTTTTATCCGGTTTTATCCGGTTTAAACCAGTTTGAACCGGTTCAATCCAGTTTTACCCCAGTGTAAACCGGTTCAATCCGGTTTAAACCGGTTTAAGCCGGTTCAATCCTGTTTTATCCAGTTTAAACCGGTTCTATCCGGTTCTATCTGGTTGAAACCAGTTTAAACCGGTTCAATCCGGTTTTATCCGGTTTTAAAACCGGTTCAATCCGGTTTTATCCGGTTTAAACCGGTTCATTCCAGTTTTATCCGGTTAAAACCGGTTGAAACGGTTCGATCCGGTTTTATCCGGTTTAAACTGGTTCAGTCCGATTTTATCCGGTTTAAACCAGTTCATTCCGGTTTTATCCGGTTTAAACTGTTTTGAACCGGTTCAATCCGGTTTTATCCGTTTTAAACCAGTTCACTCCAGTTTTATCCGGTTTAAATCGGTTTTGTACCGGTTCAATCCGGTTTTATCCGGTTTAAACCGGTTTAAGCTGGTTCAATCCGGTTTTATCCAGTTTAAACCGGTTCTATCCAGTTCTATCTGGTTGAAACCGGTTTAAACCAGTTCAATCCGGTTTTCTCAGGTTAAAACCGGTTCAATCTGGTTTTATCCGGTTTAAACCGGTTTAACCGGTTCAATCGGTTTTATCCAGTTTAAACCAGTTCTATCCGGTTTAAACCAGTTTAATCCAGTTCAATTCGGTTTTATCCAGTTTAAACCGGTCCTATCGGGTTTAAAACAGGTTTAGGCCGGTTCATTCCGGTTTTATCAGTTTTAAACCGGTTTAAACTGCTTCAATCCGTTTATATCCGGTTTAAAACCGGTTACAACCTGTTCAATCTGGTTTTCTCCGGTTTAAACCGGTTTAAAGCCGGTTCCACCCGGTTTTTCTCCGGTTTTAACCGGCTAAAACCGGTTCAATCCGCTTTTATCCAGTTTAAACCGGTTCTATCTGGTTCTATCCGGTTAAAACCGTTTTAAACCGGTTCAATCCGGTTTTATACGGTTTAAACCGGTTCATTCCGGTTTCATCCGGTTTGAACCGGTTTAAACCGGTTTAAAACAGTTCAATCCGGTTTTAAACGGTTTAAACCGGTTCTATCCGGTTCAATCTGGTTTAAACCGGTTTAAACCGGTTCTATCCGTTTTTATCCGGTTTAAACCGTACAATCTGGTTTTATCAGGTTTAAACCGGTTTAAACTGGATCAATCGGTTTTATCCAGTTTAAACCGGTTCAATCCGTTTTTTCCGGTTTATCAGGTTTAAACCAGTTCATTCCGGTTTTATCCGGTTTAAACCGTTTCAATCTGGTTTTATCCGGTTTGAACCGGTTTAAACCGCTTCAATCCGTTTTTATCCGGTTTAAACCGGTTCTATCCGGTTCTATCCGGTTGAAACCGGTTTAAACCGGTTCAATCTGGTTTTATCCAGTTTAAACCGGTTTTAACCGATTCAATCCGGTTTATCCAGTATAAACTGGTTTAATCCGGTACAATCCGGTTTTATCCGCTTTAAACCGGTTTAAACCGGTTCAATCGGTTTTATCTGGTTTAAACCGGATTAAACCGGTTCTATCCAGTTTTATCCATTTTAAACCGGTTCAGTCCGTTTTTTCCGGTTTAAACCGGTTTCAACCAGTTCATTCCGGTTTTATCCGGTTTAAGCCGGATCAATCCGGTTTAAACCGTTTCAATCAGATTTTATCCGGTTTTAACCGGTTTAAACCGCTTCAATCCGGTTTTATCCGGTTTAAACCGGTTTTATCCAGTTTAGACCAGTTTAAACCAGATCAATCCGGTTTTAATCAGCTTAAACCGGTTCAATCTGGCTTTATCCAGTTTAAACCGCTTTAAAACGGTTTTATCCGGTTTTATCCGGTTTAAACCAGTTTGAACCGGTTCAATCCGGTTTTATCCGGTTTAAACCGGTTCAATCCGGTTTTATCCAGTTTAAACCGGTTCATTCCGGTTTTATCCGGTTAAAACCCGTTTGAAACGGTTCGATCCGGTTTTATCCGGTTTAAACTGGTTCAGTCCGATTTTATCCGGTTTAAACCAGTTCACTCCGGTTTTATCCGGTTTAAACCGGTTTGTACCGGTTCAATCCGGTTTTATCTGGTTTAAACCGGTTCTATCCGGTTCTATCTGGTTGAAACCGGTTTAAACCAGTTTAATCCGGTTTTCTCAGGTTAAAATGGGTTCAATCTGGTTTTATCCGGTTTAAACCGGTTTAAACTGGTTCAATCGGTTTTATCCAGTTTAAACCGGTCCTATCGGGTTTAAACAGGTTTAGTCCGGTTCATTCCGGTTTTATCAGTTTTAAACCGGTTTAAACTGCTTCAATCCGTTTATATTTGGTTTAAACCGGTTACAACCGGTTCAATCCGGTTTTCTCCGGTTTAAACCGGTTTAAGCCGGTTCCACCCAGTTTTCTCTGGTTTTAACCGGCTTTAACCGGTTCAATCCGCTTTTATCCAGTATAAACCGGTTCTATCTGGTTCTATCCGGTTGAAACCGGTTTAAACCGGTTCAATCCGTTTTTTCCGGTTTAAACCGGTTTCAACCAGTTCATTCCGGTTTTATCCGGTTTAAGCCGGATCAATCCGGTTTAAACCGTTTAAATCTGATTTTATCCGGTTTAAACCGGTTTAAACCGTTTCAATCCGGTTTTATCCGGTTTAAACCGGTTCAATCCGATTTTATCCGGTTTAAACCGGTTCAATCCGATTTTATCCGGTTTCAACCGGTTCATTCCGGTTTTATCCGGTTAAAACCGGTTTAAACCGGTTCAATCCGGTTTTATCCGGTTTAAACCGGTTCTATCCGGTTCTATCCGGTTTGAACCGGTTCAATCCGGTTTTATCCGGTTTAAACCGGTTTAAGCCGGTTCAATCCGGTTTTATCCGGTTTAAACCGGTTCTATCCGGTTCTATCCGGTTTGAACCGGTTCAATACGGTTTTATCCGGTTTAAACCGGTTTAAGCCGGTTCAATCCAGTTTTATACAGTTTAAACCGGTTCTATCCGGTTCTATCCGGTTGAAACCAGTTTAAACCGGTTCAATCCGGTTTTATCCGGTTTAAACCGGTTCATTCCGGTTTTATCCGGTTAAAACCGGTTTAAACCGGTTCAATCCGGTTTTATCCGGTTTAAACCGGTTCTATCCGGTTCTATCCGGTTTGAACCGTTTCAATCCGGTTTTATCCGGTTTAAACCGGTTTAAGCCGGTTCAATCCAGTTTTATCCAGTTTAAACCGGTTCTATCCGGTTCTATCCGGTTGAAACCAGTTTAAACCGGTTCAATCCGGTTTTATCCGGTTTAAACCGGTTCAATCCGATTTTATCCGGTTTAAACCGGTTCATTCCGGTTTTATCCGGTTAAAACCAGTTTGAAACGTTTCAATCCGGTTTTATCCGGTTTAAAACGGTTCATTCCGGTTTTATCCGTTTAAAACCGGTTTGAAACGGTTCAATCCGGTTTTATCCGGTTTAAACCAGTTCGATCCGTTTTTATCCGGTTTAAACCAGTTCACTCCGGTTTTATCCGGTTTAAACCGGTTTGAACCGGTTCAATCCGGTTTTATCTGGTTTAAACCGGTTCAATCTGGTTTTATCCTGTTGAAACCGGTTTTATCCGGTTTAGACCGGTTTAAACCAGTTCAATCTGGTTTTAATCGGCTTAAACTGGTTCAATCTGGTTTTATCCGGTTTAAACCGCTTTAAAAAGGTTTAATCTGGTTTTATCCGGTTTAAACCAGTTTGAACCAGTTCAATCCGGTTTTATCCGGTTTAAACCGGTTTAAGCCGGTTCAATCCGGTTTTATCCAGTTTAAACCGGTTCTATCCGGTTCTATCCGGTTGAAACCATTTTAAACCGGTTCAATCCGGTTTTATCCGGTTTAAACCGGTTTAATCCGGTTCAATCCGGTTTGATCCGGTTTAAACCGCTTCAATCTGGTTTTATCCGGTTTAAACCGGTTTTAACCGATTCAATCCGGTTTATCCAGTATAAACTGGTTTAATCCGTTTCAATCCGGTTTTATCCGGTTTAAACCGATTTAAACCGGTTCAGTCCGGTTTTATCCAGTTTAAACCGGTTATATCCGGTTTAAACCGGTATAAACCAGTTCAATCCGGTTTTATCCTGTTTAAACCGGTTTAAACCGGATCAATCCCGTTTTATCCGGTTTAAACCGGTTTTATCCGGTTTAGACCAGTTTAAAACAGTTCAATCTGGTTTTAATCAGCTTAAACCGGTTCAATCTGGTTTTATCCAGTTTAAACCGCTTTAAAACGGTTTTATCCGGTTTTATCCGGTTTAAACCAGTTTAAACCGGTTCATTCCGGTTTTATCCGGTTAAAACCGGTTTAAACCGGTTCAATCCGGTTTTATCCGGTTTAAACCGGTTCTATCCGGTTCTATCCGGTTTGAACCAGTTCAATCCGGTTTTATCCGGTTTAAACCGGTTCTATCCAGTTCTATCCGGTTGAAACCAGTGTAAACCGGTTCAATCCGGTTTTATCCGGTTTAAACCGGTTCAATCCGATTTTATCCGGTTTAAACCGGTTCATTCCGGTTTTATCCGGTTAAAACCGGTTTGAAACGTTTCAATCCGGTTTTATCCGGTTTAAAACGGTTCATTCCGGTTTTATCCGTTTAAAACCGGTTTGAAACGGTTCAATCCGGTTTTATCCGGTTTAAACCAGTTCGATCCGTTTTTATCCGGTTTAAACCAGTTCACTCCGGTTTTATCCGGTTTAAACCGTTTTGAACCGGTTCAATCCGGTTTTATCTGGCTTAAACCGGTTCAATCTGGTTTTATCCTGTTGAAACCGGTTTTATCCGGTTTAGACCAGTTTAAACCAGTTCAATCTGGTTTTAATCGGCTTAAACTGGTTCAATCTGGTTTTATCTGGTTTAAACCGCTTTAAAACGGTTTAATCCGGTTTTATCCGGTTTAAACCAGTTTGAACCAGTTCAATCCGGTTTTATCCGGTTTAAACCGGTTTAAACCAGTTCAATCCGGTTTTATCTCGTTTAGACCGGTTCTATCCGGTTCTATCCTTTTTAAATCGGATTAAACTGTTTCTGTCCTGTTCTACCCTGTTTTAACTGGATTAAACCAGTTCAATCCGGTTTTATCCTGTTTAAACCGGTTTAAACCCTTTCAATCCGTTTTTATCCGGTTTCAACCGGTTTACAGCGGTTCAATCCGGTTTTATCCGGTTTATACCGTTTCTATCCGGTTCTATCCGTTTTAAACCGGTTTAAACCAGTTCATTCCGGTTTTATCCGGTTTAAACCTGTTTGAACCGGTTCAATCCCGTTTTATCCAGTTTAAACCGGTTTTATCCGTTTTAAACCGGTTTAATCCAGTTCAATCCTGTTTTATCCGGTTTAAACCGGTTCAATCCGGTTTTATCCGGTTTATACCGTTTCTATCCGGTTCTAACCGTTTTAAACCGGTTTAAACCAGTTCATTCCGGTTTTATCCGGTTTAAACCTGTTTGACCCGGTTCAATCCGGTCTTATCCGGTTTAAACCGGTTTAAGCCGGTTCAATCCGTTTTTATCCGGTTTAAACCGGTTCAATCACGTTTTATCCGGTTTAAACCGGTTTAAGCCGGTTCAATCCGGTTTTATCCAGTTTAAACCGGTTCTATCCGGTTCTATCCGGTTGAAACCATTTTAAACCGGTTCAATCCGGTTTTATCCGGTTTAAACCGGTTTAAGCTGGTTCAATCTGGTTTTATCCGGTTTAAACCGGTTCAATCTTGTTTTATCCGGTTTAAACCGTTTGAAACCAGTTCAATCCGGTTTTATCTGGTTTAGACCAGTTCAAACCGGTTCAATCCGGTTTTATCCAGTTTAAACCAGTTCTATCCATTTCTATCTGGTTTAAACCGGTTTAAACTGGTTCAATCCGGTTTTATCCGGTTTAAACCGGTTCTATCCGTTTTAAACCGGTTTAAAACAGTTCATTCCGGTTTTATCCGGTTTAAACCGGTTTAAGCCGGTTCAATCCGGTTTTATCTGGTTTAAGCCGGTTCAATCCGGTTTTATCCGGTTTAAACTGGTTCTATTCGTTTCCATCTGGTTTAAAAGGGTTTAAGCCGGTTCAATCCGGTTTTATACGTTTTAAACCAGTTCAATCTGATTTTATCCGGTTTAAACTGGTTCAATTTGGTTTTATCCGGTTTCAACCGGTTTGAACCGGTTCAATCCGGTTTTATCCGGTTTAAACCCGTTTAAAACGGTTTAATCCGGTTTTACCCGGTTTTAACCAGTTTGAACCGGTTCAATCCGGTTTTATCCGGTTTAAACCGGTTTAAACCGGTTCAATCCGGTTTTATCTCGTTTAGACCGGTTCTATCCGGTTCTATCCTTTTTAAATCGGATTAAACTGTTTCTGTCCTGTTCTATCCTGTTTTAACTGGATTAAACCAGTTCAATCCGGTTTTATCCTGTTTAAACCGGTTTAAACCCTTTCAATCCGTTTTTATCCAGTTTCAACCGGTTTACAGCGGTTCAATCCGGTTTTATCCGGTTTATACCGTTTCTATCCGGTTCTATCCGTTTTAAACCGGTTTAAACCAGTTCATTCCGGTTTTATCCGGTTTAAACCTGTTTGAACCGGTTCAATCCGGTCTTATCCGGTTTAAACCGGTTTAAGCCGGTTCAATCCGGTTTTATCCGGTTTAAACCGGTTCAATCAGGTTTTATCCGGTTTAAACCGGTTTAAGCCGGTTCAATCCGGTTTTATCCAGTTTAAACCGGTTCTATCCGGTTCTATCCGGTTGAAACCATTTTAAACCGGTTCAATCCGGTTTTATCCGGTTTAAACCGGTTTAAGCTGGTTCAATCTGGTTTTATCCGGTTTAAACCGGTTCAATCTTGTTTTATCCGGTTTAAACCGTTTGAAACCAGTTCAATCCGGTTTTATCTGGTTTAGACCAGTTCAAACCGGTTCAATCCAGTTTTATCCAGTTTAAACCAGTTCTATCCATTTCTATCTGGTTTAAACCGGTTTAAACTGGTTCAATCCGGTTTTATCCGGTTTAAACCGGTTCTATCCGTTTTAAACCGGTTTAAAACAGTTCATTCCGGTTTTATCCGGTTTAAACCGGTTTAAGCCGGTTCAATCCGGTTTTATCCGGTTTCAACCGGTTTACACCGGTTCAATCCGGTTTTATCCGGTTTAAACCGTTTCTATCCACTTCTATCCGTTTTAAACCGGTTTAAACCAGTTCATACCGGTTTTATCCGGTTTAAACCGGTTTTAACCGGTTCAATCCGGTTTTATCCGGTATAAACCGGTTTAAGCCAGTTCAATCCGGTTTTATCCGGTTTAAACTGGTTTAATTCTGTTTAAACCGGTTTAAGCTGGTTCAATCCGGTTTAAACCAGTTTGAACCGGTTCAATCCGGTTTTATCTGGTTTAAACCGGTTTAAGCCAGTTCAATCCGGTTTTATCCAGTTTAAACCGGTTCTATCCGGTTCTATCCGGTTGAAACCAGTTTAAACCGGTTCAATCCGGTTTTATCCGGTTTAAAACGGTTTTATCCGGTTTAGACCAGTTTAAACCAGTTCAATCTGGTTTTAATCAGCTTAAACCGGTTCAATCTGGTATTATCCAGTTTAAACCGCTTTAAAACGGTTTTATCCGGTTTTATCCGGTTTAAACCAGTTTGAACTGGTTCAATCCGGTTTTATCCGGTTTAAACCGGTTTAATCCTGTTTAAACCGGTTTAAGCCGGTTCAATCCGGTTTTATCCAGTTAAAACCGGTTCTATCCGGTTCTATCTGGTTGAAACCAGTTTAAACCGGTTCAATCCGGTTTTATCCGGTTTAAACCGGTTCTATCCAGTTCTATCCGGTTGAAACCGGTTTAAACCGGTTCAATCCGGTTTTATCCGGTTTAAACCAGTTCAATCCGGTTTTATCCGGTTTAAACCGGTTTAAACCGGTTAAATCCGGTTTTATCCGGTTTAAACCGGTTCTATCCGGTTCTATCCGGTTTGAACCGGTTCAATCCGGTTTTATCCGGTTTAAACCGGTTTAAGCCGGTTCAATCCAGTTTTATCCAGTTTAAACCGGTTCTATCCAGTTCTATCCGGTTGAAACCAGTGTAAACCGGTTCAATCCGGTTTTATCCGGTTTAAACCGGTTCAATCCGATTTTATCCGGTTTAAACCCGTTCATTCCGGTTTTATCCGGTTAAAACCGGTTTGAAACGTTTCAATCCGGTTTTATCCGGTTTAAAACGGTTCATTCCGGTTTTATCCGTTTAAAACCGGTTTGAAACGGTTCAATCCGGTTTTATCCGGTTTAAACCAGTTCGATCCGTTTTTATCCGGTTTAAACCAGTTCACTCCGGTTTTATCCGGTTTAAACCGGTTTGAACCAGTTCAATCCGGTTTTATCTGGCTTAAACCGGTTCAATCTGGTTTTATCCTGTTGAAACCGGTTTTATCCGGTTTAGACCGGTTTAAACCAGTTCAATCTGGTTTTAATCGGCTTAAACTGGTTCAATCTGGTTTTATCCGGTTTAAACCGCTTTAAAAAGGTTTAATCCGGTCTTATCCGGTTTAAACCAGTTTGAACCAGTTCAATCCGGTTTTATCCGGTTTAAACCGGTTTAAACCGGTTCAATCCGGTTTTATCTCGTTTAGACCGGTTCTATCCGGTTCTATCCTTTTTAAATCGGATTAAACTGTTTCTGTCCTGTTCTACCCTGTTTTAACTGGATTAAACCAGTTCAATCCGGTTTTATCCTGTTTAAACCGGTTTAAACCCTTTCAATCCGTTTTTATCCGGTTTCAACCGGTTTACAGCGGTTCAATCCGGTTTTATCCGGTTTATACCGTTTCTATCCGGTTATATCCGTTTTAAACCGGTTTAAACCAGTTCATTCCGGTTTTATCCGGTTTAAACCTGTTTGAACCGGTTCAATCCCGTTTTATCCGGTTTAAACCGGTTTTACCCGGTTCTATACGGTTTAAAAATGTTTAAACCTGTTCAATCCGATTTCATCCGGTTTAAACCGATTCAACCCAGTTTTATCCGGTTTAAACCGGTTTAAGCTGGTTCAATCCGGTTTTATCCAGTTTAAACCGGTTTTATCCGTTTTAAACCGGTTTAATCCAGTTCAATCCTGTTTTATCCGGTTTAAACCGGTTCAATCCGGTTTTATCCGGTTTATACCGTTTCTATCCGGTTCTAACCGTTTTAAACCGGTTTAAACCAGTTCATTCCGGTTTTATCCGGTTTAAACCTGTTTGACCCGGTTCAATCCGGTCTTATCCGGTTTAAACCGGTTTAAGCCGGTTCAATCCGTTTTTATCCGGTTTAAACCGGTTCAATCACGTTTTATCCGGTTTAAACCGGTTTAAGCCGGTTCAATCCGGTTTTATCCAGTTTAAACCGGTTCTATCCGGTTCTATCCGGTTGAAACCATTTTAAACCGGTTCAATCCGGTTTTATCCGGTTTAAACCGGTTTAAGCTGGTTCAATCTGGTTTTATCCGGTTTAAACCGGTTCAATCTTGTTTTATCCGGTTTAAACCGTTTGAAACCAGTTCAATCCGGTTTTATCTGGTTTAGACCAGTTCAAACCGGTTCAATCCGGTTTTATCCAGTTTAAACCAGTTCTATCCATTTCTATCTGGTTTAAACCGGTTTAAACTGGTTCAATCCGGTTTTATCCGGTTTAAACCGGTTCTATCCGTTTTAAACCGGTTTAAAACAGTTCATTCCGGTTTTATCCGGTTTAAACCGGTTTAAGCCGGTTCAATCCGGTTTTATCTGGTTTAAGCCGGTTCAATCCGGTTTTATCCGGTTTAAACTGGTTCTATTCGTTTCCATCTGGTTTAAAAGGGTTTAAGCCGGTTCAATCCGGTTTTATACGTTTTAAACCAGTTCAATCTGATTTTATCCGGTTTAAACTGGTTCAATTTGGTTTTATCCGGTTTCAACCGGTTTGAACCGGTTCAAACCGGTTTTATCCGGTTTAAACCCGTTTAAAACGGTTTAATCCGGTTTTACCCGGTTTTAACCAGTTTGAACCGGTTCAATCCGGTTTTATCCGGTTTAAACCGGTTTAAACCGGTTCAATCCGGTTTTATCTCGTTTAGACCGGTTCTATCCGGTTCTATCCTTTTTAAATCGGATTAAACTGTTTCTGTCCTGTTCTATCCTGTTTTAACTGGATTAAACCAGTTCAATCCGGTTTTATCCTGTTTAAACCGGTTTAAACCCTTTCAATCCGTTTTTATCCAGTTTCAACCGGTTTACAGCGGTTCAATCCGGTTTTATCCGGTTTATACCGTTTCTATCCGGTTCTATCCGTTTTAAACCGGTTTAAACCAGTTCATTCCGGTTTTATCCGGTTTAAACCTGTTTGAACCGGTTCAATCCGGTCTTATCCGGTTTAAACCGGTTTAAGCCGGTTCAATCCGGTTTTATCCGGTTTAAACCGGTTCAATCAGGTTTTATCCGGTTTAAACCGGTTTAAGCCGGTTCAATCCGGTTTTATCCAGTTTAAACCGGTTCTATCCGGTTCTATCCGGTTGAAACCATTTTAAACCGGTTCAATCCGGTTTTATCCGGTTTAAACCGGTTTAAGCTGGTTCAATCTGGTTTTATCCGGTTTAAACCGGTTCAATCTTGTTTTATCCGGTTTAAACCGTTTGAAACCAGTTCAATCCGGTTTTATCTGGTTTAGACCAGTTCAAACCGGTTCAATCCGGTTTTATCCAGTTTAAACCAGTTCTATCCATTTCTATCTGGTTTAAACCGGTTTAAACTGGTTCAATCCGGTTTTATCCGGTTTAAACCGGTTCTATCCGTTTTAAACCGGTTTAAAACAGTTCATTCCGGTTTTATCCGGTTTAAACCGGTTTAAGCCGGTTCAATCCGGTTTTATCCGGTTTCAACCGGTTTACACCGGTTCAATCCGGTTTTATCCGGTTTAAACCGTTTCTATCCACTTCTATCCGTTTTAAACCGGTTTAAACCAGTTCATTCCGGTTTTATCCGGTTTAAACCGGTTTCAACCGGTTCAATCCGGTTTTATCCGGTATAAACCGGTTTAAGCCAGTTCAATCCGGTTTTATCCGGTTTAAACTGGTTTAATTCTGTTTAAACCGGTTTAAGCTGGTTCAATCCGGTTTAAACCAGTTTGAACCGGTTCAATCCGGTTTTATCTGGTTTAAACCGGTTTAAGCCAGTTCAATCCGGTTTTATCCAGTTTAAACCGGTTCTATCCGGTTCTATCCGGTTGAAACCAGTTTAAACCGGTTCAATCCGGTTTTATCCGGTTTAAAACGGTTTTATCCGGTTTAGACCAGTTTAAACCAGTTCAATCTGGTTTTAATCAGCTTAAACCGGTTCAATCTGGTATTATCCAGTTTAAACCGCTTTAAAACGGTTTTATCCGGTTTTATCCGGTTTAAACCAGTTTGAACTGGTTCAATCCGGTTTTATCCGGTTTAAACCGGTTTAATCCTGTTTAAACCGGTTTAAGCCGGTTCAATCCGGTTTTATCCAGTTAAAACCGGTTCTATCCGGTTCTATCTGGTTGAAACCAGTTTAAACCGGTTCAATCCGGTTTTATCCGGTTTAAACCGGTTCTATCCAGTTCTATCCGGTTGAAACCGGTTTAAACCGGTTCAATCCGGTTTTATCCGGTTTAAACCAGTTCAATCCGGTTTTATCCGGTTTAAACCGGTTTAAACCGGTTAAATCCGGTTTTATCCGGTTTAAACCGGTTCTATCCGGTTCTATCCGGTTTGAACCGGTTCAATCCGGTTTTATCCGGTTTAAACCGGTTTAAGCCGGTTCAATCCAGTTTTATCCAGTTTAAACCGGTTCTATCCAGTTCTATCCGGTTGAAACCAGTGTAAACCGGTTCAATCCGGTTTTATCCGGTTTAAACCGGTTCAATCCGATTTTATCCGGTTTAAACCCGTTCATTCCGGTTTTATCCGGTTAAAACCGGTTTGAAACGTTTCAATCCGGTTTTATCCGGTTTAAAACGGTTCATTCCGGTTTTATCCGTTTAAAACCGGTTTGAAACGGTTCAATCCGGTTTTATCCGGTTTAAACCAGTTCGATCCGTTTTTATCCGGTTTAAACCAGTTCACTCCGGTTTTATCCGGTTTAAACCGGTTTGAACCAGTTCAATCCGGTTTTATCTGGCTTAAACCGGTTCAATCTGGTTTTATCCTGTTGAAACCGGTTTTATCCGGTTTAGACCGGTTTAAACCAGTTCAATCTGGTTTTAATCGGCTTAAACTGGTTCAATCTGGTTTTATCCGGTTTAAACCGCTTTAAAAAGGTTTAATCCGGTCTTATCCGGTTTAAACCAGTTTGAACCAGTTCAATCCGGTTTTATCCGGTTTAAACCGGTTTAAACCGGTTCAATCCGGTTTTATCTCGTTTAGACCGGTTCTATCCGGTTCTATCCTTTTTAAATCGGATTAAACTGTTTCTGTCCTGTTCTACCCTGTTTTAACTGGATTAAACCAGTTCAATCCGGTTTTATCCTGTTTAAACCGGTTTAAACCCTTTCAATCCGTTTTTATCCGGTTTCAACCGGTTTACAGCAGTTCAATCCGGTTTTATCCGGTTTATACCGTTTCTATCCGGTTCTATCCATTTTAAACCGGTTTAAACCAGTTCATTCCGGTTTTATCCGGTTTAAACCTGTTTGAACCGGTTCAATCCGGTCTTATCCGGTTTAAACCGGTTTAAGCCGGTTCAATCCGGTTTTATCCGGTTTAAACCGGTTCAATCAGGTTTTATCCGGTTTAAACCGGTTTAAGCCAGTTCAATCCGGTTTTATCCAGCTTAAACCGGTTCTATCCGGTTCTATCCGGTTGAAACCATTTTAAACCGGTTCGATCCGGTTTTATCCGGTTTAAACCGGTTTAAGCTGGTTCAATCGGGTTTTATCCGGTTTAAACCGGTTCTATCCGGTT
The DNA here is from genome assembly GCF_027409185.1 of Cynocephalus volans. Classification (NCBI taxonomy): domain Eukaryota; kingdom Metazoa; phylum Chordata; class Mammalia; order Dermoptera; family Cynocephalidae; genus Cynocephalus; species Cynocephalus volans. The sequence goes on from NW_026902390.1 coordinate 213,935, forward strand.
CTATCCGGTTGAAACCGGTTTAATCCGGTTCAATCCGGTTTGATCCGGTTTAAACCGGTTCAATCTGGTTTTATCCGGTTTAAACCGGTTTTAACCGATTCAATCCGGTTTATCCAGTATAAACTGGTTTAATCCGTTTCAATCCGGTTTTATCCGGTTTAAACCGATTTAAACCGGTTCAGTCCGGTTTTATCCAGTTTAAACCGGTTATATCCGGTTTAAACCGGTATAAACCAGTTCAATCCGGTTTTATCCTGTTTATACCGGTTTAAACCGGATCAATCCCGTTTTATCCGGTTTAAACCGGTTTTACCCGGTTCTATACGGTTTAAAAATGTTTAAACCTGTTCAACCCGATTTCATCCGGTTTAAAACGATTCAACCCAGTTTTATCCGGTTTAAACCGGTTTAAGCTGGTTCAATCCGGTTTTATCCAGTTTAAACCGGTTTTATCCGTTTTCAACCGGTTTAATCCAGTTCAATCCTGTTTTATCCGGTTTAAACCGGTTCAATCCGGTTTTATCTCGTTTAGACCGGTTCTATCCGGTTCTATCCTTTTTAAATCGGATTAAACTGTTTCTGTCCTGTTCTATCCTGTTTTAACTGGATTAAACCAGTTCAATCTGGTTTTATACTGTTTAAACTGGTTTAAACCCTTTCAATCCGTTTTTATCCAGTTTCAACCGGTTTACAGCGGTTCAATCCGGTTTTATCCGGTTTATACCGTTTCTATCCGGTTCTATCCGTTTTAAACCGGTTTAAACCAGTTCATTCCGGTTTTATCCGGTTTAAACCTGTTTGACCCGGTTCAATCCGGTCTTATCCGGTTTAAACCAGTTTAAGCCGTTTCAATCCGGTTTTATCCGGTTTAAACCGGTTCAATCCGGTTTTATCCGGTTTAAACCGGTTTAAGCTGGTTCAATCTGGTTTTATCTGGTTTAAACCGGTTCAATCTTGTTTTATCCGGTTTAAACCGTTTGAAACCAGTTCAATCCGGTTTTATCTGGTTTAGACCAGTTCAAACCGGTTCAATCCGGTTTTATCCAGTTTAAACCAGTTCTATCCATTTCTATCTGGTTTAAACCGGTTTAAACTGGTTCAATCCGGTTTTATCCGGTTTAAACCGGTTCTATCCGTTTTAAACCGGTTTAAAACAGTTCATTCCGGTTTTATCCGGTTTAAACCGGTTTAAGCCGGTTCAATCCGGTTTTATCCGGTTTCAACCGGTTTACACCGGTTCAATCCGGTTTTATCCGGTTTAAACCGTTTCTATCCACTTCTATCCGTTTTAAACCGGTTTAAACCAGTTCATTCCGGTTTTATCCGGTTTAAACCGGTTTCAACCGGTTCAATCCGGTTTTATCCGGTTTAAACCAGTTTAAGCCAGTTCAATCCGGTTTTATCCAGTTCAAACCGGTTCTATCCGGTTCTATCCGGTTGAAACCAGTTTAAACCGGTTCAATCCGGTTTTATCCGGTTTAAACCGGTTTTATCCGGTTTAGACCAGTTTAAACCAGTTCAATCTGGTTTTAATCAGCTTAAACCGGTTCAATCTGGTTTTATCCAGTTTAAACCGCTTTAAAACGGTTTTATCCGGTTTTATCCGGTTTAAACCAGTTTGAACCGGATCAATCCGGTTTTATCCGGTTTAAACCGGTTCAATCCGGTTTAAACCGGTTTAAGCCGGTTCAATCCGGTTTTATCCAGTTTAAACCGGTTCTATCCGGTTCTATCTGGTTGAAACCAGTTTAAACCGGTTCAATCCGGTTTTATCCGGTTTAAACCGGTTCTATCCAGTTCTATCCGGTTGAAACCGGTTTAAACCGGTTCAATCCAGTTTTATCCGGTTTAAACCAGTTCAATCCGGTTTTATCCGGTTTAAACCGGTTTAAACCGGTTCAATCCGGTTTTATCCGGTTTAAACCGGTTCTATCATTTTCTATGCGGTTTGAACCGGTTCAATCCGGTTTTATCCGGTTTAAACCGGTTTAAGCCGGTTCAATCCAGTTTTATCCAGTTTAAACCGGTTCTATCCAGTTCTATCCGGTTGAAACCAGTGTAAACCGGTTCAATCCGGTTTTATCCGGTTTAAACCGGTTCAATCCGATTTTATCCGGTTTAAACCGGTTCATTCCGGTTTTATCCGGTTAAAACCGGTTTGAAACGTTTCAATCCGGTTTTATCCGGTTTAAAACGGTTCATTCCGGTTTTATCCATTTAAAACCGGTTTGAAACGGTTCAATCCGGTTTTATCCTATTTAAACCAGTTCGATCCGTTTTTATCCGGTTTAAACCAGTTCACTCCGGTTTTATCCGGTTTAAACCTGTTTGAACCGGTTCAATCTGGTCTTATCCGGTTTAAACCGGTTTAAGCCGGTTCAATCCGGTTTTATCCGGTTTAAACCGGTTCAATCAGGTTTTATCCGGTTTAAACCGGTTTAAGCCGGTTCAATCCGGTTTTATCCAGTTTAAACCGGTTCTATCCGGTTCTATCCGGTTGAAACCATTTTAAACCGGTTCAATCCGGTTTTATCCGGTTTAAACCGGTTTAAGCTGGTTCAATCGGGTTTTATCCGGTTTAAACCGGTTCTATCCGGTTCTATCCGGTTGAAACCGGTTTAATCCGGTTCAATCCGGTTTGATCCGGTTTAAACCGGTTCAATCTGGTTTTATCCGGTTTAAACCGGTTTTAACCGATTCAATCCGGTTTATCCAGTATAAACTGGTTTAATCCGTTTCAATCCGGTTTTATCCGGTTTAAACCGGTATAAACCAGTTCAATCCGGTTTTATCCTGTTTAAACCGGTTTAAACCAGATCAATCCCGTTTTATCCGGTTTAAACCGGTTTTACCCGGTTCTATACGGTTTAAAAATGTTTAAACCTGTTCAATCCGATTTCATCCGGTTTAAACCGATTCAACCCAGTTTTATCCGGTTTAAACCGGTTCAATCCGATTTTATCCGGTTTAAACCGGTTCATTCCGGTTTTATCCGGTTAAAACCGGTTTGAAACGTTTCAATCCGGTTTTATCCGGTTTAAAACGGTTCATTCCGGTTTTATCCGTTTAAAACCGGTTTGAAACGGTTCAATCCGGTTTTATCCGGTTTAAACCAGTTCGATCCGTTTTTATCCGGTTTAAACAAGTTCACTCCGGTTTTATCCGGTTTAAACCGGTTTGAACCAGTTCAATCCGGTTTTATCTGGCTTAAACCGGTTCAATCTGGTTTTATCCTGTTGAAACCGGTTTTATCCGGTTTAGACCGGTTTAAACCAGTTCAATCTGGTTTTAATCGGCTTAAACTGGTTCAATCTGGTTTTATCCGGTTTAAACCGCTTTAAAAAGGTTTAATCCGGTCTTATCCGGTTTAAACCAGTTTGAACCAGTTCAATCCGGTTTTATCCGGTTTAAACCGGTTTAAACCGGTTCAATCCGGTTTTATCTCGTTTAGACCGGTTCTATCCGGTTCTATCCTTTTTAAATCGGATTAAACTGTTTCTGTCCTGTTCTACCCTGTTTTAACTGGATTAAACCAGTTCAATCCGGTTTTATCCTGTTTAAACCGGTTTAAACCCTTTCAATCCGTTTTTATCCGGTTTCAACCGGTTTACAACGGTTCAATCCGGTTTTATCCGGTTTATACCGTTTCTATCCGGTTCTATCCGTTTTAAACCGGTTTAAACCAGTTCATTCCGGTTTTATCCGGTTTAAACCTGTTTGAACCGGTTCAATCCGGTCTTATCCGGTTTAAACCGTTTTAAGCCGGTTCAATCCGGTTTTATCCGGTTTAAACCGGTTCAATCAGGTTTTATCCGGTTTAAACCGGTTTAAGCCGGTTCAATCCGGTTTTATCCAGTTTAAACCGGTTCTATCTGGTTCTATCCGGTTGAAACCATTTTAAACCGGTTCAATCCGGTTTTATCCGGTTTAAACCGGTTTAAGCTGGTTCAATCGGGTTTTATCCGGTTTAAACCGGTTCTATACGGTTCTATCCGGTTGAAACCGGTTTAATCCGGTTCAATCCGGTTTGATCCGGTTTAAACCGGTTCAATCTGGTTTTATCCGGTTTAAACCGGTTTTAACCGATTCAATCCGGTTTATCCAGTATAAACTGGTTTAATCCGTTTCAATCCGGTTTTATCCGGTTTAAACCGATTTAAACCGGTTCAGTCCGGTTTTATCCAGTTTAAACCGGTTATATCCGGTTTAAACCGGTATAAACCAGTTCAATCCGGTTTTATCCTGTTTATACCGGTTTAAACCGGATCAATCCCGTTTTATCCGGTTTAAACCGGTTTTACCCGGTTCTATACGGTTTAAAAATGTTTAAACCTGTTCAACCCGATTTCATCCGGTTTAAAACGATTCAACCCAGTTTTATCCGGTTTAAACCGGTTTAAGCTGGTTCAATCCGGTTTTATCCAGTTTAAACCGGTTTTATCCGTTTTCAACCGGTTTAATCCAGTTCAATCCTGTTTTATCCGGTTTAAACCGGTTCAATCCGGTTTTATCTCGTTTAGACCGGTTCTATCCGGTTCTATCCTTTTTAAATCGGATTAAACTGTTTATGTCCTGTTCTATCCTGTTTTAACTGGATTAAACCAGTTCAATCTGGTTTTATACTGTTTAAACCGGTTTAAACCCTTTCAATCCGTTTTTATCCAGTTTCAACCGGTTTACAGCGGTTCAATCCGGTTTTATCCGGTTTATACCGTTTCTATCCGGTTCTATCCATTTTAAACCGGTTTAAACCAGTTCATTCCGGTTTTATCCGGTTTAAACCTGTTTGACCCGGTTCAATCCGGTCTTATCCGGTTTAAACCAGTTTAAGCCGTTTCAATCCGGTTTTATCCGGTTTAAACCGGTTCAATCAGGTTTTATCCGGTTTAAACCGGTTTAAGCCGGTTCAATCCGGTTTTATCCGGTTTAAACCGGTTTAAGCTGGTTCAATCTGGTTTTATCCGGTTTAAACCGGTTCAATCTTGTTTTATCCGGTTTAAACCGTTTGAAACCAGTTCAATCCGGTTTTATCTGGTTTAGACCAGTTCAAACCGGTTCAATCCGGTTTTATCCAGTTTAAACCAGTTCTATCCATTTCTATCTGGTTTAAACCGGTTTAAACTGGTTCAATCCGGTTTTATCCGGTTTAAACCGGTTCTATCCGTTTTAAACCGGTTTAAAACAGTTCATTCCGGTTTTATCCGGTTTCAACCGGTTTAAGCCGGTTCAATCCGGTTTTATCCGGTTTCAACCGGTTTACACCGGTTCAATCCGGTTTTATCCGGTTTAAACCGTTTCTATCCACTTCTATCCGTTTTAAACCGGTTTAAACCAGTTCATTCCGGTTTTATCCGGTTTAAACCGGTTTGAACCGGATCAATCCGGTTTTATCCGGTTTAAACCGGTTCAATCCGGTTTAAACCGGTTTAAGCCGGTTCAATCCGGTTTTATCCAGTTTAAACCGGTTCTATCCGGTTCTATCTGGTTGAAACCAGTTTAAACCGGTTCAATCCGGTTTTATCCGGTTTAAACCGGTTCTATCCAGTTCTATCCGGTTGAAACCGGTTTAAACCGGTTCAATCCAGTTTTATCCGGTTTAAACCAGTTCAATCCGGTTTTATCCGGTTTAAACCGGTTTAAACCGGTTCAATCCGGTTTTATCCGGTTTAAACCGGTTCTATCATTTTCTATGCGGTTTGAACCGGTTCAATCCGGTTTTATCCGGTTTAAACCGGTTTAAGCCGGTTCAATCCAGTTTTATCCAGTTTAAACCGGTTCTATCCAGTTCTATCCGGTTGAAACCAGTGTAAACCGGTTCAATCCGGTTTTATCCGGTTTAAACCGGTTCAATCCGATTTTATCCGGTTTAAACCGGTTCATTCCGGTTTTATCCGGTTAAAACCGGTTTGAAACGTTTCAATCCGGTTTTATCCGGTTTAAAACGGTTCATTCCGGTTTTATCCATTTAAAACCGGTTTGAAACGGTTCAATCCGGTTTTATCCGGTTTAAGCCGGTTCAATCCGGTTTTATCCGGTTTAAACCGGTTCAATCAGGTTTTATCCGGTTTAAACCGGTTTAAGCCGGTTCAATCCGGTTTTATCCAGTTTAAACCGGTTCTATCCGGTTCTATCCGGTTGAAACCATTTTAAACCGGTTCAATCCGGTTTTATCCGGTTTAAACCGGTTTAAGCTGGTTCAATCGGGTTTTATCCGGTTTAAACCGGTTCTATCCGGTTCTATCCGGTTGAAACCGGTTTAATCCGGTTCAATCCGGTTTGATCCGGTTTAAACCGGTTCAATCTGGTTTTATCCGGTTTAAACCGGTTTTAACCGATTCAATCCGGTTTATCCAGTATAAACTGGTTTAATCCGTTTCAATCCGGTTTTATCCGGTTTAAACCGGTATAAACCAGTTCAATCCGGTTTTATCCTGTTTAAACCGGTTTAAACCAGATCAATCCCGTTTTATCCGGTTTAAACCGGTTTTACCCGGTTCTATACGGTTTAAAAATGTTTAAACCTGTTCAATCCGATTTCATCCGGTTTAAACCGATTCAACCCAGTTTTATCCGGTTTAAACCGGTTTAAGCTGGTTCAATCCGGTTTTATCCAGTTTAAACCGGTTTTATCCGTTTTAAACCGGTTTAATCCAGTTCAATCCTGTTTTATCCGGTTTAAACCGGTTCAATCCGGTTTTATCTCGTTTAGACCGGTTCTATCCGGTTCTATCCTTTTTAAATCGGATTAAACTGTTTCTGTCCTGTTCTATTCTGTTTTAACTGGATTAAACCAGTTCAATCTGGTTTTATCCTGTTTAAACCGGTTTAAACCCTTTCAATCCGTTTTTATCCAGTTTCAACCGGTTTACAGCGGTTCAATCCGGTTTTATCCGGTTTATACCGTTTCTATCCGGTTCTATCCGTTTTAAACCGGTTTAAACCAGTTCATTCCGGTTTTATCCGGTTTAAACCTGTTTGACCCGGTTCAATCCGGTCTTCTCCGGTTTAAACCGGTTTAAGCCGGTTCAGTCCGGTTTTATCCGGTTTAAACCGGTTCAATCAGGTTTTATCCGGTTTAAACCGGTTTAAGCCGGTTCAATCCGGTTTTATCCAGTTTAAACCGGTTCTATCCGGTTCTATCCGGTTGAAACCATTTTAAACCGGTTCAATCCGGTTTTATCCGGTTTAAACCGGTTTAAGCTGGTTCAATCTGGTTTTATCCGGTTTAAACCGGTTCAATCTTGTTTTATCCGGTTTAAACCGTTTGAAACCAGTTCAATCCGGTTTTATCTGCTTTAGACCAGTTCAAACCGGTTCAATCCGGTTTTATCCAGTTTAAACCAGTTCTATCCATTTCTATCTGGTTTAAACCGGTTTAAACTGGTTCAATCCGGTTTTATCCGGTTTAAACCGGTTCTATCCGTTTTAAACCGGTTTAAAACAGTTCATTCCGGTTTTATCCGGTTTAAACCGGTTTAAGCCGGTTCAATCCGGTTTTATCTGGTTTAAGCCGGTTCAATCCGGTTTTATCCGGTTTAAACTGGTTCTATTCGTTTCCATCTGGTTTAAAAGGGTTTAAGCCGGTTCAATCCGGTTTTATACGTTTTAAACCAGTTCAATCTGATTTTATCCGGTTTAAACTGGTTCAATTTGGTTTTATCCGGTTTCAACCGGTTTGAACCGGTTCAATCCGGTTTTATCCGGTTTAAACCGGTTTAAAACGGTTTAATCCGGTTTTACCCGGTTTAAACCAGTTTGAACCGGTTCAATCCGGTTTTATCCGGTTTAAACCGGTTTAAACCGGTTCAATCCGGTTTTATCTCGTTTAGACCGGTTCTATCCGGTTCTATCCTTTTTAAATCGGATTAAACTGTTTCTGTCCTGTTCTATCCTGTTTTAACTGGATTAAACCAGTTCAATCCGGTTTTATCCTGTTTAAACCGGTTTAAACCCTTTCAATCCGTTTTTATCCGGTTTCAACCGGTTTACAGCGGTTCAATCCGGTTTTATCCGGTTTATACCGTTTCTATCCGGTTCTATCTGTTTTAAACCGGTTTAAACCAGTTCATTCCGGTTTTATCCGGTTTAAACCTGTTTGAACCGGTTCAATCCGGTCTTATCCGGTTTAAACCGGTTTAAGCCGGTTCAATCCGGTTTTATCCGGTTTAAACCGGTATAAACCAGTTCAATCCGGTTTTATCCTGTTTAAACCGGTTTAAACCAGATCAATCCCGTTTTATCCGGTTTAAACCGGTTTTACCCGGTTCTATACGGTTTAAAAATGTTTAAACCTGTTCAATCCGATTTCATCCGGTTTAAACCGATTCAACCCAGTTTTATCCGGTTTAAACCGGTTTAAGCTGGTTCAATCCGGTTTTATCCAGTTTAAACCGGTTTTATCCGTTTTAAACCGGTTTAATCCAGTTCAATCCTGTTTTATCCGGTTTAAACCGGTTCAATCCGGTTTTATCTCGTTTAGACCGGTTCTATCCGGTTCTATCCTTTTTAAATCGGATTAAACTGTTTCTGTCCTGTTCTATTCTGTTTTAACTGGATTAAACCAGTTCAATCTGGTTTTATCCTGTTTAAACCGGTTTAAACCCTTTCAATCCGTTTTTATCCAGTTTCAACCGGTTTACAGCGGTTCAATCCGGTTTTATCCGGTTTATACCGTTTCTATCCGGTTCTATCCGTTTTAAACCGGTTTAAACCAGTTCATTCCGGTTTTATCCGGTTTAAACCTGTTTGACCCGGTTCAATCCGGTCTTCTCCGGTTTAAACCGGTTTAAGCCGGTTCAGTCCGGTTTTATCCGGTTTAAACCGGTTCAATCAGGTTTTATCCGGTTTAAACCGGTTTAAGCCGGTTCAATCCGGTTTTATCCAGTTTAAACCGGTTCTATCCGGTTCTATCCGGTTGAAACCATTTTAAACCGGTTCAATCCGGTTTTATCCGGTTTAAACCGGTTTAAGCTGGTTCAATCTGGTTTTATCCGGTTTAAACCGGTTCAATCTTGTTTTATCCGGTTTAAACCGTTTGAAACCAGTTCAATCCGGTTTTATCTGCTTTAGACCAGTTCAAACCGGTTCAATCCGGTTTTATCCAGTTTAAACCAGTTCTATCCATTTCTATCTGGTTTAAACCGGTTTAAACTGGTTCAATCCGGTTTTATCCGGTTTAAACCGGTTCTATCCGTTTTAAACCGGTTTAAAACAGTTCATTCCGGTTTTATCCGGTTTAAACCGGTTTAAGCCGGTTCAATCCGGTTTTATCTGGTTTAAGCCGGTTCAATCCGGTTTTATCCGGTTTAAACTGGTTCTATTCGTTTCCATCTGGTTTAAAAGGGTTTAAGCCGGTTCAATCCGGTTTTATACGTTTTAAACCAGTTCAATCTGATTTTATCCGGTTTAAACTGGTTCAATTTGGTTTTATCCGGTTTCAACCGGTTTGAACCGGTTCAATCCGGTTTTATCCGGTTTAAACCGGTTTAAAACGGTTTAATCCGGTTTTACCCGGTTTAAACCAGTTTGAACCGGTTCAATCCGGTTTTATCCGGTTTAAACCGGTTTAAACCGGTTCAATCCGGTTTTATCTCGTTTAGACCGGTTCTATCCGGTTCTATCCTTTTTAAATCGGATTAAACTGTTTCTGTCCTGTTCTATCCTGTTTTAACTGGATTAAACCAGTTCAATCCGGTTTTATCCTGTTTAAACCGGTTTAAACCCTTTCAATCCGTTTTTATCCGGTTTCAACCGGTTTACAGCGGTTCAATCCGGTTTTATCCGGTTTATACCGTTTCTATCCGGTTCTATCTGTTTTAAACCGGTTTAAACCAGTTCATTCCGGTTTTATCCGGTTTAAACCTGTTTGAACCGGTTCAATCCGGTCTTATCCGGTTTAAACCGGTTTAAGCCGGTTCAATCCGGTTTTATCCGGTTTAAACCGGTTCAATCAGGTTTTATCCGGTTTAAACCGGTTTAAGCCGGTTCAATCCGGTTTTATCCAGTTTAAACCGGTTCTATCCGGTTCTATCCGGTTGAAACCATTTTAAACCGGTTCAATCCGGTTTTATCCGGTTTAAACCGGTTTAAGCTGGTTCAATCTGGTTTTATCCGGTTTAAACCGGTTCAATCTTGTTTTATCCGGTTTAAACCGTTTGAAACCAGTTCAATCCGGTTTTATCTGCTTTAGACCAGTTCAAACCGGTTCAATCCGGTTTTATCCAGTTTAAACCAGTTCTATCCATTTCTATCTGGTTTAAACCGGTTTAAACTGGTTCAATCCGGTTTTATCCGGTTTAAACCGGTTCTATCCATTTCTATCTGGTTTAAACCGGTTTAAACTGGTTCAATCCGGTTCTATCCGTTTTAAACCGGTTTAAAACAGTTCATTCCGGTTTTATCCGGTTTAAACCGGTTTCAACCGGTTCAATCCGGTTTTATCCGGTATAAACCGGTTTAAGCCAGTTCAATCCGGTTTTATCCAGTTTAAACCGGTTCAATCCGGTTCTATCCGGTTGAAACCAGTTTAAACCGGTTCAATCCGGTTTTATCCGGTTTAAACCGGTTTTATCCGGTTTAGACCAGTTTAAACCAGTTCAATCTGGTTTTAATCAGCTTAAACCGGTTCAATCTGGTTTTATCCAGTTTAAACCGCTTTAAAACGGTTTTATCCGGTTTTATCCGGTTTAAACCAGTTTGAACCGGTTCAATCCGGTTTTATCCGGTTTAAACCGGTTCAATCCGGTTTAAACCGGTTTAAGCCGGTTCAATACGGTTTTATCCAGTTTAAACCGGTTCTATCCGGTTCTATCTGGTTGAAACCAGTTTAAACCGGTTCAATCCGGTTTTATCCGGTTTAAACCGGTTCATTCCGGTCTTATCCGGTTAAAACCGGTTTGAAACGGTTCGATCCGGTTTTATCCAGTTTAAACTGGTTCAGTCCGATTTTATCCGGTTTAAACCAGTTCATTCCGGTTTTATCCGGTTTAAACTGGTTTGTACCGGTTCAATCCGGTTTTATCCGGTTTAAACCGGTTTAAGCTGGTTCAATCCGGTTTTATCCAGTTTAAACCGGTTCTATCCGGTTCTATCTCGTTGAAACCGGTTTAAACCAGTTCAATCCGGTTTTCTCAGGTTAAAACCGGTTCAATCTGGTTTTATCCGGTTTAAACCGGTTTAAACCGGTTCAATCGGTTTTATCCAGTTTAAACCAGTTCTATCCGGTTTAAACCAGTTTAATCCAGTTCAATTCGGTTTTATCCAGTTTAAACCGGTCCTATCGGGTTTAAACAGGTTTAGGCCGGTTCATTCCGGTTTTATCAGTTTTAAACCGGTTTAAACTGCTTCAATCCGTTTATATCCGGTTTAAACCGGTTACAACCGGTTCAATCTGGTTTTCTCCGGTTTAAACCGGTTTAAGCCGGTTCCACCCGGTTTTCTCCGGTTTTAACCGGCTATAACCGGTTCAATCCGCTTTTATCCAGTTTAAACCGGTTCTATCTGGTTCTATCCGGTTAAAACCGGTTTAAACCGGTTCAATCCGGTTTCATACGGTTTAAACCGGTTCATTCCGGTTTCATCCGGTTTGAACCGGTTTAAACCGGTTTAAACTTGTTCAATCCGGTTTTAAACGGTTTAAACCGGTTCTATCCGTTTTTATCCGGTTTAAACCGGTACAATCTGGTTTTATCCAGTTTAAACCGGTTTTAACCGATTCAATCCGGTTTATCCAGTATAAACTGGTTTAATCCGGTTCAATCTGGTTTTATCCGCTTTAAACCGGTTTAAACCGGTTCAATCGGTTTTTATCTGGTTTAAACCGGATTAAACCGGTTCTATCCGGTTTTATCCATTTTAAACCGGTTCAGTCCGTTTTTTCCGGTTTAAACCGGTTTCAACCAGTTCATTCCGGTTTTATCCGGTTTAAGCCGGATCAATCCGGTTTAAACCGTTTCAATCTGATTTTATCCGGTTTTAACCGGTTTAAACCGCTTCAATCCGGTTTTATCCGGTTTAAACCGGTTTTATCCGGTTTAGACCAGTTTAAACCAGATCATTCCGGTTTTATCCGGTTTAAACCGGTTCAATCAGGTTTTATCCGGTTTAAACCGGTTTAAGCCGGTTCAATCCGGTTTTATCCAGTTTAAACCGGTTCTATCCGGTTCTATCCGGTTGAAACCATTTTAAACCGGTTCAATCCGGTTTTATCCGGTTTAAACCGGTTCTATCATTTTCTATGCGGTTTGAACCGGTTCAATCCGGTTTTATCCGGTTTAAACCGGTTTAAGCCGGTTCAATCCAGTTTTATCCAGTTTAAACCGGTTCTATCCAGTTCTATCCGGTTGAAACCAGTGTAAACCGGTTCAATCCGGTTTTATCCGGTTTAAACCGGTTCAATCCGATTTTATCCGGTTTAAACCGGTTCATTCCGGTTTTATCCGGTTAAAACCGGTTTGAAACGTTTCAATCCGGTTTTATCCGGTTTAAAACGGTTCATTCCGGTTTTATCCATTTAAAACCGGTTTGAAACGGTTCAATCCGGTTTTATCCGGTTTAAGCCGGTTCAATCCGGTTTTATCCGGTTTAAACCGGTTCAATCAGGTTTTATCCGGTTTAAACCGGTTTAAGCCGGTTCAATCCGGTTTTATCCAGTTTAAACCGGTTCTATCCGGTTCTATCCGGTTGAAACCATTTTAAACCGGTTCAATCCGGTTTTATCCGGTTTAAACCGGTTTAAGCTGGTTCAATCGGGTTTTATCCGGTTTAAACCGGTTCTATCCGGTTCTATCCGGTTGAAACCGGTTTAATCCGGTTCAATCCGGTTTGATCCGGTTTAAACCGGTTCAATCTGGTTTTATCCGGTTTAAACCGGTTTTAACCGATTCAATCCGGTTTATCCAGTATAAACTGGTTTAATCCGTTTCAATCCGGTTTTATCCGGTTTAAACCGGTATAAACCAGTTCAATCCGGTTTTATCCTGTTTAAACCGGTTTAAACCAGATCAATCCCGTTTTATCCGGTTTAAACCGGTTTTACCCGGTTCTATACGGTTTAAAAATGTTTAAACCTGTTCAATCCGATTTCATCCGGTTTAAACCGATTCAACCCAGTTTTATCCGGTTTAAACCGGTTTAAGCTGGTTCAATCCGGTTTTATCCAGTTTAAACCTGTTTTATCCGTTTTAAACCGGTTTAATCCAGTTCAATCCTGTTTTATCCGGTTTAAACCGGTTCAATCCGGTTTTATCTCGTTTAGACCGGTTCTATCCGGTTCTATCCTTTTTAAATCGGATTAAACTGTTTCTGTCCTGTTCTATTCTGTTTTAACTGGATTAAACCAGTTCAATCTGGTTTTATCCTGTTTAAACCGGTTTAAACCCTTTCAATCCGTTTTTATCCAGTTTCAACCGGTTTACAGCGGTTCAATCCGGTTTTATCCGGTTTATACCGTTTCTATCCGGTTCTATCCGTTTTAAACCGGTTTAAACCAGTTCATTCCGGTTTTATCCGGTTTAAACCTGTTTGACCCGGTTCAATCCGGTCTTCTCCGGTTTAAACCGGTTTAAGCCGGTTCAGTCCGGTTTTATCCGGTTTAAACCGGTTCAATCAGGTTTTATCCGGTTTAAACCGGTTTAAGCCGGTTCAATCCGGTTTTATCCAGTTTAAACCGGTTCTATCCGGTTCTATCCGGTTGAAACCATTTTAAACCGGTTCAATCCGGTTTTATCCGGTTTAAACCGGTTTAAGCTGGTTCAATCTGGTTTTATCCGGTTTAAACCGGTTCAATCTTGTTTTATCCGGTTTAAACCGTTTGAAACCAGTTCAATCCGGTTTTATCTGCTTTAGACCAGTTCAAACCGGTTCAATCCGGTTTTATCCAGTTTAAACCAGTTCTATCCATTTCTATCTGGTTTAAACCGGTTTAAACTGGTTCAATCCGGTTTTATCCGGTTTAAACCGGTTCTATCCGTTTTAAACCGGTTTAAAACAGTTCATTCCGGTTTTATCCGGTTTAAACCGGTTTAAGCCGGTTCAATCCGGTTTTATCTGGTTTAAGCCGGTTCAATCCGGTTTTATCCGGTTTAAACTGGTTCTATTCGTTTCCATCTGGTTTAAAAGGGTTTAAGCCGGTTCAATCCGGTTTTATACGTTTTAAACCAGTTCAATCTGATTTTATCCGGTTTAAACTGGTTCAATTTGGTTTTATCCGGTTTCAACCGGTTTGAACCGGTTCAATCCGGTTTTATCCCGTTTAAACCGGTTTAAAACGGTTTAATCCGGTTTTACCCGGTTTAAACCAGTTTGAACCGGTTCAATCCGGTTTTATCCGGTTTAAACCGGTTTAAACCGGTTCAATCCGGTTTTATCTCGTTTAGACCGGTTCTATCCGGTTCTATCCTTTTTAAATCGGATTAAACTGTTTCTGTCCTGTTCTATCCTGTTTTAACTGGATTAAACCAGTTCAATCCGGTTTTATCCTGTTTAAACCGGTTTAAACCCTTTCAATCCGTTTTTATCCGGTTTCAACCGGTTTACAGCGGTTCAATCCGGTTTTATCCGGTTTATACCGTTTCTATCCGGTTCTATCCGTTTTAAACCGGTTTAAACCAGTTCATTCCGGTTTTATCCGGTTTAAACCTGTTTGAACCGGTTCAATCCGGTCTTATCCGGTTTAAACCGTTTTAAGCCGGTTCAATCCGGTTTTATCCGGTTTAAACCGGTTCAATCAGGTTTTATCCGGTTTAAACCGGTTTAAGCCGGTTCAATCCGGTTTTATCCAGTTTAAACCGGTTCTATCCGGTTCTATCCGGTTGAAACCATTTTAAACCGGTTCAATCCGGTTTTATCCGGTTTAAACCGGTTTAAGCTGGTTCAATCTGGTTTTATCCGATTTAAACCGGTTCAATCTTGTTTTATCCGGTTTAAACCGTTTGAAACCAGTTCAATCCGGTTTTATCTGCTTTAGACCAGTTCAAACCGGTTCAATCCGGTTTTATCCAGTTTAAACCAGTTCTATCCATTTCTATCTGGTTTAAACCGGTTTAAACTGGTTCAATCCGGTTTTATCCGGTTTAAACCGGTTCTATCCATTTCTATCTGGTTTAAACCGGTTTAAACTGGTTCAATCCGGTTCTATCCGTTTTAAACCGGTTTAAAACAGTTCATTCCGGTTTTATCCGGTTTAAACCGGTTTCAACCGGTTCAATCCGGTTTTATCCGGTATAAACCGGTTTAAGCCAGTTCAATCCGGTTTTATCCAGTTAAAACCGGTTCAATCCGGTTCTATCCGGTTGAAACCAGTTTAAACCGGTTCAATCCGGTTTTATCCGGTTTAAACCGGTTTTATCCGGTTTAGACCAGTTTAAACCAGTTCAATCTGGTTTTAATCAGCTTAAACCGGTTCAATCTGGTTTTATCCAGTTTAAACCGCTTTAAAACG
Organism: Cynocephalus volans; assembly: GCF_027409185.1. Taxonomy (NCBI): domain Eukaryota; kingdom Metazoa; phylum Chordata; class Mammalia; order Dermoptera; family Cynocephalidae; genus Cynocephalus; species Cynocephalus volans. The sequence continues at coordinate 229,374 of NW_026902390.1, forward strand.
GTTTTATCCGGTTTTATCCGGTTTAAACCAGTTTGAACCGGTTCAATCCGGTTTTATCCGGTTTAAACCGGTTCAATCCGGTTTAAACCGGTTTAAGCCGGTTCAATACGGTTTTATCCAGTTTAAACCGGTTCTATCCGGTTCTATCTGGTTGAAACCAGTTTAAACCGGTTCAATCCGGTTTTATCCGGTTTAAACCGGTTCATTCCGGTCTTATCCGGTTAAAACCGGTTTGAAACGGTTCGATCCGGTTTTATCCAGTTTAAACTGGTTCAGTCCGATTTTATCCGGTTTAAACCAGTTCATTCCGGTTTTATCCGGTTTAAACTGGTTTGTACCGGTTCAATCCGGTTTTATCCGGTTTAAACCGGTTTAAGCTGGTTCAATCCGGTTTTATCCAGTTTAAACCGGTTCTATCCGGTTCTATCTCGTTGAAACCGGTTTAAACCAGTTCAATCCGGTTTTCTCAGGTTAAAACCGGTTCAATCTGGTTTTATCCGGTTTAAACCGGTTTAAACCGGTTCAATCGGTTTTATCCAGTTTAAACCAGTTCTATCCGGTTTAAACCAGTTTAATCCAGTTCAATTCGGTTTTATCCAGTTTAAACCGGTCCTATCGGGTTTAAACAGGTTTAGGCCGGTTCATTCCGGTTTTATCAGTTTTAAACCGGTTTAAACTGCTTCAATCCGTTTATATCCGGTTTAAACCGGTTACAACCGGTTCAATCTGGTTTTCTCCGGTTTAAACCGGTTTAAGCCGGTTCCACCCGGTTTTCTCCGGTTTTAACCGGCTATAACCGGTTCAATCCGCTTTTATCCAGTTTAAACCGGTTCTATCTGGTTCTATCCGGTTAAAACCGGTTTAAACCGGTTCAATCCGGTTTCATACGGTTTAAACCGGTTCATTCCGGTTTCATCCGGTTTGAACCGGTTTAAACCGGTTTAAACTTGTTCAATCCGGTTTTAAACGGTTTAAACCGGTTCTATCCGTTTTTATCCGGTTTAAACCGGTACAATCTGGTTTTATCCAGTTTAAACCGGTTTTAACTGATTCAATCCGGTTTATCCAGTATAAACTGGTTTAATCCGGTTCAATCTGGTTTTATCCGCTTTAAACCGGTTTAAACCGGTTCAATCGGTTTTTATCTGGTTTAAACCGGATTAAACCGGTTCTATCCGGTTTTATCCATTTTAAACCGGTTCAGTCCGTTTTTTCCGGTTTAAACCGGTTTCAACCAGTTCATTCCGGTTTTATCCGGTTTAAGCCGGATCAATCCGGTTTAAACCGTTTCAATCTGATTTTATCCGGTTTTAACCGGTTTAAACCGCTTCAATCCGGTTTTATCCGGTTTAAACCGGTTTTATCCGGTTTAGACCAGTTTAAACCAGATCATTCCGGTTTTATCCGGTTTAAACCGGTTCAATCAGGTTTTATCCGGTTTAAACCGGTTTAAGCCGGTTCAATCCGGTTTTATCCAGTTTAAACCGGTTCTATCCGGTTCTATCCGGTTGAAACCATTTTAAACCGGTTCAATCCGGTTTTATCCGGTTTAAACCGGTTTAAGCTGGTTCAATCGGGTTTTATCCGGTTTAAACCGATTTAAACCTGTTCAGTCCGGTGTTCTCCAGTTTAAACCGGTTATATCCGGTTTAAACCGGTATAAACCAGTTCAATCCGGTTTTATCCTGTTTATACCGGTTTAAACCGGATCAATCCCGTTTTATCCGGTTTAAACCGGTTTTACCCGGTTCTATACGGTTTAAAAATGTTTAAACCTGTTCAACCCGATTTCATCCGGTTTAAAACGATTCAACCCAGTTTTATCCGGTTTAAACCGGTTTAAGCTGGTTCAATCCGGTTTTATCCAGTTTAAACCGGTTTTATCCGTTTTCAACCGGTTTAATCCAGTTCAATCCTGTTTTATCCGGTTTAAACCGTTGCTATCCGGTTCTATCCGTTTTAAACCGGTTTAAAAAAGTTCATTCCGGTTTTATCAGGTTTAAACCGGTTTGAACCGGTTCAATCCGGTTTAAACCAGTTTAAGCCGGTTCAATCCGTTTTTGTGCGGTTTAAACCGGTTCAATATGATTTTATGCGGTTTAAACCAGTTTGAACCGGTTCAATCCGGTTTAATCTGGTTTTAACCAGTTTAAGCCAGTTCAATCCAGTTTTATCCAGTTTAAACCGGTTCTATCCGGTTCTATCCGGTTGAAACCAGTTTAAACCGGTTCAATCCGGTTTTATCCGGTTTAAACCAGTTCAATCCTGTTTTATCCGGTTTAAACCGATTCTTTCCGGTTCTATACAGTTGAAACCGGTTTAAACCAGTTCAATCCGGTTTTATCCTGTTTAAACCGGTATAAACCGGTTCAATCCGGTTTTATCTCGTTTAAACCGGTTCTGTCCGGTTCTATTCTGTTTAAATCGGTTTAAACCGGTTCTATCCTGTTCTATCCTGTTTTAACCGGTTAAACCAGTTCAATCCGATTTTATCCAGTTTAAACCGGTTCTATTCGTTTCCATCTGGTTTAAAAGGGTTTAAACTGGTTCAATCCGGTTTTATACGTTTTAAACCAGTTCAATCTGATTTTATCCGGTTTAAACTGGGTCAATCCGGTTTTATCCAGTTTAAACCTGTTCTATCCGGTTCTATCTGGTTGAAACCGGTTTAAAGCGGTTCAATCCGGTTTTATCCGGTTTAAACCAGTTCAATCCGGTTTTATCCGGTTTCAACCGGTTTACAGCGGTTCAATCCGGTTTTATCCGGTTTATACCGTTTCTATCCGGTTCTATCCTTTTTAAACCGGTTTAAACCAGTTCATTCCGGTTTTATCCGGTTTAAACCTGTTTGAACCGGTTCAATCTGGTCATATCCGGTTTAAATCGGTTTAAGCCGGTTCAATCCGGTTTTATCCGGTTTAAACCGGTTCAATCATGTTTTATCCGGTTTAAACCGGTTTAAGCCGGTTCAATCCGGTTTTATCCAGTTTAAACCGGTTCTATCCGGTTCTATCCGGTTGAAACCATTTTAAACCGGTTCAATCCGGTTTTATCCGGTTTCAACCTGATTAAGCTGGTTCAATCCGGTTTTATCCGGTTTAAACCGGTTCAATCTTGTTTTATCCGGTTTAAACCGTTTGAAACCAGTTCAATCCGGTTTTATCTGGTTTAGACCAGTTCAAACCGGTTCAATCCGGTTTTATCCAGTTTAAACCAGTTCTATCCATTTCTATCTGGTTTAAACCGGTTTAAACTGGTTCAATCCGGTTTTATCCGGTTTAAACCGGTTCTATCCGTTTTAAACCGGTTTAAAACAGTTCATTCCGGTTTTATCCGGTTTAAACCGGTTTAAGCCGGTTCAATCCGGTTTTATCTGGTTTAAGCCGGTTCAATCCGGTTTTATCCGGTTTAAACTGGTTCTATTCGTTTCCATCTGGTTTAAAAGGGTTTAAGCCGGTTCAATCCGGTTTTATACGTTTTAAACCAGTTCAATCTGATTTTATCCGGTTTAAACTGGTTCAATTTGGTTTTATCCGGTTTCAACCGGTTTGAACCGGTTCAATCCGGTTTTATCCGGTTTAAACCGGTTTAAAACGGTTTAATCCGGTTTTACCCGGTTTTAACCAGTTTGAACCGGTTCAATCCGGTTTTATCCGGTTTAAACCGGTTTAAACCGGTTCAATCCGGTTTTATCTCGTTTAGACCGGTTCTATCCGGTTCTATCCTTTTTAAATCGGATTAAACTGTTTCTGTCCTGTTCTATCCTGTTTTAACTGGATTAAACCAGTTCAATCCGGTTTTATCCTGTTTAAACCGGTTTAAACCCTTTCAATACGTTTTTATCCAGTTTCAACCGGTTTACAGCGGTTCAATCCGGTTTTATCCGGTTTATACCGTTTCTATCCGGTTCTATCCGTTTTAAACCGGTTTAAACCAGTTCATTCCGGTTTTATTAGGTTTAAACCTGTTTGAACCGGTTCAATCCGGTCTTATCCGGTTTAAACCGGTTTAAGCCGGTTCAATCCGGTTTTATCCGGTTTAAACCGGTTCAATCAGGTTTTATCCGGTTTAAACCGGTTTAAGCCGGTTCAATCCGGTTTTATCCAGTTTAAACCGGTTCTATCCGGTTCTATCCGGTTGAAACCATTTTAAACCGGTTCAATCCGGTTTTATCCGGTTTAAACCGGTTTAAGCTGGTTCAATCTGGTTTTATCCGGTTTAAACCGGTTCAATCTTGTTTTATCCGGTTTAAACCGTTTGAAACCAGTTCAATCCGGTTTTATCTGGTTTAGACCAGTTCAAACCGGTTCAATCCGGTTTTATCCAGTTTAAACCAGTTCTATCCATTTCTATCTGGTTTAAACCGGTTTAAACTGGTTCAATCCGGTTTTATCCGGTTTAAACCGGTTCTATCCGTTTTAAACCGGTTTAAAACAGTTCATTCCGGTTTTATCCGGTTTAAACCGGTTTAAGCCGGTTCAATCCGGTTTTATCCGGTTTCAACCGGTTTACACCGGTTCAATCCGGTTTTATCCGGTTTAAACCGTTTCTATCCACTTCTATCCGTTTTAAACCGGTTTAAACCAGTTCATTCCGGTTTTATCCGGTTTAAACCGGTTTCAACCGGTTCAATCCGGTTTTATTCGGTATAAACCGGTTTAAGCCAGTTCAATCCGGTTTTATCCGGTTTAAACCGGTTTAATTCTGTTTAAACCGGTTTAAGCTGGTTCAATCCGGTTAAAACCAGTTTGAACCGGTTCAATCCGGTTTTATCCGGTTTAAACCGGTTTAAGCCAGTTCAATCCGGTTTTATCCAGTTTAAACCGGTTCTATCCGGTTCTATCCGGTTGAAACCAGTTTAAACCGGTTCAATCCGGTTTTATCCGGTTTAAAACGGTTTTATCCGGTTTAGACCAGTTTAAACCAGTTCAATCTGGTTTTAATCAGCTTAAACCGGTTCAATCTGGTATTATCCAGTTTAAACCGCTTTAAAACGGTTTTATCCGGTTTTATCCGGTTTAAACCAGTTTGAACCGGTTCAATCCGGTTTTATCCGGTTTAAACCGGTTTAATCCGGTTTAAACCGGTTTAAGCCGGTTCAATCCGGTTTTATCCAGTTAAAACCGGTTCTATCCGGTTCTATCTGGTTGAAACCAGTTTAAACCGGTTCAATCCGGTTTTATCCGGTTTAAACCGGTTCTATCCAGTTCTATCCGGTTGAAACCGGTTTAAACCGGTTCAATCCGGTTTTATCCGGTTTAAACCAGTTCAATCCGGTTTTATCCGGTTTAAACCGGTTTGAACCGGATCAATCCGGTTTTATCCGGTTTCAACCGGTTTACACCGGTTCAATCCGGTTTTATCCGGTTTAAACCGTTTCTATCCACTTCTATCCGTTTTAAACCGGTTTAAACCAGTTCATTCCGGTTTTATCCGGTTTAAACCGGTTTGAACCGGATCAATCCGGTTTTATCCGGTTTAAACCGGTTCAATCCGGTTTAAACCGGTTTAAGCCGGTTCAATCCGGTTTTATCCAGTTTAAACCGGTTCTATCCGGTTCTATCTGGTTGAAACCAGTTTAAACCGGTTCAATCCGGTTTTATCCGGTTTAAACCGGTTCTATCCAGTTCTATCCGGTTGAAACCGGTTTAAACCGGTTCAATCCAGTTTTATCCTTTTTAAACCAGTTCAATCCGGTTTTATCCGGTTTAAACCGGTTTAAACCGGTTCAATCCGGTTTTATCCGGTTTAAACCGGTTCTATCATTTTCTATGCGGTTTGAACCGGTTCAATCCGGTTTTATCCGGTTTAAACCGGTTTAAGCCGGTTCAATCCAGTTTTATCCAGTTTAAACCGGTTCTATCCAGTTCTATCCGGTTGAAACCAGTGTAAACCGGTTCAATCCGGTTTTATCCGGTTTAAACCGGTTCAATCCGATTTTATCCGGTTTAAACCGGTTCATTCCGGTTTTATCCGGTTAAAACCGGTTTGAAACGTTTCAATCCGGTTTTATCCGGTTTAAAACGGTTCATTCCGGTTTTATCCATTTAAAACCGGTTTGAAACGGTTCAATCCGGTTTTATCCGGTTTAAACCAGTTCGATCCGTTTTTATCCGGTTTAAACCAGTTCACTCCGGTTTTATCCGGTTTAAACCTGTTTGAACCGGTTCAATCTGGTCTTATCCGGTTTAAACCGGTTTAAGCCGGTTCAATCCGGTTTTATCCGGTTTAAACCGGTTCAATCAGGTTTTATCCGGTTTAAACCGGTTTAAGCCGGTTCAATCCGGTTTTATCCAGTTTAAACCGGTTCTATCCGGTTCTATCCGGTTGAAACCATTTTAAACCGGTTCAATCCGGTTTTATCCGGTTTAAACCGGTTTAAGCTGGTTCAATCGGGTTTTATCTGGTTTAAACCGGTTCTATCCGGTTCTATCCGGTTGAAACCGGTTTAATCCGGTTCAATCCGGTTTGATCCGGTTTAAACCGGTTCAATCTGGTTTTATCCGGTTTAAACCGGATTTAACCGATTCAATCCGGTTTATCCAGTATAAACTGGTTTAATCCGTTTCAATCCGGTTTTATCCGGTTTAAACCGGTATAAACCAGTTCAATCCGGTTTTATCCTGTTTAAACCGGTTTAAACCAGATCAATCCCGTTTTATCCGGTTTAAACCGGTTTTACCCGGTTCTATACGGTTTAAAAATGTTTAAACCTGTTCAATCCGATTTCATCCGGTTTAAACCGATTCAACCCAGTTTTATCCGGTTTAAACCGGTTTAAGCTGGTTCAATCCGGTTTTATCCAGTTTAAACCGGTTTTATCCGTTTTAAACCGGTTTAATCCAGTTCAATCCTGTTTTATCCGGTTTAAACCGGTTCAATCCGGTTTTATCTCGTTTAGACCGGTTCTATCCGGTTCTATCCTTTTTAAATCGGATTAAACTGTTTCTGTCCTGTTCTATTCTGTTTTAACTGGATTAAACCAGTTCAATCTGGTTTTATCCTGTTTAAACCGGTTTAAACCCTTTCAATCCGTTTTTATCCAGTTTCAACCGGTTTACAGCGGTTCAATCCGGTTTTATCCGGTTTATACCGTTTCTATCCGGTTCTATCCGTTTTAAACCGGTTTAAACCAGTTCATTCCGGTTTTATCCGGTTTAAACCTGTTTGACCCGGTTCAATCCGGTCTTCTCCGGTTTAAACCGGTTTAAGCCGGTTCAGTCCGGTTTTATCCGGTTTAAACCGGTTCAATCAGGTTTTATCCGGTTTAAACCGGTTTAAGCCGGTTCAATCCGGTTTTATCCAGTTTAAACCGGTTCTATCCGGTTCTATCCGGTTGAAACCATTTTAAACCGGTTCAATACGGTTTTATCCGGTTTAAACCGGTTTAAGCTGGTTCAATCTGGTTTTATCCGGTTTAAACCGGTTCAATTTTGTTTTATCCGGTTTAAACCGTTTGAAACCAGTTCAATCCGGTTTTATCTGCTTTAGACCAGTTCAAACCGGTTCAATCCGGTTTTATCCAGTTTAAACCAGTTCTATCCATTTCTATCTGGTTTAAACCGGTTTAAACTGGTTCAATCCGGTTTTATCCGGTTTAAACCGGTTCTATCCGTTTTAAACCGGTTTAAAACAGTTCATTCCGGTTTTATCCGGTTTAAACCGGTTTAAGCCGGTTCAATCCGGTTTTATCTGGTTTAAGCCGGTTCAATCCGGTTTTATCCGGTTTAAACTGGTTCTATTCGTTTCCATCTGGTTTAAAAGGGTTTAAGCCGGTTCAATCCGGTTTTATACGTTTTAAACCAGTTCAATCTGATTTTATCCGGTTTAAACTGGTTCAATTTGGTTTTATCCGCTTTCAACCGGTTTGAACCGGTTCAATCCGGTTTTATCCGGTTTAAACCGGTTTAAAACGGTTTAATCCGGTTTTACCCGGTTTAAACCAGTTTGAACCGGTTCAATCCGGTTTTATCCGGTTTAAACCGGTTTAAACCGGTTCAATCCGGTTTTATCTCGTTTAGACCGGTTCTATCCGGTTCTATCCTTTTTAAATCGGATTAAACTGTTTCTGTCCTGTTCTATCCTGTTTTAACTGGATTAAACCAGTTCAATCCGGTTTTATCCTGTTTAAACCGGTTTAAACCCTTTCAATCCGTTTTTATCCGGTTTCAACCGGTTTACAGCGGTTCAATCCGGTTTTATCCGGTTTATACCGTTTCTATCCGGTTCTATCCGTTTTAAACCGGTTTAAACCAGTTCATTCCGGTTTTATCCGGTTTAAACCTGTTTGAACCGGTTCAATCCGGTCTTATCCGGTTTAAACCGGTTTAAGCCGGTTCAATCCGGTTTTATCCGGTTTAAACCGGTTCAATCAGGTTTTATCCGGTTTAAACCGGTTTAAGCCGGTTCAATCCGGTTTTATCCAGTTTAAACCGGTTCTATCCGGTTCTATCCGGTTGAAACCATTTTAAACCGGTTCAATCCGGTTTTATCCGGTTTAAACCGGTTTAAGCTGGTTCAATCTGGTTTTATCCGGTTTAAACCGGTTCAATCTTGTTTTATCCGGTTTAAACCGTTTGAAACCAGTTCAATCCGGTTTTATCTGCTTTAGACCAGTTCAAACCGGTTCAATCCGGTTTTATCCAGTTTAAACCAGTTCTATCCATTTCTATCTGGTTTAAACCGGTTTAAACTGGTTCAATCCGGTTTTATCCGGTTTAAACCGGTTCTATCCATTTCTATCTGGTTTAAACCGGTTTAAACTGGTTCAATCCGGTTCTATCCGTTTTAAACCGGTTTAAAACAGTTCATTCCGGTTTTATCCGGTTTAAACCGGTTTCAACCGGTTCAATCCGGTTTTATCCGGTATAAACCGGTTTAAGCCAGTTCAATCCGGTTTTATCCAGTTTAAACCGGTTCAATCCGGTTCTATCCGGTTGAAACCAGTTTAAACCGGTTCAATCCGGTTTTATCCGGTTTAAACCGGTTTTATCCGGTTTAGACCAGTTTAAACCAGTTCAATCTGGTTTTAATCAGCTTAAACCGGTTCAATCTGGTTTTATCCAGTTTAAACCGCTTTAAAACGGTTTTATCCGGTTTTATCCGGTTTAAACCAGTTTGAACCGGTTCAATCCGGTTTTATCCGGTTTAAACCGGTTCAATCCGGTTTAAACCGGTTTAAGCCGGTTCAATACGGTTTTATCCAGTTTAAACCGGTTCTATCCGGTTCTATCTGGTTGAAACCAGTTTAAACCGGTTCAATCCGGTTTTATCCGGTTTAAACCGGTTCAATCCGGTTTTATCTCGTTTAGACCGGTTCTATCCGGTTCTATCCTTTTTAAATCGGATTAAACTGTTTCTGTCCTGTTCTATTCTGTTTTAACTGGATTAAACCAGTTCAATCTGGTTTTATCCTGTTTAAACCGGTTTAAACCCTTTCAATCCGTTTTTATCCAGTTTCAACCGGTTTACAGCGGTTCAATCCGGTTTTATCCGGTTTATACCGTTTCTATCCGGTTCTATCCGTTTTAAACCGGTTTAAACCAGTTCATTCCGGTTTTATCCGGTTTAAACCTGTTTGACCCGGTTCAATCCGGTCTTCTCCGGTTTAAACCGGTTTAAGCCGGTTCAGTCCGGTTTTATCCGGTTTAAACCGGTTCAATCAGGTTTTATCCGGTTTAAACCGGTTTAAGCCGGTTCAATCCGGTTTTATCCAGTTTAAACCGGTTCTATCCGGTTCTATCCGGTTGAAACCATTTTAAACCGGTTCAATACGGTTTTATCCGGTTTAAACCGGTTTAAGCTGGTTCAATCTGGTTTTATCCGGTTTAAACCGGTTCAATTTTGTTTTATCCGGTTTAAACCGTTTGAAACCAGTTCAATCCGGTTTTATCTGCTTTAGACCAGTTCAAACCGGTTCAATCCGGTTTTATCCAGTTTAAACCAGTTCTATCCATTTCTATCTGGTTTAAACCGGTTTAAACTGGTTCAATCCGGTTTTATCCGGTTTAAACCGGTTCTATCCGTTTTAAACCGGTTTAAAACAGTTCATTCCGGTTTTATCCGGTTTAAACCGGTTTAAGCCGGTTCAATCCGGTTTTATCTGGTTTAAGCCGGTTCAATCCGGTTTTATCCGGTTTAAACTGGTTCTATTCGTTTCCATCTGGTTTAAAAGGGTTTAAGCCGGTTCAATCCGGTTTTATACGTTTTAAACCAGTTCAATCTGATTTTATCCGGTTTAAACTGGTTCAATTTGGTTTTATCCGCTTTCAACCGGTTTGAACCGGTTCAATCCGGTTTTATCCGGTTTAAACCGGTTTAAAACGGTTTAATCCGGTTTTACCCGGTTTAAACCAGTTTGAACCGGTTCAATCCGGTTTTATCCGGTTTAAACCGGTTTAAACCGGTTCAATCCGGTTTTATCTCGTTTAGACCGGTTCTATCCGGTTCTATCCTTTTTAAATCGGATTAAACTGTTTCTGTCCTGTTCTATCCTGTTTTAACTGGATTAAACCAGTTCAATCCGGTTTTATCCTGTTTAAACCGGTTTAAACCCTTTCAATCCGTTTTTATCCGGTTTCAACCGGTTTACAGCGGTTCAATCCGGTTTTATCCGGTTTATACCGTTTCTATCCGGTTCTATCCGTTTTAAACCGGTTTAAACCAGTTCATTCCGGTTTTATCCGGTTTAAACCTGTTTGAACCGGTTCAATCCGGTCTTATCCGGTTTAAACCGGTTTAAGCCGGTTCAATCCGGTTTTATCCGGTTTAAACCGGTTCAATCAGGTTTTATCCGGTTTAAACCGGTGTAAGCCGGTTCAATCCGGTTTTATCCAGTTTAAACCGGTTCTATCCGGTTCTATCCGGTTGAAACCATTTTAAACCGGTTCAATCCGGTTTTATCCGGTTTAAACCGGTTTAAGCTGGTTCAATCTGGTTTTATCCGGTTTAAACCGGTTCAATCTTGTTTTATCCGGTTTAAACCGTTTGAAACCAGTTCAATCCGGTTTTATCTGCTTTAGACCAGTTCAAACCGGTTCAATCCGGTTTTATCCAGTTTAAACCAGTTCTATCCATTTCTATCTGGTTTAAACCGGTTTAAACTTGTTCAATCCGGTTTTATCCGGTTTAAACCGGTTCTATCCATTTCTATCTGGTTTAAACCGGTTTAAACTGGTTCAATCCGGTTCTATCCGTTTTAAACCGGTTTAAAACAGTTCATTCCGGTTTTATCCGGTTTAAACCGGTTTCAACCGGTTCAATCCGGTTTTATCCGGTATAAACCGGTTTAAGCCAGTTCAATCCGGTTTTATCCAGTTTAAACCGGTTCAATCCGGTTCTATCCGGTTGAAACCAGTTTAAACCGGTTCAATCCGGTTTTATCCGGTTTAAACCGGTTTTATCCGGTTTAGACCAGTTTAAACCAGTTCAATCTGGTTTTAATCAGCTTAAACCGGTTCAATCTGGTTTTATCCAGTTTAAACCGCTTTAAAACGGTTTTATCCGGTTTTATCCGGTTTAAACCAGTTTGAACCGGTTCAATCCGGTTTTATCCGGTTTAAACCGGTTCAATCCGGTTTAAACCGGTTTAAGCCGGTTCAATACGGTTTTATCCAGTTTAAACCGGTTCTATCCGGTTCTATCTGGTTGAAACCAGTTTAAACCGGTTCAATCCGGTTTTATCCGGTTTAAACCGGTTCATTCCGGTCTTATCCGGTTAAAACCGGTTTGAAACGGTTCGATCCGGTTTTATCCAGTTTAAACTGGTTCAGTCCGATTTTATCCGGTTTAAACCAGTTCATTCCGGTTTTATCCAGTTTAAACTGGTTTGTACCGGTTCAATCCGGTTTTATCCGGTTTAAACCGGTTTAAGCTGGTTCAATCCGGTTTTATCCAGTTTAAACCGGTTCTATCCGGTTCTATCTCGTTGAAACCGGTTTAAACCAGTTCAATCCGGTTTTCTCAGGTTAAAACCGGTTCAATCTGGTTTTATCCGGTTTAAACCGGTTTAAACCGGTTCAATCGGTTTTATCCAGTTTAAACCAGTTCTATCCGGTTTAAACCAGTTTAATCCAGTTCAATTCGGTTTTATCCAGTTTAAACCGGTCCTATCGGGTTTAAACAGGTTTAGGCCGGTTCATTCCGGTTTTATCAGTTTTAAACCGGTTTAAACTGCTTCAATCCGTTTATATCCGGTTTAAACCGGTTACAACCGGTTCAATCTGGTTTTCTCCGGTTTAAACCGGTTTAAGCCGGTTCCACCCGGTTTTCTCCGGTTTTAACCGGCTATAACCGGTTCAATCCGCTTTTATCCAGTTTAAACCGGTTCTATCTGGTTCTATCCGGTTAAAACCGGTTTAAACCGGTTCAATCCGGTTTCATACGGTTTAAACCGGTTCATTCCGGTTTCATCCGGTTTGAACCGGTTTAAACCGGTTTAAACTTGTTCAATCCGGTTTTAAACGGTTTAAACCGGTTCTATCCGTTTTTATCCGGTTTAAACCGGTACAATCTGGTTTTATCCAGTTTAAACCGGTTTTAACCGATTCAATCCGGTTTATCCAGTATAAACTGGTTTAATCCGGTTCAATCTGGTTTTATCCGCTTTAAACCGGTTTAAACCGGTTCAATCGGTTTTTATCTGGTTTAAACCGGATTAAACCGGTTCTATCCGGTTTTATCCATTTTAAACCGGTTCAGTCCGTTTTTTCCGGTTTAAACCGGTTTCAACCAGTTCATTCCGGTTTTATCCGGTTTAAGCCGGATCAATCCGGTTTAAACCGTTTCAATCTGATTTTATCCGGTTTTAACCGGTTTAAACCGCTTCAATCCGGTTTTATCCGGTTTAAACCGGTTTTATCCGGTTTAGACCAGTTTAAACCAGATCATTCCGGTTTTATCCGGTTTAAACCGGTTCAATCAGGTTTTATCCGGTTTAAACCGGTTTAAGCCGGTTCAATCCGGTTTTATCCAGTTTAAACCGGTTCTATCCGGTTCTATCCGGTTGAAACCATTTTAAACCGGTTCAATCCGGTTTTATCCGGTTTAAACCGGTTTAAGCTGGTTCAATCGGGTTTTATCCGGTTTAAACCGGTTCTATCCGGTTCTATCCGGTTGAAACCGGTTTAATCCGGTTCAATCCGGTTTGATCCGGTTTAAACCGGTTCAATCTGGTTTTATCCGGTTTAAACCGGTTTTAACCGATTCAATCCGGTTTATCCAGTATAAACTGGTTTAATCCGTTTCAATCCGGTTTTATCCGGTTTAAACCGATTTAAACCGGTTCAGTCCGGTTTTATCCAGTTTAAACCGGTTATATCCGGTTTAAACCGGTATAAACCAGTTCAATCCGGTTTTATCCTGTTTATACCGGTTTAAACCGGATCAATCCCGTTTTATCCGGTTTAAACCGGTTTTACCCGGTTCTATACGGTTTAAAAATGTTTAAACCTGTTCAACCTGATTTCATCCGGTTTAAAACGATTCAACCCAGTTTTATCCGGTTTAAACCGGTTTAAGCTGGTTCAATCCGGTTTTATCCAGTTTAAACCGGTTTTATCCGTTTTCAACCGGTTTAATCCAGTTCAATCCTGTTTTATCCGGTTTAAACCATTGCTATCCGGTTCTATCCGTTTTAAACCGGTTTAAAAAAGTTCATTCCGGTTTTATCAGGTTTAAACCGGTTTGAACCGGTTCAATCTGGTTTAAACCAGTTTAAGCCGGTTCAATCCGTTTTTATGCGGTTTAAACCGGTTCAATATGATTTTATGCGGTTTAAACCAGTTTGAACCGGTTCAATCCGGTTTAATCTGGTTTTAACCAGTTTAAGCCAGTTCAATCCAGTTTTATCCAGTTTAAACCGGTTCTATCCGGTTCTATCCGGTTGAAACCAGTTTAAACCGGTTCAATCCGGTTTTATCCGGTTTAAACCAGTTCAATCCTGTTTTATCCGGTTTAAACCGATTCTTTCCGGTTCTATACAGTTGAAACCGGTTTAAACCAGTTCAATCCGGTTTTATCCTGTTTAAACCGGTATAAACCGGTTCAATCCGGTTTTATCTCGTTTAAACCGGTTCTGTCCGGTTCTATTCTGTTTAAATCGGTTTAAACCGGTTCTATCCTGTTCTATCCTGTTTTAACCGGTTAAACCAGTTCAATCCGATTTTATCCAGTTTAAACCGGTTCTATTCGTTTCCATCTGGTTTAAAAGGGTTTAAACTGGTTCAATCCGGTTTTATACGTTTTAAACCAGTTCAATCTGATTTTATCCGGTTTAAACTGGGTCAATCCGGTTTTATCCAGTTTAAACCTGTTCTATCCGGTTCTATCTGGTTGAAACCGGTTTAAAGCGGTTCAATCCGGTTTTATCCGGTTTAAACCAGTTCAATCCGGTTTTATCCGGTTTCAACCGGTTTACAGCGGTTCAATCCGGTTTTATCCGGTTTATACCGTTTCTATCCGGTTCTATCCTTTTTAAACCGGTTTAAACCAGTTCATTCCGGTTTTATCCGGTTTAAACCTGTTTGAACCGGTTCAATCTGGTCATATCCGGTTTAAATCGGTTTAAGCCGGTTCAATCCGGTTTTATCCGGTTTAAACCGGTTCAATCATGTTTTATCCGGTTTAAACCGGTTTAAGCCGGTTCAATCCGGTTTTATCCAGTTTAAACCGGTTCTATCCGGTTCTATCCGGTTGAAACCATTTTAAACCGGTTCAATCCGGTTTTATCCGGTTTCAACCTGTTTAAGCTGGTTCAATCCGGTTTTATCCGGTTTAAACCGGTTCAATCTTGTTTTATCCGGTTTAAACCGTTTGAAACCAGTTCAATCCGGTTTTATCTGGTTTAGACCAGTTCAAACCGGTTCAATCCGGTTTTATCCAGTTTAAACCAGTTCTATCCATTTCTATCTGGTTTAAACCGGTTTAAACTGGTTCAATCCGGTTTTATCCGGTTTAAACCGGTTCTATCCGTTTTAAACCGGTTTAAAACAGTTCATTCCGGTTTTATCCGGTTTAAACCGGTTTAAGCCGGTTCAATCCGGTTTTATCTGGTTTAAGCCGGTTCAATCCGGTTTTATCCGGTTTAAACTGGTTCTATTCGTTTCCATCTGGTTTAAAAGGGTTTAAGCCGGTTCAATCCGGTTTTATACGTTTTAAACCAGTTCAATCTGATTTTATCCGGTTTAAACTGGTTCAATTTGGTTTTATCCGGTTTCAACCGGTTTGAACCGGTTCAATCCGGTTTTATCCGGTTTAAACCGGTTTAAAACGGTTTAATCCGGTTTTACCCGGTTTTAACCAGTTTGAACCGGTTCAATCCGGTTTTATCCGGTTTAAACCGGTTTAAACCGGTTCAATCCGGTTTTATCTCGTTTAGACCGGTTCTATCCGGTTCTATCCTTTTTAAATCGGATTAAACTGTTTCTGTCCTGTTCTATCCTGTTTTAACTGGATTAAACCAGTTCAATCCGGTTTTATCCTGTTTAAACCGGTTTAAACCCTTTCAATCCGTTTTTATCCAGTTTCAACCGGTTTACAGCGGTTCAATCCGGTTTTATCCGGTTTATACCGTTTCTATCCGGTTCTATCCGTTTTAAACCGGTTTAAACCAGTTCATTCCGGTTTTATTAGGTTTAAACCTGTTTGAACCGGTTCAATCCGGTCTTATCCGGTTTAAACCGGTTTAAGCCGGTTCAATCCGGTTTTATCCGGTTTAAACCGGTTCAATCAGGTTTTATCCGGTTTAAACCGGTTTAAGCCGGTTCAATCCGGTTTTATCCAGTTTAAACCGGTTCTATCCGGTTCTATCCGGTTGAAACCATTTTAAACCGGTTCAATCCGGTTTTATCCGGTTTAAACCGGTTTAAGCTGGTTCAATCTGGTTTTATCCGGTTTAAACCGGTTCAATCTTGTTTTATCCGGTTTAAACCGTTTGAAACCAGTTCAATCCGGTTTTATCTGGTTTAGACCAGTTCAAACCGGTTCAATCCGGTTTTATCCAGTTTAAACCAGTTCTATCCATTTCTATCTGGTTTAAACCGGTTTAAACTGGTTCAATCCGGTTTTATCCGGTTTAAACCGGTTCTATCCGTTTTAAACCGGTTTAAAACAGTTCATTCCGGTTTTATCCGGTTTAAACCGGTTTAAGCCGGTTCAATCCGGTTTTATCCGGTTTCAACCGGTTTACACCGGTTCAATCCGGTTTTATCCGGTTTAAACCGTTTCTATCCACTTCTATCCGTTTTAAACCGGTTTAAACCAGTTCATTCCGGTTTTATCCGGTTTAAACCGGTTTCAACCGGTTCAATCCGGTTTTATCCGGTATAAACCGGTTTAAGCCAGTTCAATCCGGTTTTATCCAGTTTAAACCGGTTTAATTCTGTTTAAACCGGTTTAAGCTGGTTCAATCCGGTTAAAACCAGTTTGAACCGGTTCAATCCGGTTTTATCCGGTTTAAACCGGTTTAAGCCAGTTCAATCCGGTTTTATCCAGTTTAAACCGGTTCTATCCGGTTCTATCCGGTTGAAACCAGTTTAAACCGGTTCAATCCGGTTTTATCCGGTTTAAAACGGTTTTATCCGGTTTAGACCAGTTTAAACCAGTTCAATCTGGTTTTAATCAGCTTAAACCGGTTCAATCTGGTATTATCCAGTTTAAACCGCTTTAAAACGGTTTTATCCGGTTTTATCCGGTTTAAACCAGTTTGAACCGGTTCAATCCCGTTTTATCCGGTTTAAACCGGTTTAATCCGGTTTAAACCGGTTTAAGCCGGTTCAATCCGGTTTTATCCAGTTAAAACCGGTTCTATCCGGTTCTATCTGGTTGAAACCAGTTTAAACCGGTTCAATCCGGTTTTATCCGGTTTAAACCGGTTCTATCCAGTTCTATCCGGTTGAAACCGGTTTAAACCGGTTCAATCCGGTTTTATCCGGTTTAAACCAGTTCAATCCGGTTTTATCCGGTTTAAACCGGTTTAAACCGGTTAAATCCGGTTTTATCCGGTTTAAACCGGTTCTATCCGGTTCTATCCGGTTTGAACCGGTTCAATCCGGTTTTATCCGGTTTAAACCGGTTTAAGCCGGTTCAATCCAGTTTTATCCAGTTTAAACCGGTTCTATCCAGTTCTATCCGGTTGAAACCAGTGTAAACCGGTTCAATCCGGTTTTATCCGGTTTAAACCGGTTCAATCCGATTTTATCCGGTTTAAACCGGTTCATTCCGGTTTTATCCGGTTAAAACCGGTTTGAAACGTTTCAATCCGGTTTTATCCGGTTTAAAACGGTTCATTCCGTTTTTATCCGTTTAAAACCGGTTTGAAACGGTTCAATCCGGTTTTATCCGGTTTAAACCAGTTCGATCCGTTTTTATCCGGTTTAAACCAGTTCACTCCGGTTTTATCCGGTTTAAACCGGTTTGAACCGGTTCAATCCGGTTTTATCTGGCTTAAACCGGTTCAATCTGGTTTTATCCTGTTGAAACCGGTTTTATCCGGTTTAGACCGGTTTAAACCAGTTCAATCTGGTTTTAATCGGCTTAAACTGGTTCAATCTGGTTTTATCCGGTTTAAACTGCTTTAAAAAGGTTTAATCCGGTCTTATCCGGTTTAAACCAGTTTGAACCAGTTCAATCCGGTTTTATCCGGTTTAAACCGGTTTAAACCGGTTCAATCCGGTTTTATCTCGTTTAGACCGGTTCTATCCGGTTCTATCCTTTTTAAATCGGATTAAACTGTTTCTGTCCTGTTCTACCCTGTTTTAACTGGATTAAACCAGTTCAATCCGGTTTTATCCTGTTTAAACCGGTTTAAACCCTTTCAATCCGTTTTTATCCGGTTTCAACCGGTTTACAGCGGTTCAATCCGGTTTTATCCGGTTTATACCGTTTCTATCCGGTTCTATCCGTTTTAAACCGGTTTAAACCAGTTCATTCCGGTTTTATCCGATTTAAACCTGTTTGAACCGGTTCAATCCGGTCTTATCCGGTTTAAACCGGTTTAAGCCGGTTCAATCTGGTTTTCTCCGGTTTAAACCGGTTTAAGCCGGTTCCACCCGGTTTTCTCCGGTTTTAACCGGCTATAACCGGTTCAATCCGCTTTTATCCAGTTTAAACCGGTTCTATCTGGTTCTATCCGGTTAAAACCGGTTTAAACCGGTTCAATCCGGTTTCATACGGTTTAAACCGGTTCATTCCGGTTTCATCCGGTTTGAACCGGTTTAAACCGGTTTAAACTTGTTCAATCCGGTTTTAAACGGTTTAAACCGGTTCTATCCGGTTCAATCTGGTTTAAACCGGTTTAAACCGGTTCTATCCGTTTTTATCCGGTTTAAACCGGTACAATCTGGTTTTATCCAGTTTAAACCGGTTTTAACCGATTCAATCCGGTTTATCCAGTATAAACTGGTTTAATCCGGTTCAATCTGGTTTTATCCGCTTTAAACCGGTTTAAACCGGTTCAATCGGTTTTTATCTGGTTTAAACTGGATTAAACCGGTTCTATCCGGTTTTATCCATTTTAAACCGGTTCAGTCCGTTTTTTCCGGTTTAAACCGGTTTCAACCAGTTCATTCCGGTTTTATCCGGTTTACGCCGGATCAATCCGGTTTAAACCGTTTCAATCTGATTTTATCCGGTTTTAACCGGTTTAAACCGCTTCAATCCGGTTTTATCCGGTTTAAACCGGTTTTATCCGGTTTAGACCAGTTTAAACCAGATCATTCCGGTTTTAATCAGCTTAAACCGGTTCAATCTGGCTTTATCCAGTTTAAACCGCTTTAAAACGGTTTTATCCGGTTTTATCCGGTTTAAACCAGTTTGAACCGGTTCAATCCGGTTTAATCCGGTGTAAACAGGTTCAATCCGGTTTAAACCGGTTTAAGCCGGTTCAATCCGGTTTTATCCGGTTTTAACCGGTTCAATCAGGTTTTATCCGGTTTAAACCGGTTTAAGCCGGTTCAATCCGGTTTTATCCAGTTTAAACCGGTTCTATCCGGTTCTATCCGGTTGAAACCATTTTAAACCGGTTCAATCCGGTTTTATCCGGTGTAAACCGGTTTAAGCTGGTTCAATCGGGTTTTATCCGGTTTAAACCGGTTCTATCCGGTTCTATCCGGTTGAAACCGGTTTAATCCGGTTCAATCCGGTTTGATCCGGTTTAAACCGGTTCAATCTGGTTTTATCCGGTTTAAACCGGTTTTAACCGATTCAATCCGGTTTATCCAGTATAAACTGGTTTAATCCGTTTCAATCCGGTTTTATCCGGTTTAAACCGATTTAAACCGGTTCAGTCCGGTGTTCTCCAGTTTAAACCGGTTATATCCGGTTTAAACCGGTATAAACCAGTTCAATCCGGTTTTATCCTGTTTATACCGGTTTAAACCGGATCAATCCCGTTTTATCCGGTTTAAACCGGTTTTACCCGGTTCTATACGGTTTAAAAATGTTTAAACCTGTTCAACCCGATTTCATCCGGTTTAAAACGATTCAACCCAGTTTTATCCGGTTTAAACCGGTTTAAGCTGGTTCAATCCGGTTTTATCCAGTTTAAACCGGTTTTATCCGTTTTCAACCGGTTTAATCCAGTTCAATCCTGTTTTATCCGGTTTAAACCGTTGCTATCCGGTTCTATCCGTTTTAAACCGGTTTAAAAAAGTTCATTCCGGTTTTATCAGGTTTAAACCGGTTTGAACCGGTTCAATCCGGTTTAAACCAGTTTAAGCCGGTTCAATCCGTTTTTATGCGGTTTAAACCGGTTCAATATGATTTTATGCGGTTTAAACCAGTTTGAACCGGTTCAATCCGGTTTAATCTGGTTTTAACCAGTTTAAGCCAGTTCAATCCAGTTTTATCCAGTTTAAACCGGTTCTATCCGGTTCTATCCGGTTGAAACCAGTTTAAACCGGTTCAATCCGGTTTTATCCGGTTTAAACCAGTTCAATCCTGTTTTATCCGGTTTAAACCGGTTCTTTCCGGTTCTATACAGTTGAAACCGGTTTAAACCAGTTCAATCCGGTTTTATCCTGTTTAAACCGGTATAAACCGGTTCAATCCGGTTTTATCTCGTTTAAACCGGTTCTGTCCGGTTCTATTCTGTTTAAATCGGTTTAAACCGGTTCTATCCTGTTCTATCCTGTTTTAACCGGTTAAACCAGTTCAATCCGATTTTATCCAGTTTAAACCGGTTCTATTCGTTTCCATCTGGTTTAAAAGGGTTTAAACTGGTTCAATCCGGTTTTATACGTTTTAAACCAGTTCAATCTGATTTTATCCGGTTTAAACTGGGTCAATCCGGTTTTATCCAGTTTAAACCTGTTCTATCCGGTTCTATCTGGTTGAAACCGGTTTAAAGCGGTTCAATCCGGTTTTATCCGGTTTAAACCAGTTCAATCCGGTTTTATCCGGTTTCAACCGATTTACAGCGGTTCAATCCGGTTTTATCCGGTTTATACCGTTTCTATCCGGTTCTATCCTTTTTAAACCGGTTTAAACCAGTTCATTCCGGTTTTATCCGGTTTAAACCTGTTTGAACCGGTTCAATCTGGTCATATCCGGTTTAAATCGGTTTAAGCCGGTTCAATCCGGTTTTATCCGGTTTAAACCGGTTCAATCATGTTTTATCCGGTTTAAACCGGTTTAAGCCGGTTCAATCCGGTTTTATCCAGTTTAAACCGGTTCTATCCGGTTCTATCCGGTTGAAACCATTTTAAACCGGTTCAATCCGGTTTTATCCGGTTTCAACCGGTTTAAGCTGGTTCAATCCGGTTTTATCCGGTTTAAACCGGTTCAATCTTGTTTTATCCGGTTTAAACCGTTTGAAACCAGTTCAATCCGGTTTTAACTGGTTTAGACCAGTTCAAACCGGTTCAATCCGGTTTTATCCAGTTTAAACCAGTTCTATCCATTTCTATCTGGTTTAAACCGGTTTAAACTGGTTCAATCCGGTTTTATCCGGTTTAAACTGGTTCTATCCGTTTTAAACCGGTTTAAAACAGTTCATTCCGGTTTTATCCGGTTTAAACCGGTTTAAGCCATTTCAATCCGGTTTTATCTGGTTTAAACCGGTTTAAGCCTGTTCAATCCGGTTTTATCCAGTTTAAACTGGTTCTATTCGTTTCCATCTGGTTTAAAAGGGTTTAAACTGGTTCAATCCGGTTTTATACGTTTTAAACCAGTTTAATCTGATTTTATCCGGTTTAAACTGGTTCAATTTGGTTTTATCCGGTTTCAACCGGTTTGAACCGGTTCAATCCGGTTTTATCCGGTTTAACCCGGTTTAAACCGGGTCAATCCGGTTTTATCCGGTTTAAACCTCTTCAATCCGGTTTTCTCAGGTTAAACCGGTTTATACCAGTTCAATCCGGTTTTATCCGCTTTAAACTGGTTTAAACCGGTTGAATCGGTTTTTATCTGGTTTAAACCGGATTAAACCGGTTCTATCCGGTTTTATCCATTTTAAACCGGTTCAGTCCGTTTTTTCCTGTTTAAATCGGTTTAAACCGGTTTAAGCCAGTTCAATCCAGTTTTATCCAGTTTAAACCGGTTCTATACGGTTCTATCCGGTTGAAACCAGTTTAAACTGGTTCAATCCGGTTTTATCCGGTTTAAACCAGTTCAATCCTGTTTTATCAGGTTTAAACCGGTTCTATCCGGTTCTATACAGTTGAAACCGGTTTAAACCGGTTCAATCCGGTTTTATCCTGTTTAAACCGGTTTAAACCGGTTCAATCCGGTTTTATCTCGTTTAAACCGGTTCTATCCGGTTCTATCCTGTTTAAATCAGTTTAAACCGGTTCTATCCTGTTCTATCCTGTTTTAACCGGTTAAACCAGTTCAATCCGGTTTTATCCGGTTTAAAACGGTTCTATCCGGTTCTATCCAGTTGAAACCGATTTAAACCGGTTCAATCCGGTTTTATCCTGTTTAAACCGGTTTAAACCTGTTCAATCCGGTTTTATCTCGTTTAATCCGGTTCTATCCGGTTCTATACTGATTAAATCGGTTTAAACCGGTTCTATCCTGTTCTATCCTGTTTTAACCGGTTAAACCAGTTCAATCCGGTTTTATCCGGTTTAAACCAGTTTAAACTGGTTCAATCCGGTTTTATCTGGTTTAAACGGATTCTATCCGGTTTAAACCAGTTCTATCCAGTTTAAACAGGTTTAAGCCGGTTCAATCCGGTTTTATCCAGTTTAAACTGGTTCAATCCGTTTTTTCCAGTTTAATCAGGTTTAAACCAGTTCATTCCGGTTTTATCCGGTTTAAACCGGTTCTATCCGGTTCTATCCGGTTGAAACCGGTTTAATCCGGTTCAATCCGGTTTGATCCGGTTTAAACCTGTTCAATCTGGTTTTATCCTGTTTAAACCGGTTTTAACCGTTTCAATCCGGTTTATCCAGTATAAACTGGTTTAATCCGTTTCAATCCGGTTTTGTCTGGTTTAAACCGATTTAAACCGGTTCAATCCGGTTTTATCCGGTTGAAACCGGTTCTATGCTCTTTATACCAGTTTAAGCCTGTTCAATCGGGTTTTATCTGGTTTAGGCCTGTTTAAGCCGGTTCATTCCAGTTTTATCCAGTTTAAACCGGTGTAAACCCTTTCAATCCGTTTTTATCCGGTTTCAACCGGTTTACACCGGTTCAATCCGGTTTTATCCGGTTTAAACCGTTTCTCTCCACTTCTATCCGTTTTAAACCGGTTTAAACCAGTTCATTCTGGTTTTATCCGGTTTAAACCGGTTTCAACCGGTTCAATCCGGTTTTATCCGGTTTAAACCGGTTTAAGCCAGTTCAATCTGGTTTTATCTGGTTTAAACCGGTTTAATTCTGTTTAAACCGGTTTAAGCTGGTTCAAAACGGTTTAAACCAGTTTGAACCGGTTCAATCCGGTTTTATCCGGTTGAAACTGGTTTAAGCCGGTTCAATCCGGTTTTATCCAGTTTAAAACGGTTCAATCCGGTTCTATCCGGTTGAAACCAGTTTAAACCGGTTCAATCCGGTTTTATCCGGTTTAAACCGGTTTTACCCAGTTTAGACCAGTTTAAACCAGTTCAATCCGGTTTTAATCAGCTTAAACCGATTCAATCTGGTTTTATCCAGTTTAAACCGCTTTAAAACGGTTTTATCCGGTTTTATCCGGTTTAAACCAGTTTGAACCGGTTCAATCCAGTTTTACCCAGTGTAAACCGGTTCAATCCGGTTTAAACCGGTTTAAGCCGGTTCAATCCTGTTTTATCCAGTTTAAACCGGTTCTATCCGGTTCTATCTGGTTGAAACCAGTTTAAACCGGTTCAATCCGGTTTTATCCGGTTTAAACCGGTTCAATCCGGTTTTATCCGGTTTAAACCGGTTCATTCCAGTTTTATCCGGTTAAAACCGGTTTGAAACGGTTCGATCCGGTTTTATCCGGTTTAAACTGGTTCAGTCCGATTTTATCCGGTTTAAACCAGTTCACTCCAGTTTTATCCGGTTTAAATCGGTTTGTACCGGTTCAATCCGGTTTTATCCGTTTTAAACCGGTTTAAGCTGGTTCAATCCGGTTTTATCCAGTTTAAACCGGTTCTATCCGGTTTTATCTGGTTGAAACCGGTTTAAACCAGTTCAATCCGGTTTTCTCAGGTTAAAACCGGTTCAATCTGGTTTTATCCGGTTTAAACCGGTTTAAACCGGTTCAATCGGTTTTATCCAGTTTAAACCAGTTCTATCCGGTTTAAACCAGTTTAATCCAGTTCAATTCGGTTTTATCCAGTTTAAACCGGTCCTATCGGGTTTAAACAGGTTTAGGCCGGTTCATTCCGGTTTTATCAGTTTTAAACCGGTTTAAACTGCTTCAATCCGTTTATATCCGGTTTAAACCGGTTACAACCTGTTCAATCTGGTTTTCTCCGGTTTAAACCGGTTTAAGCCGGTTCCACCCGGTTTTCTCCGGTTTTAACCGGCTAAAACCGGTTCAATCCGCTTTTATCCAGTTTAAACCGGTTCTATCTGGTTCTATCCGGTTAAAACCGGTTTAAACCGGTTCAATCCGGTTTTAAACGGTTTAAACCGGTTCTATCCGGTTCAATCTGGTTTAAACCGGTTTAAACCGGTTCTATCCGTTTTTATCCGGTTTAAACCGGTACAATCTGGTTTTATCAGGTTTAAATCGGTTTAAACCGGATCAATCGGTTTTATCCAGTTTAAACCGGTTCAATCCGTTTTTTCCGGTTTATCAGGTTTAAACCAGTTCATTCCGGTTTTATCCGGTTTAAACCGTTTCAATCTGGTTTTATCCGGTTTGAACCGGTTTAAACCGCTTCAATCCGTTTTTATCCGGTTTAAACCGGTTCTATCCGGTTCTATCCGGTTGAAACCGGTTTAAACCGGTTCAATCTGGTTTTATCCAGTTTAAACCGGTTTTAACCGATTCAATCCGGTTTATCCAGTATAAACTGGTTTAATCCGGTACAATCCGGTTTTATCCGCTTTAAACTGGTTTAAACCGGTTCAATCGGTTTTTATCTGGTTTAAACCGGATTAAACCGGTTCTATCCGGTTTTATCCATTTTAAACCGGTTCAGTCCGTTTTTTCCGGTTTAAACCGGTTTCAACCAGTTCATTCCGGTTTTATCCGGTTTAAGCCGGATCAATCCGGTTTAAACCGTTTCAATCTGATTTTATCCAGTTTAAACCGGTTTAAACCGCTTCAATCTGGTTTTATCCGGTTTAAACCAGTTCTATCCAGTTCTATCCGGTTGAAACCGGTTTAAACCGGTTCAATCCGGTTTTATCCAGTTTAAACCGGTTCAATCCGGTTTTATCCGGTTTAAACCGGTTTAAACCGGTTCAATCCGGTTTTATCCGGTTTAAACCGGTTCTATCCGCTTCTATCCGGTTTGAACCGGTTCAATCCGGTTTTATGCGGTTTAAACCGGTTTAAGCCGGTTCAATCCGGTTTTATCCAGTTTAAACCGGTTCTATCCGGTTCTATCCGGTTGAAACCAGTTTAAACCGGTTCAATCCGATTTTATCCGGTTTAAACCGGTTCATTCCGGTTTTATCCGGTTAAAACCGGTTTGAAACGTTTCATTCCGGTTTTATCCCTTTAAAACCGGTTTGAAACGGTTCAATCCGGTTTTATCCGGTTTAAACCGGTTCGATCCGTTTTTATCCGGTTTCAACCAGTTCACTCCGGTTTTATCCGGTTTAAACCGGTTTGAACCGGTTCAATCCGGTTTTATCTGGTTTAAACCGATTCAATCTGGTTTTATCCTGTTGAAACCGGTTTTATCCGGTTTAGACCGGTTTAAACCAGTTCAATCCAGTTTTAATCGGCTTAAACTGGTTCAATCTGGTTTTATCCGATTTAAACCGCTTTAAAACGGTTTAATCCGGTTTTATCCGGTTTAAACCAGTTTGAACCGGTTCAATCCGGTTTTATCCGGTTTAAACCGGTTTAAACCGGTTCAATCCGGTTTTATCTCGTTTAGACCGGTTCTATCCGGTTCTATCCTTTTTAAATCGGATTAAACTGTTTCTGTCCTGTTCTATCCTGTTTTAACTGGATTAAACCAGTTCAATCTGGTTTTATCCTGTTTAAACCGGTTTAAACCCTTTCAATCCGTTTTTATCCGGTTTCAACCGGTTTACAGCGGATCAATCCGGTTTTATCCGGTTTATACCGTTTCTATCCGGTTCTATCCGTTTTAAACCGGTTTAAACTAGTTCATTCCGGTTTTATCCGGTTTAAACCTGTTTGACCCGGTTCAATCCGGTCTTATCCGGTTTAAACCGGTTTAAGCCGGTTCAATCCGGTTTTATCCGGTTTAAACCGGTTCAATCAGGTTTTATCCGGTTTAAACCGGTTTAAGCCGGTTCAATCCGGTTTTATCCAGTTTAAACCGGTTCTATCCGGTTCTATCCGGTTGAAACCATTTTAAACCGGTTCAATCCGGTTTTATCCGGTTTAAACCGGTTTAAGCTGGTTCAATCTGGTTTTGTCCGGTTTAAACCGGTTCCATCTTGTTTTATCCGGTTTAAACCGTTTGAAACCAGTTCAATCCGGTTTTATCTGGTTTAGACCAGTTCAAACCGGTTCAATCCGGTTTTATCCAGTTTAAACCAGTTCTATCCATTTCTATCTGGTTTAAACCGGTTTAAACTGGTTCAATCCGGTTTTATCCGGTTTAAACCGGTTCTATCCGTTTTAAACCGGTTTAAAACAGTTCATTCCAGTTTTATCCGGTTTAAACCGGTTTAAGCCGGTTCAATCCGGTTTTATCCGGTTTCAACCGGTTTACACCGGTTCAATCCGGTTTTATCCGGTTTAAACCGTTTCTATCCACTTCTATCCGTTTTAAACCGGTTTAAACCAGTTCATTCCGGTTTTATCCGGTTTAAAACCGGTTTCAACCGGTTCAATCCGGTTTTATCCGGTATAAACCGGTTTAAGCCACTTCAATCCGGTTTTATCCGGTTTAAACCGGTTTAATTCTGTTTAAACCGGTTTAAGCTGGTTCAATCCAGTTTAAACCAGTTTGAACCGGTTCAATCCGGTTTTATCCGGTTTAAACCGGTTTAAGCCAGTTCAATCCGGTTTTATCCAGTTTAACCCGGTTCTATCCGGTTCTATCCGGTTGAAACCAGTTTAAACCGGTTCAATCCGGTTTTATCCGGTTTAAACCGGTTTTATCCGGTTTAAACCGGTTTTATCCGGTTTAGACCAGTTTAAACCAGTTCAGTCTGGTTTTAATCAGCTTAAACCGGTTCAATCTGGTTTTATCCAGTTTAAACCGCTTTAAAACGCTTTTATCCGGTTTTATCCGGTTTAAACCAGTTTGAACCGGTTCAATCCGGTTTTATCCGGTTTAAACCGGTTTAATCCGGTTTAAACCGGATTAAGCCAGTTCAATCCGGTTTTATCCAGTTTAAACCGGTTCTATCCGGTTCTATCTGGTTGAAACCAGTTTAAACCGGTTCAATCCGGTTTTATCCGGTTTAAACCGGTTCAATCCGGTTTTATCCGGTTTAAACCGGTTCATTCCGGTTTTATCCGGTTAAAACCGGTTTGAAACGGTTCGATCCGGTTTTATCCAGTTTAAACTGGTTCAGTCCGATTTTATCCGGTTTAAACCAGTTCATTCCGGTTTTATCCGGTTTAAACTGGTTTGAACCGGTTCAATCCGGTTTTATCCGGTTTAAACCAGTTCACTCCAGTTTTTAGCGGTTTAAACCGGTTTGTACCGGTTCACTCCGGTTTTATCCGGTTTAAACCGGTTTAAGCTGGTTCAATCCGGTTTTATCCAGTTTAAACCGGTTCTATCCGGTTCTATCTGTTTGAAACCGGTTTAAACCAGTTCAATCCGGTTTTCGCAGGTTAAAACCGGTTCAATCTGGTTTTATCCGGTTTAAACCGGTTTAAACCGGTTCAATCGCTTTTATCCAGTTTAAACCAGTTCTATCTGGTTTAAACCAGTTTAATCCAGTTCAATTCGGTTTTATCCAGTTTAAACCGGTCCTATCAGGTTTAAACAGGTTCAGGCCGGTTCATTCCGGTTTTATCAGTTTTAAACCGGTTTAAACTGCTTCAATCCGTTTATATCCGGTTTAAACCGGTTACAACCGGTTCAATCTGGTTTTCTCCGGTTTAAACCGGTTTAAGCCGGTTCCACCCGGTTTTCTCCGGTTTTAACCGGCTTTAACCGGTTCAATCCGCTTTTATCCAGTTTAAACCGGTTCTATCTGGTTCTATCCGGTTGAAACCGGTTTAAACCGGTTCAATCCGGTTTTATACGGGTTAAACCGGTTCATTCCGGTTTCATCCGGTTTGAACCGGTTTAAACCGGTTTAAACCGGTTCAATCCGGTTTTAAACGGTTTAAACCGGTTCTATCCGGTTCAATCTGGTTTAAACCGGTTTAAACCGGTTCTATCCGTTTTTATCCGGTTTAAACCGGTACAATCTGGTTTTATCCAGTTTATACCGGTTTTAACCGATTCAATCCGGTTTATCCAGTATAAACTGGTTTAATCCGGTTCAATCCGGTTTTATCCGCTTTAAACCGGTTTAAACCGGTTCAATCGGTTTTTATCTGGTTTAAACCGGATTAAACCGGTTCTATCCGGTTTTATCCATTTTAAACCGGTTCAGTCCGTTTTTTCCGGTTTAAACCGGTTTCAACCAGTTCATTCCGGATTTATCCGGTTTAAGCAGGATCAATCCGGTTTAAAACCGTTTCAATCAGATTTTATCCGGTTTTAACCGGTTTAAACCGCTTCAGTCCGGTTTTATCCGGTTTAGACCAGTTTAAACCAGATCAATCCGGTTTCAATCAGCTTAAACCGGTTCAATCTGGCTTTATCCAGTTTAAACCGCTTTAAAACGGTTTTATCCGGTTTTATCCGGTTTAAACCAGTTTGAACCGGTTCAATCCGGTTTTATCCGGTTTAAACCGGTTCAATCCGGTTTTATCCAGTTTAAACCGGTTCATTCCGGTTTTATCCGGTTAAAACCCGTTTGAAACGGTTCGATCCGGTTTTATCCGGTTTAAACTGGTTCAGTCCGATTTTATCCGGTTTAAACCGGTTCATTCCGGTTTTATCCGGTTAAAACCCGTTTGAAACGGTTCGATCCGGTTTTATCCAGTTTAAACCGGTTCATTCCGGTTTTATCCGGTTTAAACTGGTTTGAACCGGTTCAATCCGGTTTTATCCGGTTTAAACCAGTTCACTCCGGTTTTATCCGGTTTAAACCGGTTTGTACCGGTTCAATCCGGTTTTATCTGGTTTAAACCGGTTTAAGCTGGTTCAATCCGGTTTTATCCAGTTTAAACCGGTTCTATCCGGTTCTATCTGGTTGAAACCGGTTTAAACCAGTTTAATCCGGTTTTCTCAGGTTAAAATGGGTTCAATCTGGTTTTATCCGGTTTAAACCGGTTTAAACTGGTTCAATCGGTTTTATCCAGTTTAAACCGGTCCTATCGGGTTTAAACAGGTTTAGTCCGGTTCATTCCGGTTTTATCAGTTTTAAACCGGTTTAAACTTCTTCAATCCGTTTATATTTGGTTTAAACCGGTTACAACCGGTTCAATCTGGTTTTATCCGGTTTAAACCGGTTTAAACTGGTTCAATCGGTTTTATCCAGTTTAAACCGGTCCTATCGGGTTTAAGCAGGTTTAGTCCGGTTCATTCCGTTTTTATCAGTTTTAAACCGGTTTAAACTGCTTCAATCCGTTTATATTTGGTTTAAACCGGTTACAACCGGTTCAATCCGGTTTTCTCCGGTTTAAACCGGTTTAAGCCGGTTCCAACCAGTTTTCTCCGGTTTTACCGGCTTTAACCGGTTCAATCCGCTTTTATCCAGTATAAACCGGTTCTATCTGGTTCTATCCGGTTGAAACCGGTTTAAACCGGTTCAATCCGTTTTTTCCGGTTTAAACCGGTTTCAACCAGTTCATTCCGGTTTTATCCGGTTTAAACCGGTTTAAGCCGGTTCAATCCGGTTTTATCCGGTTTCAACCGGTTTACACCGGTTCAATCCGGTTTTATCCGGTTTAAACCGTTTCTATCCACTTCTATCCGTTTTAAACCGGTTTAAACCAGTTCATTCCGGTTTTATCCGGTTTAAACCGGTTTGAACCGGATCAATCCGGTTTTATCCGGTTTAAACCGGTACAATCCGGTTTAAACCGGTTTAAGCCGGTTCAATCCGGTTTTATCCAGTTTAAACCGGTTCTATCCGGTTCTATCTGGTTGAAACCAGTTTAAACCGGTTCAATCCGGTTTTATCCGGTTTAAACCGGTTCTATCCAGTTCTATCCGGTTGAAACCGGTTTAAACCGGTTCAATCCAGTTTTATCCGTTTTAAACCAGTTCAATCCGGTTTTATCCGGTTTAAACCGGTTTAAACCGGTTCAATCCGGTTTTATCCGGTTTAAACCGGTTCTATCATTTTCTATGCGGTTTGAACCGGTTCAATCCGGTTTTATCCGGTTTAAAACCGGTTTAAGCCGGTTCAATCCAGTTTTATCCAGTTTAAACCTGTTCTATCCAGTTCTATCCGGTTGAAACCAGTGTAAACCGGTTCAATCCGGTTTTATCCGGTTTAAACCGGTTCAATCCGATTTTATCCGGTTTAAACCGGTTCATTCCGGTTTTATCCGGTTAAAACCGGTTTGAAACGTTTCAATCCGGTTTTATCCGGTTTAAAACGGTTCATTCCGGTTTTATCCATTTAAAACCGGTTTGAAACGGTTCAATCCGGTTTTATCCGGTTTAAACCAGTTCGATCCGTTTTTATCCGGTTTAAACCAGTTCACTCCGGTTTTATCCGGTTTAAACCTGTTTGAACCGGTTCAATCTGGTCTTATCCGGTTTAAACCGGTTTAAGCCGGTTCAATCCGGTTTTATCCGGTTTAAACCGGTTCAATCAGGTTTTATCCGGTTTAAACCGGTTTAAGCCGGTTCAATCCGGTTTTATCCAGTTTAAACCGGTTCTATCCGGTTCTATCCGGTTGAAACCATTTTAAACCGGTTCAATCCGTTTTTATCCGGTTTAAACCGGTTTAAGCTGGTTCAATCGGGTTTTATCCGGTTTAAACCGGTTCTATCCGGTTCTATCCGGTTGAAACCGGTTTAATCCGGTTCAATCCGGTTTGATCCGGTTTAAACCGGTTCAATCTGGTTTTATCCGGTTTAAACCGGTTTTAACCGATTCAATCCTGTTTATCCAGTATAAACTGGTTTAATCCGTTTCAATCCGGTTTTATCCGGTTTAAACCGGTATAAACCAGTTCAATCCGGTTTTATCCTGTTTAAACCGGTTTAAACCAGATCAATCCCGTTTTATCCGGTTTAAACCGGTTTTACCCGGTTCTATACGGTTTAAAAATGTTTAAACCTGTTCAATCCGATTTCATCCGGTTTAAACCGATTCAACCCAGTTTTATCCGGTTTAAACCGGTTTAAGCTGGTTCAATCCGGTTTTATCCAGTTTAAACCGGTTTTATCCGTTTTAAACCGGTTTAATCCAGTTCAATCCTGTTTTATCCGGTTTAAACCGGTTCAATCCGGTTTTATCTCGTTTAGACCGGTTCTATCCGGTTCTATCCTTTTTAAATCGGATTAAACTGTTTCTGTCCTGTTCTATTCTGTTTTAACTGGATTAAACCAGTTCAATCTGGTTTTATCCTGTTTAAACCGGTTTAAACCCTTTCAATCCGTTTTTATCCAGTTTCAACCGGTTTACAGCGGTTCAATCCGGTTTTATCCGGTTTATACCGTTTCTATCCGGTTCTATCCGTTTTAAACCGGTTTAAACCAGTTCATTCCGGTTTTATCCGGTTTAAACCTGTTTGACCCGGTTCAATCCGGTCTTCTCCGGTTTAAACCGGTTTAAGCCGGTTCAGTCCGGTTTTATCCGGTTTAAACCGGTTCAATCAGGTTTTATCCGGTTTAAACCGGTTTAAGCCGGTTCAATCCGGTTTTATCCAGTTTAAACCGGTTCTATCCGGTTCTATCCGGTTGAAACCATTTTAAACCGGTTCAATCCGTTTTTATCCGGTTTAAACCGGTTTAAAACGGTTTAATCCGGTTTTACCCGGTTTAAACCAGTTTGAACCGGTTCAATCCGGTTTTATCCGGTTTAAACCGGTTTAAACCAGTTCAATCCGGTTTTATCTGCTTTAGACCAGTTCAAACCGGTTCAATCCGGTTTTATCCAGTTTAAACCAGTTCTATCCATTTCTATCTGGTTTAAACCGGTTTAAACTGGTTCAATCCGGTTTTATCCGGTTTAAACCGGTTCTATCCGTTTTAAACCGGTTTAAAACAGTTCATTCCGGTTTTATCCGGTTTAAACTGGTTTAAGCCGGTTCAATCCGGTTTTATCTGGTTTAAGCCGGTTCAATCCGGTTTTATCCGGTTTAAACTGGTTCTATTCGTTTCCATCTGGTTTAAAAGGGTTTAAGCCGGTTCAATCCGGTTTTATACGTTTTAAACCAGTTCAATCTGATTTTATCCGGTTTAAACTGGTTCAATTTGGTTTTATCCGGTTTCAACCGGTTTGAACCGGTTCAATCCGGTTTCATCCGGTTTAAACCGGTTTAAAACGGTTTAATCCGGTTTTACCCGGTTTAAACCAGTTTGAACCGGTTCAATCCGGTTTTATCCGGTTTAAACCGGTTTAAACCGGTTCAATCCGGTTTTATCTCGTTTAGACCGGTTCTATCCGGTTCTATCCTTTTTAAATCGGATTAAACTGTTTCTGTCCTGTTCTATCCTGTTTTAACTGGATTAAACCAGTTCAATCCGGTTTTATCCTGTTTAAACCGGTTTAAACCCTTTCAATCCGTTTTTATCCAGTTTCAACCGGTTTACAGCGGTTCAATCTTGTTTTATCCGGTTTAAACCGTTTGAAACCAGTTCAATCCGGTTTTATCTGGTTTAGACCAGTTCAAACCGGTTCAATCCGGTTTTATCCAGTTTAAACCAGTTCTATCCATTTCTATCTGGTTTAAACCGGTTTAAACTGGTTCAATCCGGTTTTATCCGGTTTAAACCGGTTCTATCCGTTTTAAACCGGTTTAAAACAGTTCATTCCGGTTTTATCCGGTTTAAACCGGTTTAAGCCGGTTCAATCCGGTTTTATCCGGTTTCAACCGGTTTACACCGGTTCAATCCGGTTTTATCCGGTTTAAACCGTTTCTATCCACTTCTATCCGTTTTAAACCGGTTTAAACCAGTTCATTCCGGTTTTATCCGGTTTAAACCGGTTTCAACCGGTTCAATCCGGTTTTATCCGGTATAAACCGGTTTAAGCCAGTTCAATCCGGTTTTATCCGGTTTAAACCGGTTTAATTCTGTTTAAACCGGTTTAAGCTGGTTCAATCCGGTTAAAACCAGTTTGAACCGGTTCAATCCGGTTTTATCCGGTTTAAACCGGTTTAAGCCAGTTCAATCCGGTTTTATCCAGTTTAAACCGGTTCTATCCGGTTCTATCCGGTTGAAACCAGTTTAAACCGGTTCAATCCGGTTTTATCCGGTTTAAAACGGTTTTATCCGGTTTAGACCAGTTTAAACCAGTTCAATCTGGTTTTAATCAGCTTAAACCGGTTCAATCTGGTATTATCCAGTTTAAACCGCTTTAAAACGGTTTTATCCGGTTTTACCCGGTTTAAACCAGTTTGAACCGGTTCAATCCGGTTTTATCCGGTTTAAACCGGTTTAATCCGGTTTAAACCGGTTTAAGCCGGTTCAATCCGGTTTTATCCAGTTAAAACCGGTTCTATCCGGTTCTATCTGGTTGAAACCAGTTTAAACCGGTTCAATCCGGTTTTATCCGGTTTAAACCGGTTCTATACAGTTCTATCCGGTTGAAACCGGTTTAAACCGGTTCAATCCGGTTTTATCCAGTTTAAACCAGTTCAATCCGGTTTTATCCGGTTTAAACCGGTTTAAACCGGTTCTATCCGGTTCTATCCGGTTTGAACCGGTTCAATCCGGTTTTATCCGGTTTAAACCGGTTTAAGCCGGTTCAATCCAGTTTTATCCAGTTTAAACCGGTTCTATCCAGTTCTATCCGGTTGAAACCAGTGTAAACCGGTTCAATCCGGTTTTATCCGGTTTAAACCGGTTTAATCCGGTTCAATCCGGTTTGATCCGGTTTAAACCGGTTCAATCTGGTTTTATCCGGTTTAAACCGGTTTTAACCGATTCAATCCGGTTTATCCAGTATAAACTGGTTTAATCCGTTTCAATCCGGTTTTATCCGGTTTAAACCGATTTAAACCGGTTCAGTCCGGTGTTCTCCAGTTTAAACCGGTTATATCCGGTTTAAACCGGTATAAACCAGTTCAATCCGGTTTTATCCTGTTTATACCGGTTTAAACCGGATCAATCCCGTTTTATCCGGTTTAAACCGGTTTTACCCGGTTCTATACGGTTTAAAAATGTTTAAACCTGTTCAACCCGATTTCATCCGGTTTAAAACGATTCAACCCAGTTTTATCCGGTTTAAACCGGTTTAAGCTGGTTCAATCCGGTTTTATCCAGTTTAAACCGGTTTTATCCGTTTTCAACCGGTTTAATCCAGTTCAATCCTGTTTTATCCGGTTTAAACCGTTGCTATCCGGTTCTATCCGTTTTAAACCGGTTTAAAAAAGTTCATTCCGGTTTTATCAGGTTTAAACCGGTTTGAACCGGTTCAATCCGGTTTAAACCAGTTTAAGCCGGTTCAATCCGTTTTTATGCGGTTTAAACCGGTTCAATATGATTTTATGCGGTTTAAACCAGTTTGAACCGGTTCAATCCGGTTTAATCTGGTTTTAACCAGTTTAAGCCAGTTCAATCCAGTTTTATCCAATTTAAACCGGTTCTATCCGGTTCTATCCGGTTGAAACCAGTTTAAACCGGTTCAATCCGGTTTTATCCGGTTTAAACCAGTTCAATCCTGTTTTATCCGGTTTAAACCGGTTCTTTCCGGTTCTATACAGTTGAAACCGGTTTAAACCAGTTCAATCCGGTTTTATCCTGTTTAAACCGGTATAAACCGGTTCAATCCGGTTTTATCTCGTTTAAACCGGTTCTGTCCGGTTCTATTCTGTTTAAATCGGTTTAAACCGGTTCTATCCTGTTCTATCCTGTTTTAACCGGTTAAACCAGTTCAATCCGATTTTATCCAGTTTAAACCGGTTCTATTCGTTTCCATCTGGTTTAAAAGGGTTTAAACTGGTTCAATCCGGTTTTATACGTTTTAAACCAGTTCAATCTGATTTTATCCGGTTTAAACTGGGTCAATCCGGTTTTATCCAGTTTAAACCTGTTCTATCCGGTTCTATCTGGTTGAAACCGGTTTAAAGCGGTTCAATCCGGTTTTATCCGGTTTAAACCAGTTCAATCCGGTTTTATCCGGTTTCAACCGGTTTACAGCGGTTCAATCCGGTTTTATCCGGTTTATACCGTTTCTATCCGGTTCTATCCTTTTTAAACCGGTTTAAACCAGTTCATTCCGGTTTTATCCGGTTTAAACCTGTTTGAACCGGTTCAATCTGGTCATATCCGGTTTAAATCGGTTTAAGCCGGTTCAATCCGGTTTTATCCGGTTTAAACCGGTTCAATCATGTTTTATCCGGTTTAAACCGGTTTAAGCCGGTTCAATCCGGTTTTATCCAGTTTAAACCGGTTCTATCCGGTTCTATCCGGTTGAAACCATTTTAAACCGGGTCAATCCGGTTTTATCCGGTTTCAACCGGTTTAAGCTGGTTCAATCCGGTTTTATCCGGTTTAAACCGGTTCAATCTTGTTTTATCCGGTTTAAACCGTTTGAAACCAGTTCAATCCGGTTTTAACTGGTTTAGACCAGTTCAAACCGGTTCAATCCGGTTTTATCCAGTTTAAACCAGTTCTATCCATTTCTATCTGGTTTAAACCGGTTTAAACCGGTTTAAGCCAGTTCAATCCAGTTTTATCCAGTTTAAACCGGTTCTATCCGGTTCTATCCGGTTGAAACCAGTTTAAACTGGTTCAATCCGGTTTTATCCGGTTTAAACCAGTTCAATCCTGTTTTATCCGGTTTAAACCGGTTCTATCCGGTTCTATACAGTTGAAACCGGTTTAAACCGGTTCAATCCGGTTTTATCCTGTTTAAACCGGTTTAAACCGGTTCAATCCGGTTTTATCTCGTTTAAACCGGTTCTATCTGGTTCTATCCTGTTTAAATCAGTTTAAACCGGTTCTATCCTGTTCTATCCTGTTTTAACCGGTTAAACCAGTTCAATCCGGTTTTATCCGGTTTAAAACGGTTCTATCCGGTTCTATACAGTTGAAACCGGTTTAAACCGGTTCAATCCGGTTTTATCCTGTTTAAACCGGTTTAAACCTGTTCAATCCGGTTTTATCTCGTTTAATCCGGTTCTATCCGGTTCTATACTGATTAAATCGGTTTAAACCGGTTCTATCCTGTTCTATCCTGTTTTAACCGGTTAAACCAGTTCAATCCGGTTTTATCCGGTTTAAACCAGTTTAAACTGGTTCAATCCGGTTTTATCTGGTTTAAACGGATTCTATCCGGTTTAAACCAGTTCTATCCAGTTTAAACAGGTTTAAGCCGGTTCAATCCGGTTTTATCCAGTTTAAACTGGTTCAATCCGTTTTTTCCAGTTTAATCAGGTTTAAACCAGTTTATTCCGGTTTTATCCGGTTTAAACCGGTTCTATCCGGTTCTATCCGGTTGAAACCGGTTTAATCCGGTTCAATCCGGTTTGATCCGGTTTAAACCTGTTCAATCTGGTTTTATCCGGTTTAAACCGGTTTTAACCGTTTCAATCCGGTTTATCCAGTATAAACTGGTTTAATCCGTTTCAATCCGGTTTTGTCTGGTTTAAACCGATTTAAACCGGTTCAATCCGGTTTTATCCGGTTGAAACCGGTTCTATGCTCTTTATACCAGTTTAAGCCTGTTCAATCGGGTTTTATCTGGTTTAGGCCTGTTTAAGCCGGTTCATTCCAGTTTTATCCAGTTTAAACCGGTGTAAACCCTTTCAATCCGTTTTTATCCGGTTTCAACCGGTTTACACCGGTTCAATCCGGTTTTATCCGGTTTAAACCGTTTCTCTCCACTTCTATCCGTTTTAAACCGGTTTAAACCAGTTCATTCTGGTTTTATCCGGTTTAAACCGGTTTCAACCGGTTCAATCCGGTTTTATCCGGTTTAAACCGGTTTAAGCCAGTTCAATCTGGTTTTATCTGGTTTAAACCGGTTTAATTCTGTTTAAACCGGTTTAAGCCGGTTCAATCCGTTTTTATCCAGTTTAAAACGGTTCAATCCGGTTCTATCCGGTTGAAACCAGTTTAAACCGGTTCAATCCGGTTTTATCCGGTTTAAACCGGTTTTACCCAGTTTAGACCAGTTTAAACCAGTTCAATCCGGTTTTAATCAGCTTAAACCGATTCAATCTGGTTTTATCCAGTTTAAACCGCTTTAAAACGGTTTTATCCGGTTTTATCCGGTTTAAACCAGTTTGAACCGGTTCAATCCAGTTTTACCCAGTGTAAACCGGTTCAATCCGGTTTAAACCGGTTTAAGCCGGTTCAATCCTGTTTTATCCAGTTTAAACCGGTTCTATCCGGTTCTATCTGGTTGAAACCAGTTTAAACCGGTTCAATCCGGTTTTATCCGGTTTAAACCGGTTCAATCCGGTTTTATCCGGTTTAAACCGGTTCATTCCAGTTTTATCCGGTTAAAACCGGTTTGAAACAGTTCGATCCGGTTTTATCCGGTTTAAACTGGTTCAGTCCGATTTTATCCGGTTTAAACCAGTTCACTCCAGTTTTATCCGGTTTAAATCGGTTTGTACCGGTTCAATCCGGTTTTATCCGTTTTAAACCGGTTTAAGCTGGTTCAATCCGGTTTTATCCAGTTTAAACCGGTTCTATCCGGTTTTATCTGGTTGAAACCGGTTTAAACCAGTTCAATCCGGTTTTCTCATGTTAAAACCGGTTCAATCTGGTTTTATCCGGTTTAAACCGGTTTAAAACCGGTTCAATCGGTTTTATCCAGTTTAAACCAGTTCTATCCGGTTTAAACCAGTTTAATCCAGTTCAATTCGGTTTTATCCAGTTTAAACCGGTCCTATCGGGTTTAAACAGGTTTAGGCCGGTTCATTCCGGTTTTATCAGTTTTAAACCGGTTTAAACTGCTTCAATCCGTTTATATCCGGTTTAAACCGGTTACAACCTGTTCAATCTGGTTTTCTCCGGTTTAAACCGGTTTAAGCCGGTTCCACCCGGTTTTCTCCGGTTTTAACCGGCTAAAACCGGTTCAATCCGCTTTTATCCAGTTTAAACCGGTTCTATCTGGTTCTATCCGGTTAAAACCGGTTTAAACCGGTTCAATCCGGTTTTATACGGTTTAAACCGGTTCATTCCGGTTTCATCCGGTTTGAACCGGTTTAAACCGGTTTAAACCAGTTCAATCCGGTTTTAAACGGTTTAAACCGGTTCTATCCGGTTCAATCTGGTTTAAACCGGTTTAAACCGGTTCTATCCGTTTTTATCCGGTTTAAACCGGTACAATCTGGTTTTATCAGGTTTAAATCGGTTTAAACCGGATCAATCGGTTTTATCCAGTTTAAACCGGTTCAATCCGTTTTTTCCGGTTTATCAGGTTTAAACCAGTTCATTCCGGTTTTATCCGGTTTAAACCGTTTCAATCTGGTTTTATCCGGTTTGAACCGGTTTAAACCGCTTCAATCCGTTTTTATCCGGTTTAAACCGGTTCTATCCGGTTCTATCCGGTTGAAACCGGTTTAAACCGGTTCAATCTGGTTTTATCCAGTTTAAACCGGTTTTAACCGATTCAATCCGGTTTATCCAGTATAAACTGGTTTAATCCGGTACAATCCGGTTTTATCCGCTTTAAACCGGTTTAAACCGGTTCAATCGGTTTTTATCTGGTTTAAACCGGATTAAACCGGTTCTATCCGGTTTTATCCATTTTAAACCGGTTCAGTCCGTTTTTTCCGGTTTAAACCGGTTTCAACCAGTTCATTCCGGTTTTATCCGGTTTAAGCCGGATCAATCCGGTTTAAACCGTTTCAATCTGATTTTATCCAGTTTAAACCGGTTTAAACCGCTTCAATCTGGTTTTATCCGGTTTAAACCAGTTCTATCCAGTTCTATCCGGTTGAAACCGGTTTAAACCGGTTCAATCCGGTTTTATCCGGTTTAAACCGGTTCAATCCGGTTTTATCCGGTTTAAACCGGTTTAAACCGGTTCAATCCGGTTTTATCCGGTTTAAACCGGTTCTATCCGCTTCTATCCGGTTTGAACCGGTTCAATCCGGTTTTATGCGGTTTAAACCGGTTTAAGCCGGTTCAATCCGGTTTTATCCAGTTTAAACCGGTTCTATCCGGTTCTATCCGGTTGAAACCAGTTTAAACCGGTTCAATCCGATTTTATCCGGTTTAAACCGGTTCATTCCGGTTTTATCCGGTTAAAACCGGTTTGAAACGTTTCAATCCGGTTTTATCCGGTTTAAAACGGTTCATTCCGGTTTTATCCGTTTAAAACCGGTTTGAAACGGTTCAATCCGGTTTTATCCGGTTTAAACCAGTTCGATCCGTTTTTATCCGGTTTAAACCAGTTCACTCCGGTTTTATCCGGTTTAAACCGGTTTGAACCGGTTCAATCCGGTTTTATCTGGCTTAAACCGGTTCAATCTGGTTTTATCCTGTTGAAACCGGTTTTATCCGGTTTAGACCGGTTTAAACCAGTTCAATCTGGTTTTAATCGGCTTAAACTGGTTCAATCTGGTTTTATCCGGTTTAAACTGCTTTAAAAAGGTTTAATCCGGTCTTATCCGGTTTAAACCAGTTTGAACCAGTTCAATCCGGTTTTATCCGGTTTAAACCGGTTTAAACCGGTTCAATCCGGTTTTATCTCGTTTAGACCGGTTCTATCCGGTTCTATCCTTTTTAAATCGGATTAAACTGTTTCTGTCCTGTTCTATCCTGTTTTAACTGGATTAAACCAGTTCAATCTGGTTTTATCCTGTTTAAACCGGTTTAAACCCTTTCAATCCGTTTTTATCCGGTTTCAACCGGTTTACAGCGGATCAATCCGGTTTTATCCGGTTTATACCGTTTCTATCCGGTTCTATCCGTTTTAAACCGGTTTAAACTAGTTCATTCCGGTTTTATCCGGTTTAAACCTGTTTGACCCGGTTCAATCCGGTCTTATCCGGTTTAAACCGGTTTAAGCCGGTTCAATCCGGTTTTATCCGGTTTAAACCGGTTCAATCAGGTTTTATCCGGTTTAAACCGGTTTAAGCCGGTTCAATCCGGTTTTATCCAGTTTAAACCGGTTCTATCCGGTTCTATCCGGTTGAAACCATTTTAAACCGGTTCAATCCGGTTTTATCCGGTTTAAACCGGTTTAAGCTGGTTCAATCTGGTTTTGTCCGGTTTAAACCGGTTCCATCTTGTTTTATCCGGTTTAAACCGTTTGAAACCAGTTCAATCCGGTTTTATCTGGTTTAGACCAGTTCAAACCGGTTCAATCCGGTTTTATCCAGTTTAAACCAGTTCTATCCATTTCTATCTGGTTTAAACCGGTTTAAACTGGTTCAATCCGGTTTTATCCGGTTTAAACCGGTTTAAAACAGTTCATTCCGGTTTTATCCGGTTTAAACCGGTTTAAGCCGGTTCAATCCGGTTTTATCTGGTTTAAACCGGTTTAAGCCGGTTCAATAAGGTTTTATCCGGTTTAAACTGGTTCTATTCGTTTCCATCTGGTTTAAAAGT
Organism: Cynocephalus volans; assembly: GCF_027409185.1. Lineage (NCBI taxonomy): Eukaryota > Metazoa > Chordata > Mammalia > Dermoptera > Cynocephalidae > Cynocephalus > Cynocephalus volans. The sequence continues at coordinate 269,642 of NW_026902390.1, forward strand.
GTTTAAGCCGGTTCAATCCGGTTTTATACGTTTTAAACCAGTTAAATCTGATTTTATCCGGTTTAAACTGGTTCAATTTGGTTTTATCCGGTTTCATCCGGTTTGAACCGGTTCAATCCGGTTTTATCCGGTTTAAACCGGTTTAAAACAGTTTAATCCGGTTTTACCCGGTTTCAACCAGTTTGAACCGGTTCAATCCGGTTTTATCCGGTTTAAACCGGTTTAAACCGGTTCAATCCGGTTTTATCTCGTTTAGACCGGTTCTATCCGGTTCTATCCTTTTTAAATCGGATTAAACTGTTTCTGTCCTGTTCTATCCTGTTTTAACTGGATTAAACCAGTTCAATCCGGTTTTATCCTGTTTAAACCGGTTTAAACCCTTTCAATCCGTTTTTATCCAGTTTCAACCGGTTTACAGCGGTTCAATCCGGTTTTATCCGGTTTATACCGTTTCTATCCGGTTCTATCCGTTTTAAACCGGTTTAAACAAGTTCATTCCGGTTTTATCCGGTTTAAACCTGTTTGAACCGGTTCAATCCGGTCTTATCCGGTTTAAACCGGTTTAAGCCGGTTCAATCCGGTTTTATCCGGTTTAAACCGGTTCAATCAGGTTTTATCCGGTTTAAACCGGTTTAAGCCGGTTCAATCCGGTTTTATCCAGTTTAAACCGGTTCTATCCGGTTCTATCCGGTTGAAACCATTTTAAACCGGTTCAATCCGGTTTTATCCGGTTTAAACCGGTTTAAGCTGGTTCAATCTGGTTTTATCCGGTTTAAACCGGTTCAATCTTGTTTTATCCGGTTTAAACCGTTTGAAACCAGTTCAATCCGGTTTTATCTGGTTTAGACCAGTTCAAACCGGTTCAATCCGGTTTTATCCAGTTTAAACCAGTTCTATCCATTTCTATCTGGTTTAAACCGGTTTAAACTGGTTCAATCCGGTTTTATCCGGTTTAAACCGGTTCTATCCGTTTTAAACCGGTTTAAAACAGTTCATTCCAGTTTTATCCGGTTTAAACCGGTTTAAGCCGGTTCAATCCGGTCTTATCCGGTTTAAACCGGTTTAAGCCGGTTCAATCCGGTTTTATCCGGTTTAAACCGGTTCAATCAGGTTTTATCCGGTTTAAACCGGTTTAAGCCGGTTCAATCAGGTTTTATCCAGTTTAAACCGGTTCTATCCGGTTCTATCCGGTTGAAACCAGTTTAAACCGGTTCAATCCGGTTTTATCCGGTTTAAACCGGTTCATTCCGGTTTTATCCGTTTAAAACCGGTTTGAACCGGTTCAATCCGGTTTTATCCGGTTTAAACCGGTTCAATCCGGTTTAAACCGGTTTAAGCCGGTTCAATACGGTATTATCCAGTTTAAACCGGTTCTATCCGGTTCTATCTGGTTGAAACCAGTTTAAACCGGTTCAATCCGGTTTTATCCGGTTTAAACCGGTTCATTCCGGTTTTATCCGGTTAAAACCGGTTTGAAACGGTTCAATCCGGTTTTATCCAGTTTAAACTGGTTCAGTCCGATTTTATCCGGTTTAAACCAGTTCATTCCGGTTTTATCCGGTTTAAACTGGTTTGAACCGGTTCAATCCGGTTTTATCCGGTTTAAACCAGTTCACTCCAGTTTTATCCGGTTTAAACCGGTTTGTACCGGTTCAATCCGGTTTAAACCGGTTTAAGCTGGTTCAATCCGGTTTTATCCAGTTTAAACCGGTTCTATCCGGTTCTATCTGGTTGAAACCGGTTTAAACCAGTTCAATCCGGTTTTCTCAGGTTAAAACCGGTTCAATCTGGTTTTATCCGGTTTAAACCGGTTTAAACCGGTTCAATCGGTTTTATCCAGTTTAAACCAGTTCTATCCGGTTTAAACCAGTTTAATCCAGTTCAATTCGGTTTTATCCAGTTTAAACCGGTCCTATCGGGTTTAAACAGGTTTAGGCCGGTTCATTCCGGTTTTATCAGTTTTAAACCGGTTTAAACTGCTTCAATCCGTTTATATCCGGTTTAAACCGGTTACAACCGGTTCAATCTGGTTTTCTCCGGTTTAAACCGGTTTAAGCCGGTTCCACCCGGTTTTCTCCGGTTTTAACCGGCTATAACCGGTTCAATCCGCTTTTATCCAGTTTAAACCGGTTCTATCTGGTTCTATCCGGTTAAAACCGGTTTAAACCGGTTCAATCCGGTTTCATACGGTTTAAACCGGTTCATTCCGGTTTCATCCGGTTTGAACCGGTTTAAACCGGTTTAAACTGGTTCAATCCGGTTTTAAACGGTTTAAACCGGTTCTATCCGGTTCAATCTGGTTTAAACCGGTTTAAACCGGTTCTATCCGTTTTTATCCGGTTTAAACCGGTACAATCTGGTTTTATCCAGTTTAAACCGGTTTTAACCGATTCAATCCGGTTTATCCAGTATAAACTGGTTTAATCCGGTTCAATCTGGTTTTATCCGCTTTAAACCGGTTTAAACCGGTTCAATCGGTTTTTATCTGGTTTAAACCGGATTAAACCGGTTCTATCCGGTTTTATCCATTTTAAACCGGTTCAGTCCGTTTTTTCCGGTTTAAACCGGTTTCAACCAGTTCATTCCGGTTTTATCCGGTTTAAGCCGGATCAATCCGGTTTAAACCGTTTCAATCTGATTTTATCCGGTTTTAACCGGTTTAAACCGCTTCAATCCGGTTTTATCCGGTTTAAACCGGTTTTATCCGGTTTAGACCAGTTTAAACCAGATCATTCCGGTTTTAATCAGCTTAAACCGGTTCAATCTGGCTTTATCCAGTTTAAACCGCTTTAAAACGGTTTTATCCGGTTTTATCCGGTTTAAACCAGTTTGAACCGGTTCAATCCGGTTTTATCCGGTTTAAACACGTTCAATCCGGTTTAAACCGGTTTAAGCCGGTTCAATCCGGTTTTATCCGGTTTAAACCGGTTCAATCAGGTTTTATCCGGTTTAAACCGGTTTAAGCCGGTTCAATCCGGTTTTATCCAGTTTAAACCGGTTCTATCCGGTTCTATCCGGTTGAAACCATTTTAAACCGGTTCAATCCGGTTTTATCCGGTTTAAACCGGTTTAAGCTGGTTCAATCGGGTTTTATCCGGTTTAAACAGGTTCTATCCGGTTCTATCCGGTTGAAACCGGTTTAATCCGGTTCAATCCGGTTTGATCCGGTTTAAACCGGTTCAATCTGGTTTTATCCGGTTTAAACCGGTTTTAACCGATTCAATCCGGTTTATCCAGTATAAACTGGTTTAATCCGTTTCAATCCGGTTTTATCCGGTTTAAACCGATTTAAACCGGTTCAGTCCGGTTTTATCCAGTTTAAACCGGTTATATCCGGTTTAAACCAGTATAAACCAGTTCAATCCGGTTTTATCCTGTTTATACCGGTTTAAACCGGATCAATCCCGTTTTATCCGGTTTAAACCGGTTTTACCTGGTTCTATACGGTTTAAAAATGTTTAAACCTGTTCAACCCGATTTCATCCGGTTTAAAACGATTCAACCCAGTTTTATCCGGTTTAAACCGGTTTAAGCTGGTTCAATCCGGTTTTATCCAGTTTAAACCGGTTTTATCCGTTTTCAACCGGTTTAATCCAGTTCAATCCTGTTTTATCCGGTTTAAACCGTTGCTATCCGGTTCTATCCGTTTTAAACCGGTTTAAAAAAGTTCATTCCGGTTTTATCAGGTTTAAACCGGTTTGAACCGGTTCAATCCGGTTTAAACCAGTTTAAGCCGGTTCAATCCGTTTTTATGCGGTTTAAACCGGTTCAATATGATTTTATGCGGTTTAAACCAGTTTGAACCGGTTCAATCCGGTTTAATCTGGTTTTAACCAGTTTAAGCCAGTTCAATCCAGTTTTATCCAGTTTAAACCGGTTCTATCCGGTTCTATCCGGTTGAAACCAGTTTAAACCGGTTCAATCCGGTTTTATCCGGTTTAAACCAGTTCAATCCTGTTTTATCCGGTTTAAACCAGTTCTTTCCGGTTCTATACAGTTGAAACCGGTTTAAACCAGTTCAATCCGGTTTTATCCTGTTTAAACCGGTATAAACCGGTTCAATCCGGTTTTATCTCGTTTAAACCGGTTCTGTCCGGTTCTATTCTGTTTAAATCGGTTTAAACCGGTTCTATCCTGTTCTATCCTGTTTTAACCGGTTAAACCAGTTCAATCCGATTTTATCCAGTTTAAACCGGTTCTATTCGTTTCCATCTGGTTTAAAAGGGTTTATACTGGTTCAATCCGGTTTTATACGTTTTAAACCAGTTCAATCTGATTTTATCCGGTTTAAACTGGGTCAATCCGGTTTTATCCAGTTTAAACCTGTTCTATCCGGTTCTATCCGGTTGAAACCGGTTTAAAGCGGTTCAATCCGGTTTTATCCAGTTTAAACCAGTTCTATCCATTTCTATCTGGTTTAAACCGGTTTAAACTGGTTCAATCCGGTTTTATCCGGTTTAAACCGGTTCTATCCGTTTTAAACCGGTTTAAAACAGTTCATTCCGGTTTTATCCGGTTTAAACCGGTTTAAGCCGGTTCAATCCGGTTTTCTCTGGTTTAAACCGGTTTAAGCCTGTTCAATCCGGTTTTATCCAGTTTAAACTGGTTCTATTCTTTTCCATCTGGTTTAAAAGGGTTTAAACTGGTTCAATCCGGTTTTATACGTTTTAAACCGGTTCAATCTGATTTTATCCGGTTTAAACTGTTTCAATTTGGTTTTATCCGGTTTAAACCGGTTTGAACCGGTTCAATGCGGTTTTATCCGGTTTAAAACGGTTTAAACTGGGTCAATCCGGTTTTATCCAGTTTAAACCTGTTCTATCCGGTTCTATCTGGTTGAAACCGGTTTAAAGCGGTTCAATCCGGTTTTATCCGGTTTAAACCAGTTCAATCCGGTTTTATCCGGTTTCAACCGGTTTACAGCGGTTCAATCCGGTTTTATCCGGTTTATACCGTTTCTATCCGGTTCTATCCTTTTTAAACCGGTTTAAACCAGTTCATTCCGGTTTTATCCGGTTTAAACCTGTTTGAACCGGTTCAATTTGGTCATATCCGGTTTAAATCGGTTTAAGCCGGTTCAATCCGGTTTTATCCGGTTTAAACCGGTTCAATCATGTTTTATCCGGTTTAAACTGGTTTAAGCCGGTTCAATCCGGTTTTATCCAGTTTAAACCGGTTCTATCCGGTTCTATCCGGTTGAAACCATTTTAAACCGGTTCAATCCGGTTTTATCCGGTTTCAACCGGTTTAAGCTGGTTCAATCCGGTTTTATCCGGTTTAAACCGGTTCAATCTTGTTTAATCCGGTTTAAACCGTTTGAAACCAGTTCATTCCGGTTTTATCTGGTTTAGACCAGTTCAAACCGGTTCAATCCGGTTTTATCCAGTTTAAACCAGTTCTATCCATTTCTATCTGGTTTAAACCGGTTTAAACTGGTTCAATCCGGTTTTATCCGGTTTAAACCGGTTCTATCCGTTTTAAACCGGTTTAAAACAGTTCATTCCGGTTTTATCCGGTTTAAACCGGTTTAAGCCGTTTCAATCCGGTTTTATCTGGTTTAAACCGGTTTAAGCCTGTTCAATCCGGTTTTATCCAGTTTAAACTGGTTCTATTCGTTTCCAGCTGGTTTAAAAGGGTTTAAACTGGTTCAATCCGGTTTTATACGTTTTAAACCAGTTTAATCTGATTTTATCCGGTTTAAACTGGTTCAATTTGGTTTTATCCGGTTTCAACCGGTTTGAACCGGTTCAATCCGGTTTTATCCGGTTTAACCCGGTTTAAACCGGGTCAATCCGGTTTTATCCGGTTTAAACCTCTTCAATCCGGTTTTCTCCAGTTTAAACCGGTTTATACCAGTTCAATCCGGTTTTATCCGCTTTAAACCGGTTTAAACCGGTTGAATCGGTTTTTATCTGGTTTAAACCGGATTAAACCGGTTCTATCCGGTTTTATCCATTTTAAACCGGTTCAATCCGTTTTTTCCTGTTTAAACCGGTTTAAACCGGTTTAAGCCAGTTCAATCCCGTTTTATCCAGTTTAAACCGGTTCTATCCGGTTCTATCCGGTTGAAACCAGTTTAAACCGGTTCAATCCGGTTTTATCCGGTTTAAACCAGTTCAATCCTGTTTTATCCGGTTTAAACTGGTTCTATCCGGTTCTATACAGTTGAAACCGGTTTAAACCGGTTCAATCCGGTTTTATCCTTTTTAAACCGGTTTAAACCGGTTCAATCCGGTTTTATCTCGTTTAAACCGGTTCTATCCGGTTCTATCCTGTTTAAATCAGTTTAAACCGGTTCTATCCTGTTCTATCCTGTTTTAACCAGTTAAACCAGTTCAATCCGGTTTTATCCGGTTTAAAACGGTTCTATCCGGTTCTATACAGTTGAAACCGGTTTAAACCGGTTCAATCCGGTTTTATCCTGTTTAAACCGGTTTAAACCTGTTCAATCCGGTTTTATCTCGTTTAATCCGGTTCTATCCGGTTCTATACTGTTTAAATCGGTTTAAACCGGTTCTATCCTGTTCTATCCTGTTTTAACCGGTTAAACCAGTTCAATCCGGTTTTATCCGGTTTAAACCAGTTTAAACTGGTTCAATCCGGTTTTATCTGGTTTAAACGGATTCTATCCGGTTTAAACCAGTTCTATCCAGTTTAAACAGGTTTAAGCCGGTTCAATCCGGTTTTATCCAGTTTAAACTGGTTCAATCCGTTTTTTCCAGTTTAATCAGGTTTAAACCAGTTCATTCCGGTTTTATCCGGTTGAAACCGGTTCTATCCGGTTCTATCCGGTTGAAACCGGTTTAATCCGGTTCAATCCGGTTTGATCCGGTTTAAACCGGTTCAATCTGGTTTTATCCGGTTTAAACCGGTTTTAACCGTTTCAATCCGGTTTATCCAGTATAAACTGGTTTAATCCGTTTCAATCCGGTTTTGTCCGGTTTAAACCGATTTAAACCGGTTCAATCCGGTTTTATCCGGTTGAAACCGGTTCTATGCTCTTTATACCAGTTTAAGCCTGTTCAATCGGGTTTTATCTGGTTTAGGCCTGTTTAAGCCGGTTCATTCCAGTTTTATCCAGTTTAAACCGGTGTAAACCCTTTCAATCCGTTTTTATCCGGTTTCAACCGGTTTACACCGGTTCAATCCGGTTTTATCCGGTTTAAACCGTTTCTCTCCACTTCTATCCGTTTTAAACCGGTTTAAACCAGTTCATTCTGGTTTTATCCGGTTTAAACCGGTTTCAACCGGTTCAATCCGGTTTTATCCGGTTTAAACCGGTTTAAGCCAGTTCAATCTGGTTTTATCCGGTTTAAACCGGTTTAATTCTGTTTAAACCGGTTTAAGCTGGTTCAATCCGGTTTAAACCAGTTTGAACCGGTTCAATCCGGTTTTATCCGGTTTAAACTGGTTTAAGCCGGTTCAATCCGGTTTTATCCAGTTTAAAACGGTTCAATCCGGTTCTATCCGGTTGAAACCAGTTTAAACCGGTTCAATCCGGTTTTAATCAGCTTAAACCGATTCAATCTGGTTTTATCCAGTTTAAACCGCTTTAAAACGGTTTTATCCGGTTTTATCCGGTTTAAACCAGTTTGAACCGGTTCAATCCAGTTTTACCCAGTGTAAAACGGTTCAATCTGGTTTAAACCGGTTTAAGCCGGTTCAATCCTGTTTTATCCAGTTTAAACCGGTTCTATCCGGTTCTATCTGGTTGAAACCAGTTTAAACCGGTTCAATCCGGTTTTATCCGGTTTAAACCGGTTCAATCCGGTTTTATCCGGTTTAAACCGGTTCATTCCGGTTTTATCCGGTTAAAACCGGTTTGAAACGGTTCGATCCGGTTTTATCCGGTTTAAACTGGTTCAGTCCGATTTTATCCGGTTTAAACCAGTTCATTCCGGTTTTATCCGGTTTAAACTGTTTTGAACCGGTTCAATCCGGTTTTATCCGTTTTAAACCAGTTCACTCCAGTTTTATCCGGTTTAAACCGGTTTGTACCGGTTCAATCCGGTTTTATCCGGTTTAAACCGGTTTAAAACAGTTTAATCCGGTTTTACCCGGTTTAAACCAGTTTGAACCGGTTCAATCCGGTTTTATCCGGTTTAAACCGGTTTAAACCGGTTCAATCCGGTTTTATCTCATTTAGACCGGTTCTATCCGGTTCTATCCTTTTTAAATCGGATTAAACTTTTTCTGTCCTGTTCTATCCTGTTTTAACTGGATTAAACCAGTTCAATCCGGTTTTATCCTGTTTAAACCGGTTTAAACCCTTTCAATCCGTTTTTATCTGGTTTCAACCGGTTTACAGCGGTTCAATCCGGTTTTATCCGGTTTATACCGTTTCTATCCGGTTCTATCCGTTTTAAACCGGTTTAAACCAGTTCATTCCGGTTTTATCCGGTTTAAACCTGTTTGAACCGGTTCAATCCGGTCTTATCCGGTTTAAACCGGTTTAAGCCGGTTCAATCCGGTTTTATCCGGTTTAAACCGGTTCAATCAGGTTTTATCCGGTTTAAACCGGTTTAAGCCGGTTCAATCAGGTTTTATCCAGTTTAAACCGGTTCTATCCGGTTCTATCCGGTTGAAACCATTTTAAACCGGTTCAATCCGGTTTTATCCGGTTTAAACCGGTTTAAGCTGGTTCAATCTGGTTTTATCCGGTTTAAACCGGTTCAATCTTGTTTTATCCGGTTTAAACCGTTTGAAACCAGTTCAATCCGGTTTTATCTGGTTTAGACCAGTTCAAACCGGTTCAATCCGGTTTTATCCAGTTTAAACCAGTTCTATCCATTTCTATCTGGTTTAAACCGGTTTAAACTGGTTCAATCTGGTTTTATCCGGTTTAAACCGGTTCTATCCGTTTTAAACCGGTTTAAAACAGTTCATTCCAGTTTTATCCGGTTTAAACCGGTTTAAGCCGGTTCAATCCGGTTTTATCCGGTTTCAACCGGTTTACACCGGTTCAATCCGGTTTTATCCGGTTTAAACCGTTTCTATCCACTTCTATCCGTTTTAAACCGGTTTAAACCAGTTCATTCCGGTTTTATCCGGTTTAAACCGGTTTCAACCGGTTCAATCCGGTTTTATCCGGTATAAACCGGTTTAAGCCAGTTCAATCCGGTTTTATCCGGTTTAAACCGGTTTAATTCTGTTTAAACCGGTTTAAGCTGGTTCAATCCAGTTTAAACCAGTATGAACCGGTTCAATCCGGTTTTATCCGGTTTAAACCGGTTTAAGCCAGTTCAATCCGGTTTTATCCAGTTTAAACCGGTTCTATCCGGTTCTATCCGGTTGAAACCAGTTTAAACCGGTTCAATCCGGTTTTATCCGGTTTAAACAGGTTTTATCCGGTTTAAACCGGTTTTATCCGGTTTAGACCAGTTTAAACCAGTTCAGTCTGGTTTTAATCAGCTTAAACCGGTTCAATCTGGTTTTATCCAGTTTAAACCGCTTTAAAACGGTTTTATCCGGTTTTATCCGGTTTAAACCAGTTTGAACCGGTTCAATCCGGTTTTATCCGGTTTAAACCGGTTTAATCCGGTTTAAACCGGTTTAAGCCGGTTCAATCCGGTTTTATCCAGTTTAAACCAGTTCTATCCGGTTCTATCTGGTGGAAACCAGTTTAAACCGGTTCAATCCGGTTTTATCCGGTTTAAACTGGTTCAATCCGGTTTTATCCGGTTTAAACCGGTTCATTCCGGTTTTATCCGGTTAAAACCGGTTTGAAACGGTTCGATCCGGTTTTATCCAGTTTAAACTGGTTCAGTCCGATTTTATCCGGTTTAAACCAGTTCATTCCGGTTTTATCCGGTTTAAACTGGTTTGAACCGGTTCAATCCGGTTTTATCCGGTTTAAACCAGTTCACTCCAGTTTTTACCGGTTTAAACCGGTTTGTACCGGTTCAATCCGGTTTTATCCGGTTTAAACCGGTTTAAGCTGGTTCAATCCGGTTTTATCCAGTTTAAACCGGTTCTATCCGGTTCTATCTGTTTGAAACCGGTTTAAACCAGTTCAATCCGGTTTTCTCAGGTTAAAACCGGTTCAATCTGGTTTTATCCGGTTTAAACCGGTTTAAACCGGTTCAATCGCTTTTATCCAGTTTAAACCAGTTCTATCCGGTTTAAACCAGTTTAATCCAGTTCAATTCGGTTTTATCCAGTTTAAACCGGTCCTATCGGGTTTAAACAGGTTTAGGCCGGTTCATTCCGGTTTTATCAGTTTTAAACCGGTTTAAACTGCTTCAATCCGTTTATATCCGGTTTAAACCGGTTACAACCGGTTCAATCTGGTTTTCTCCGGTTTAAACCGGTTTAAGCCGGTTCCACCCGGTTTTCTCCGGTTTTAACCGGCTTTAACCGTTTCAATCCGCTTTTATCCAGTTTAAACCGGTTCTATCTGGTTCTATCCGGTTGAAACCGGTTTAAACCGGTTCAATCCGGTTTTATACGGGTTAAACCGGTTCATTCCGGTTTCATCCGGTTTGAACCGGTTTAAACCGGTTTAAACCGGTTCAATCCGGTTTTAAACGGTTTAAACCGGTTCTATCCGGTTCAATCTGGTTTAAACCGGTTTAAACCGGTTCTATCCGTTTTTATCCGGTTTAAACCGGTACAATCTGGTTTTATCCAGTTTAAACCGGTTTTAACCGATTCAATCCGGTTTATCCAGTATAAACTGGTTTAATCCGGTTTAATCCGGTTTTATCCGCTTTAAACCGGTTTAAACCGGTTCAATCGGTTTTTATCTGGTTTAAACCGGATTAAACCGGTTCTATCCGGTTTTATCCATTTTAAACCGGTTCAGTCCGTTTTTTCCGGTTTAAACCGGTTTCAACCAGTTCATTCCGGTTTTATCCGGTTTAAGCCGGATCAATCCGGTTTAAACCGTTTCAATCAGATTTTATCCGGTTTTAACCGGTTTAAACCGCTTCAATCCGGTTTTATCCGGTTTAAACCGGTTTTATCCAGTTTAGACCAGTTTAAACCAGATCAATCCGGTTTTAATCAGCTTAAACCGGTTCAATCTGGCTTTATCCAGTTTAAACCGCTTTAAAACGGTTTTATCCGGTTTTATCCGGTTTAAACCAGTTTGAACCGGTTCAATCCGGTTTTATCCGGTTTAAACCGGTTCAATCCGGTTTAAACCGGTTTAAGCCTGTTCAATCCGGTTTTATCCAGTTTAAACCGGTTCTATCTGGTTCTATCTGGTTGAAACCAGTTTAAACCGGTTCAATCCGGTTTTATCCGGTTTAAACCGGTTCAATCCGGTTTTATCCAGTTTAAACCGGTTCATTCCGGTTTTATCCGGTTAAAACCCGTTTGAAACGGTTCGATCCGGTTTTATCCGGTTTAAACTGGTTCAGTCCGATTTTATCCGGTTTAAACCAGTTCATTCCAGTTTTATCCGGTTTAAACTGGTTTGAACCGGTTCAATCCGGTTTTATCCGGTTTAAACCAGTTCACTCCGGTTTTATCCGGTTTAAACCGGTTTGTACCGGTTCAATCCGGTTTTATCTGGTTTAAACCGGTTTAATCTGGTTCAATCCGGTTTTATACAGTTTAAACCGGTTCTGTCCGGTTCTATCTGGTTGAAACCGGTTTAAACCAGTTTAATCCGGTTTTCTCAGGTTAAAATGGGTTCAATCTGGTTTTATCCGGTTTAAACCGGTTTAAACTGGTTCAATCGGTTTTATCCAGTTTAAACCGGTCCTATCGGGTTTAAACAGGTTTAGTCCGGTTCATTCCGGTTTTATCAGTTTTAAACCGGTTTAAACTGCTTCAATCCGTTTATATTTGGTTTAAACCGGTTACAACCGGTTCAATCCGGTTTTCTCCGGTTTAAACCGGTTTAAGCCGGTTCCAACCAGTTTTCTCCGGTTTTAACCGGCTTTAACCGGTTCAATCCGCTTTTATCCAGTATAAACCGGTTCTATCTGGTTCTATCCGGTTGAAACCGGTTTAAACCGGTTCAATCCGTTTTTTCCGGTTTAAACCGGTTTCAACCAGTTCATTCCGGTTTTATCCGGTTTAAGCCGGATCAATCCGGTTTAAAACGTTTCAATCTGATTTTATCCGGTTTAAACCGGTTTAAACCGTTTCAATCCGGTTTTATCTGGTTTAAACCGGTTCAATCCGATTTTATCCGGTTTAAACCGGTTCAATCCGATTTTATCCGGTTTAAACCGGTTCATTCCGGTTTTATCCGGTTAAAACCGGTTTAAACCGGTTCAATCCGGTTTTATCCGGTTTAAACCGGTTCTATCCGGTTCTATCCGGTTTGAACCGGTTCAATCCGGTTTTATCCGGTTTAAACTGGTTCTATTCGTTTCCATCTGGTTTAAAAGTGTTTAAGCCGGTTCAATCCGGTTTTATACGTTTTAAACCAGTTAAATCTGATTTTATCCGGTTTAAACTGGTTCAATTTGGTTTTATCCGGTTTCAACCGGTTTGAACCGGTTCAATCCGGTTTTATCCGGTTTAAACCGGTTTAAAACAGTTTAATCCGGTTTTACCCGGTTTAAACCAGTTTGAACCGGTTCAATCCGGTTTTATCCGGTTTAAACCGGTTTAAACCGGTTCAATCCGGTTTTATCTCGTTTAGACCGGTTCTATCCGGTTCTATCCTTTTTAAATCGGATTAAACTGTTTCTGTCCTGTTCTATCCTGTTTTAACTGGATTAAACCAGTTCAATCCGGTTTTATCCTGTTTAAACCGGTTTAAACACTTTCAATCCGTTTTTATCTGGTTTCAACCGGTTTACAGCGGTTCAATCCAGTTTTATCCGGTTTTTACCGTTTCTATCCGGTTCTATCCGTTTTAAACCGGTTTAAACCAGTTCATTCCGGTTTTATCCGGTTTAAACCTGTTTGAACCGGTTCAATCCGGTCTTATCCGGTTTAAACCGGTTTAAGCCGGTTCAATCCGGTTTTATCCGGTTTAAACCGGTTCAATCAGGTTTTATCCGGTTTAAACCGGTTTAAGCCGGTTCAATCAGGTTTTATCCAGTTTAAACCGGTTCTATCCGGTTCTATCCGGTTGAAACCATTTTAAACCGGTTCAATCCGGTTTTATCCGGTTTAAACCGGTTTAAGCTGGTTCAATCTGGTTTTATCCGGTTTAAACCGGTTCAATCTTGTTTTATCCGGTTTAAACCGTTTGAAACCAGTTCAATCCGGTTTTATCTGGTTTAGACCAGTTCAAACCGGTTCAATCCGGTTTTATCCAGTTTAAACCAGTTCTATCCATTTCTATCTGGTTTAAACCGGTTTAAACTGGTTCAATCCGGTTTTATCCGGTTTAAACCGGTTCTATCCGTTTTAAACCGGTTTAAAACAGTTCATTCCAGTTTTATCCGGTTTAAACCGGTTTAAGCCGGTTCAATCCGGTTTTATCCGGTTTCAACCGGTTTACACCGGTTCAATCCGGTTTTATCCGGTTTAAACCGTTTCTATCCACTTCTATCCGTTTTAAACCGGTTTAAACCAGTTCATTCCGGTTTTATCCGGTTTAAACCGGTTTCAACCGGTTCAATCCGGTTTTATCCGGTATAAACCGGTTTAAGCCAGTTCAATCCGGTTTTATCCGGTTTAAACCGGTTTAATTCTGTTTAAACCGGTTTAAGCTGGTTCAATCCAGTTTAAACCAGTTTGAACCGGTTCAATCCGGTTTTATCCGGTTTAAACCGGTTTAAGCCAGTTCAATCCGGTTTTATCCAGTTTAACCCGGTTCTATCCGGTTCTATCCGGTTGAAACCAGTTTAAACCGGTTCAATCCGGTTTTATCCGGTTTAAACAGGTTTTATCCGGTTTAAACCGGTTTTATCCGGTTTAGACCAGTTTAAACCAGTTCAGTCTGGTTTTAATCAGCTTAAACCGGTTCAATCTGGTTTTATCCAGTTTAAACCGCTTTAAAACGGTTTTATCCGGTTTTATCCGGTTTAAACCAGTTTGAACCGGTTCAATCCGGTTTTATCCGGTTTAAACCGGTTTAATCCGGTTTAAACCGGTTTAAGCCAGTTCAATCCGGTTTTATCCAGTTTAAACCAGTTCTATCCGGTTCTATCTGGTGGAAACCAGTTTAAACCGGTTCAATCCGGTTTTATCCGGTTTAAACCGGTTCAATCCGGTTTTATCCGGTTTAAACCGGTTCATTCCGGTTTTATCCGGTTAAAACCGGTTTGAAACGGTTCGATCCGGTTTTATCCAGTTTAAACTGGTTCAGTCCGATTTTATCCGGTTTAAACCAGTTCATTCCGGTTTTATCCGGTTTAAACTGGTTTGAACCGGTTCAATCCGGTTTTATCCGGTTTAAACCAGTTCACTCCAGTTTTTACCTGTTTAAACCGGTTTGTACCGGTTCAATCCGGTTTTATCCGGTTTAAACCGGTTTAAGCTGGTTCAATCCGGTTTTATCCAGTTTAAACCGGTTCTATCCGGTTCTATCTGTTTGAAACCGGTTTAAACCAGTTCAATCCGGTTTTCTCAGGTTAAAACCGGTTCAATCTGGTTTTATCCGGTTTAAACCGGTTTAAACCGGTTCAATCGCTTTTATCCAGTTTAAACCAGTTCTATCCGGTTTAAACCAGTTTAATCCAGTTCAATTCGGTTTTATCCAGTTTAAACCGGTCCTATCGGGTTTAAACAGGTTTAGGCCGGTTCATTCCGGTTTTATCAGTTTTAAACCGGTTTAAACTGCTTCAATCCGTTTATATCCGGTTTAAACCGGTTACAACCGGTTCAATCTGGTTTTCTCCGGTTTAAACCGGTTTAAGCCGGTTCCACCCGGTTTTCTCCGGTTTTAACCGGCTTTAACCGGTTCAATCCGCTTTTATCCAGTTTAAACCGGTTCTATCTGGTTCTATCCGGTTGAAACCGGTTTAAACCGGTTCAATCCGGTTTTATACGGGTTAAACCGGTTCATTCCGGTTTCATCCGGTTTGAACCGGTTTAAACCGGTTTAAACCGGTTCAATCCGGTTTTAAACGGTTTAAACCGGTTCTATCCGGTTCAATCTGGTTTAAACCGGTTTAAACCGGTTCTATCCGTTTTTATCCGGTTTAAACCGGTACAATCTGGTTTTATCCAGTTTAAACCGGTTTTAACCGATTCAATCCGTTTTATCCAGTATAAACTGGTTTAATCCGGTTCAATCCGGTTTTATCCGCTTTAAACCGGTTTAAACCGGTTCAATCGGTTTTTATCTGGTTTAAACCGGATTAAACCGGTTCTATCCGGTTTTATCCATTTTAAACCGGTTCAGTCCGTTTTTTCCGGTTTAAACCGGTTTCAACCAGTTCATTCCGGTTTTATCCGGTTTAAGCCGGATCAATCCGGTTTAAACCGTTTCAATCAGATTTTATCCGGTTTTAACCGGTTTAAACCGCTTCAATCCGGTTTTATCCGGTTTAAACCGGTTTTATCCAGTTTAGACCAGTTTAAACCAGATCAATCCGGTTTTAATCAGCTTAAACCGGTTCAATCTGGCTTTATCCAGTTTAAACCGCTTTAAAACGGTTTTATCCGGTTTTATCCGGTTTAAACCAGTTTGAACCGGTTCAATCCGGTTTTATCCGGTTTAAACCGGTTCAATCCGGTTTAAACCGGTTTAAGCCAGTTCAATCCGGTTTTATCCAGTTTAAACCGGTTCTATCTGGTTCTATCTGGTTGAAACCAGTTTAAACCGGTTCAATCCGGTTTTATCCGGTTTAAACCGGTTCAATCCGGTTTTATCCAGTTTAAACCGGTTCATTCCGGTTTTATCCGGTTAAAACCCGTTTGAAACGGTTCGATCCGGTTTTATCCGGTTTAAACTGGTTCAGTCCGATTTTATCCGGTTTAAACCAGTTCATTCCGGTTTTATCCGGTTTAAACTGGTTTGAACCGGTTCAATCCGGTTTTATCCGGTTTAAACCAGTTCACTCCGGTTTTATCCGGTTTAAACCGGTCCTATCGGGTTTAAACAGGTTTAGGCCGGTTCATTCCGGTTTTATCAGTTTTAAACCGGTTTAAACTGCTTCAATCCGTTTATATCCGGTTTAAATCGGTTACAACCGGTTCAATCCGGTTTTCTCCGGTTTAAACCGGTTTAAGCCGGTTCCACCCGGTTTTCTCCGGTTTTAACCAGCTTTAACCGGTTCAATCCGCTTTTATCCAGTTTAAACCGGTTCATTCCGGTTTCATCCGGTTTGAACCGGTTTAAACCGGTTTAAACCAGTTCAATCCTGTTTTAAACGGTTTAAACCGGTTCTATCCGGTTCAATCTGGTTTAAACCGGTTTAAACCGGTTCTATCCGTTTTTATCCGGTTTAAACCGGTACAATCTGGTTTTATCAGGTTTAAACCGGTTTAAACCGCTTCAATCCGTTTTTATCCAGTTTAAACCGGTTCAATCCGTTTTTTCCGGTTTATCAGGTTTAAACCAGTTCATTCCGGTTTTATCCGGTTTAAACCGTTTCAATCTGGTTTTATCCGGTTTGAACCGGTTTAAACCGCTTCAATCCGTTTTTATCCGGTTTAAACCGGTTCTATCCGGTTCTATCCGGTTGAAACCGGTTTAAACCGGTTCAATCTGGTTTTATCCAGTTTAAACCGGTTTTAACCGATTCAATCCGGTTTATCCAGTATAAACTGGTTTAATCCGGTACAATCCGGTTTTATCCGCTTTAAACCGGTTTAAACCGGTTCAATCGGTTTTTATCTGGTTTAAACCGGATTGAAACGGTTCAATCCGGTTTTATCCGGTTTAAACCGGTTCGATCCGTTTTTATCCGGTTTAAACCAGTTCACTCCGGTTTTATCCGGTTTGAACCGGTTCAATCCGGTTTTATCTGGTTTAAACCGATTCAATCTGGTTTTATCCTGTTGAAACCGGTTTTATCCGGTTTAGACCGGTTTAAACCAGTTCAATCCAGTTTTAATCGGCTTAAACTGGTTCAATCTGGTTTTATCCGATTTAAACCGCTTTAAAACGGTTTAATCCGGTTTTATCCGGTTTAAACCAGTTTGAACCGGTTCAATCCGGTTTTATCCGGTTTAAACCGGTTTAAACCGGTTCAATCCGGTTTTATCTCGTTTAGACCGGTTCTATCCGGTTCTATCCTTTTTAAATCGGATTAAACTGTTTCTGTCCTGTTCTATCCTGTTTTAACTGGATTAAACCAGTTCAATCTGGTTTTATCCTGTTTAAACCGGTTTAAACCCTTTCAATCCGTTTTTATCCGGTTTCAACCGGTTTACAGCGGATCAATCCGGTTTTATCCGGTTTATACCGTTTCTATCCGGTTCTATCCGTTTTAAACCGGTTTAAACTAGTTCATTCCGGTTTTATCCGGTTTAAACCTGTTTGACCCGGTTCAATCCGGTCTTATCCGGTTTAAACCGGTTTAAGCCGGTTCAATCCGGTTTTATCCGGTTTAAACCGGTTCAATCAGGTTTTATCCGGTTTAAACCGGTTTAAGCCGGTTCAATCCGGTTTTATCCAGTTTAAACCGGTTCTATCCGGTTCTATCCGGTTGAAACCATTTTAAACCGGTTCAATCCGGTTTTATCCGGTTTAAACCGGTTTAAGCTGGTTCAATCTGGTT
The DNA here is from genome assembly GCF_027409185.1 of Cynocephalus volans. Classification (NCBI taxonomy): domain Eukaryota; kingdom Metazoa; phylum Chordata; class Mammalia; order Dermoptera; family Cynocephalidae; genus Cynocephalus; species Cynocephalus volans. The sequence continues at coordinate 287,224 of NW_026902390.1, forward strand.
TTGTCGGGTTTAAACCGGTTCCATCTTGTTTTATCCGGTTTAAACCGTTTGAAACCAGTTCAATCCGGTTTTATCTGGTTTAGACCAGTTCAAACCGGTTCAATCCGGTTTTATCCAGTTTAAACCAGTTCTATCCATTTCTATCTGGTTTAAACCGGTTTAAACTGGTTCAATCCGGTTTTATCCGGTTTAAACCGGTTCTATCCGTTTTAAACCGGTTTAAAACAGTTCATTCCGGTTTTATCCGGTTTAAACCGGTTTAAGCCGGTTCAATCCGGTTTTATCTGGTTTAAACCGGTTTAAGCCGGTTCAATCCGGTTTTATCCGGTTTAAACTGGTTCTATTCGTTTCCATCTGGTTTAAAAGTGTTTAAGCCGGTTCAATCCGGTTTTATACGTTTTAAACCAGTTAAATCTGATTTTATCCGGTTTAAACTGGTTCAATTTGGTTTTATCCGGTTTCAACCGGTTTGAACCGGTTCAATCCGGTTTTATCCGGTTTAAACCGGTTTAAAACAGTTTAATCCGGTTTTACCCGGTTTAAACCAGTTTGAACCGGTTCAATCCGGTTTTATCCGGTTTAAACCGGTTTAAACCGGTTCAATCCGGTTTTATCTCGTTTAGACCGGTTCTATCCGGTTCTATCCTTTTTAAATCGGATTAAACTGTTTCTGTCCTGTTCTATACTGTTTTAACTGGATTAAACCAGTTCAATCCGGTTTTATCCTGTTTAAACCGGTTTAAACACTTTCAATCCGTTTTTATCTGGTTTCAACCGGTTTACAGCGGTTCAATCCAGTTTTATCCGGTTTTTACCGTTTCTATCCGGTTCTATCCGTTTTAAACCGGTTTAAACCAGTTCATTCCGGTTTTATCCGGTTTAAACCTGTTTGAACCGGTTCAATCCGGTCTTATCCGGTTTAAACCGGTTTAAGCCGGTTCAATCCGGTTTTATCCGGTTTAAACCGGTTCAATCAGGTTTTATCCGGTTTAAACCGGTTTAAGCCGGTTCAATCAGGTTTTATCCAGTTTAAACCGGTTCTATCCGGTTCTATCCGGTTGAAACCATTTTAAACCGGTTCAATCCGGTTTTATCCGGTTTAAACCGGTTTAAGCTGGTTCAATCTGGTTTTATCCGGTTTAAACCGGTTCAATCTTGTTTTATCCGGTTTAAACCGTTTGAAACCAGTTCAATCCGGTTTTATCTGGTTTAGACCAGTTCAAACCGGTTCAATCCGGTTTTATCCAGTTTAAACCAGTTCTATCCATTTCTATCTGGTTTAAACCGGTTTAAACTGGTTCAATCCGGTTTTATCCGGTTTAAACCGGTTCTATCCGTTTTAAACCGGTTTAAAACAGTTCATTCCAGTTTTATCCGGTTTAAACCGGTTTAAGCCGGTTCAATCCGGTTTTATCCGGTTTCAACCGGTTTACACCGGTTCAATCCGGTTTTATCCGGTTTAAACCGTTTCTATCCACTTCTATCCGTTTTAAACCGGTTTAAACCAGTTCATTCCGGTTTTATCCGGTTTAAACCGGTTTCAACCGGTTCAATCCGGTTTTATCCGGTATAAACCGGTTTAAGCCAGTTCAATCTGGTTTTATCCGGTTTAAACCGGTTTAATTCTGTTTAAACCGGTTTAAGCTGGTTCAATCCAGTTTAAACCAGTTTGAACCGGTTCAATCCGGTTTTATCCGGTTTAAACCGGTTTAAGCCAGTTCAATCCGGTTTTATCCAGTTTAAACCGGTTCTATCCGGTTCTATCCGGTTGAAACCAGTTTAAACCGGTTCAATCCGGTTTTATCCGGTTTAAACAGGTTTTATCCGGTTTAAACCGGTTTTATCCGGTTTAGACCAGTTTAAACCAGTTCAGTCTGGTTTTAATCAGCTTAAACCGGTTCAATCTGGTTTTATCCAGTTTAAACCGCTTTAAAACGGTTTTATCCGGTTTTATCCGGTTTAAACCAGTTTGAACCGGTTCAATCCGGTTTTATCCGGTTTAAACCAGTTTAATCCGGTTTAAACCGGTTTAAGCCGGTTCAATACGGTTTTATCCAGTTTAAACCAGTTCTATCCGGTTCTATCTGGTGGAAACCAGTTTAAACCGGTTCAATCCGGTTTTATCCGGTTTAAACCGGTTCAATCCGGTTTTATCCGGTTTAAACCGGTTCATTCCGGTTTTATCCGGTTAAAACCGGTTTGAAACGGTTCGATCCGGTTTTATCCAGTTTAAACTGGTTCAGTCCGATTTTATCCGGTTTAAACCAGTTCATTCCGGTTTTATCCGGTTTAAACTGGTTTGAACCGGTTCAATCCGGTTTTATCCGGTTTAAACCAGTTCACTCCAGTTTTTACCTGTTTAAACCGGTTTGTACCGGTTCAATCCGGTTTTATCCGGTTTAAACCGGTTTAAGCTGGTTCAATCCGGTTTTATCCAGTTTAAACCGGTTCTATCCGTTTCTATCTGTTTGAAACCGGTTTAAACCAGTTCAATCCGGTTTTCTCAGGTTAAAACCGGTTCAATCTGGTTTTATCCGGTTTAAACCGGTTTAAACCGGTTCAATCGCTTTTATCCAGTTTAAACCAGTTCTATCCGGTTTAAACCAGTTTAATCCAGTTCAATTCGGTTTTATCCAGTTTAAACCGGTCCTATCGGGTTTAAACAGGTTTAGGCCGGTTCATTCCGGTTTTATCAGTTTTAAACCGGTTTAAACTGCTTCAATCCGTTTATATCCGGTTTAAACCGGTTACAACCGGTTCAATCTGGTTTTCTCCGGTTTAAACCGGTTTAAGCCGGTTCCACCCGGTTTTCTCCGGTTTTAACCGGCTTTAACCGGTTCAATCCGCTTTTATCCAGTTTAAACCGGTTCTATCTGGTTCTATCCGGTTGAAACCGGTTTAAACCGGTTCAATCCGGTTTTATACGGGTTAAACCGGTTCATTCCGGTTTCATCCGGTTTGAACCGGTTTAAACCGGTTTAAACCGGTTCAATCCGGTTTTAAACGGTTTAAACCGGTTCTATCCGGTTCAATCTGGTTTAAACCGGTTTAAACCGGTTCTATCCGTTTTTATCCGGTTTAAACCGGTACAATCTGGTTTTATCCAGTTTAAACCGGTTTTAACCGATTCAATCCGTTTTATCCAGTATAAACTGGTTTAATCCGGTTCAATCCGGTTTTATCCGCTTTAAACCGGTTTAAACCGGTTCAATCGGTTTTTATCTGGTTTAAACCGGATTAAACCGGTTCTATCCGGTTTTATCCATTTTAAACCGGTTCAGTCCGTTTTTTCCGGTTTAAACCGGTTTCAACCAGTTCATTCCGGTTTTATCCGGTTTAAGCCGGATCAATCCGGTTTAAACCGTTTCAATCAGATTTTATCCGGTTTTAACCGGTTTAAACCGCTTCAATCCGGTTTTATCCGGTTTAAACCGGTTTTATCCAGTTTAGACCAGTTTAAACCAGATCAATCCGGTTTTAATCAGCTTAAACCGGTTCAATCTGGCTTTATCCAGTTTAAACCGCTTTAAAACGGTTTTATCCGGTTTTATCCGGTTTAAACCAGTTTGAACCGGTTCAATCCGGTTTTATCCGGTTTAAACCGGTTCAATCCGGTTTAAACCGGTTTAAGCCAGTTCAATCCGGTTTTATCCAGTTTAAACCGGTTCTATCTGGTTCTATCTGGTTGAAACCAGTTTAAACCGGTTCAATCCGGTTTTATCCGGTTTAAACCGGTTCAATCCGGTTTTATCCAGTTTAAACCGGTTCATTCCGGTTTTATCCGGTTAAAACCCGTTTGAAACGGTTCGATCCGGTTTTATCCGGTTTAAACTGGTTCAGTCCGATTTTATCCGGTTTAAACCAGTTCATTCCGGTTTTATCCGGTTTAAACTGGTTTGAACCGGTTCAATCCGGTTTTATCCGGTTTAAACCAGTTCACTCCGGTTTTATCCGGTTTAAACCGGTCCTATCGGGTTTAAACAGGTTTAGGCCGGTTCATTCCGGTTTTATCAGTTTTAAACCGGTTTAAACTGCTTCAATCCGTTTATATCCGGTTTAAATCGGTTACAACCGGTTCAATCCGGTTTTCTCCGGTTTAAACCGGTTTAAGCCGGTTCCACCCGGTTTTCTCCGGTTTTAACCAGCTTTAACCGGTTCAATCCGCTTTTATCCAGTTTAAACCGGTTCATTCCGGTTTCATCCGGTTTGAACCGGTTTAAACCGGTTTAAACCAGTTCAATCCTGTTTTAAACGGTTTAAACCGGTTCTATCCGGTTCAATCTGGTTTAAACCGGTTTAAACCGGTTCTATCCGTTTTTATCCGGTTTAAACCGGTACAATCTGGTTTTATCAGGTTTAAACCGGTTTAAACCGCTTCAATCCGTTTTTATCCAGTTTAAACCGGTTCAATCCGTTTTTTCCGGTTTATCAGGTTTAAACCAGTTCATTCCGGTTTTATCCGGTTTAAACCGTTTCAATCTGGTTTTATCCGGTTTGAACCGGTTTAAACCGCTTCAATCCGTTTTTATCCGGTTTAAACCGGTTCTATCCGGTTCTATCCGGTTGAAACCGGTTTAAACCGGTTCAATCTGGTTTTATCCAGTTTAAACCGGTTTTAACCGATTCAATCCGGTTTATCCAGTATAAACTGGTTTAATCCGGTACAATCCGGTTTTATCCGCTTTAAACCGGTTTAAACCGGTTCAATCGGTTTTTATCTGGTTTAAACCGGATTGAAACGGTTCAATCCGGTTTTATCCGGTTTAAACCGGTTCGATCCGTTTTTATCCGGTTTAAACCAGTTCACTCCGGTTTTATCCGGTTTGAACCGGTTCAATCCGGTTTTATCTGGTTTAAACCGATTCAATCTGGTTTTATCCTGTTGAAACCGGTTTTATCCGGTTTAGACCGGTTTAAACCAGTTCAATCCAGTTTTAATCGGCTTAAACTGGTTCAATCTGGTTTTATCCGATTTAAACCGCTTTAAAACGGTTTAATCCGGTTTTATCCGGTTTAAACCAGTTTGAACCGGTTCAATCCGGTTTTATCCGGTTTAAACCGGTTTAAACCGGTTCAATCCGGTTTTATCTCGTTTAGACCGGTTCTATCCGGTTCTATCCTTTTTAAATCGGATTAAACTGTTTCTGTCCTGTTCTATCCTGTTTTAACTGGATTAAACCAGTTCAATCTGGTTTTATCCTGTTTAAACCGGTTTAAACCCTTTCAATCCGTTTTTATCCGGTTTCAACCGGTTTACAGCGGATCAATCCGGTTTTATCCGGTTTATACCGTTTCTATCCGGTTCTATCCGTTTTAAACCGGTTTAAACTAGTTCATTCCGGTTTTATCCGGTTTAAACCTGTTTGACCCGGTTCAATCCGGTCTTATCCGGTTTAAACCGGTTTAAGCCGGTTCAATCCGGTTTTATCCGGTTTAAACCGGTTCAATCAGGTTTTATCCGGTTTAAACCGGTTTAAGCCGGTTCAATCCGGTTTTATCCAGTTTAAACCGGTTCTATCCGGTTCTATCCGGTTGAAACCATTTTAAACCGGTTCAATCCGGTTTTATCCGGTTTAAACCGGTTTAAGCTGGTTCAATCTGGTTTTGTCGGGTTTAAACCGGTTCCATCTTGTTTTATCCGGTTTAAACCGTTTGAAACCAGTTCAATCCGGTTTTATCTGGTTTAGACCAGTTCAAACCGGTTCAATCCGGTTTTATCCAGTTTAAACCAGTTCTATCCATTTCTATCTGGTTTAAACCGGTTTAAACTGGTTCAATCCGGTTTTATCCGGTTTAAACCGGTTCTATCCGTTTTAAACCGGTTTAAAACAGTTCATTCCGGTTTTATCCGGTTTAAACCGGTTTAAGCCGGTTCAATCCGGTTTTATCTGGTTTAAACCGGTTTAAGCCGGTTCAATCCGGTTTTATCCGGTTTAAACTGGTTCTATTCGTTTCCATCTGGTTTAAAAGTGTTTAAGCCGGTTCAATCCGGTTTTATACGTTTTAAACCAGTTAAATCTGATTTTATCCGGTTTAAACTGGTTCAATTTGGTTTTATCCGGTTTCAACCGGTTTGAACCGGTTCAATCCGGTTTTATCCGGTTTAAACCGGTTTAAAACAGTTTAATCCGGTTTTACCCGGTTTAAACCAGTTTGAACCGGTTCAATCCGGTTTTATCCGGTTTAAACCGGTTTAAACCGGTTCAATCCGGTTTTATCTCGTTTAGACCGGTTCTATCCGGTTCTATCCTTTTTAAATCGGATTAAACTGTTTCTGTCCTGTTCTATACTGTTTTAACTGGATTAAACCAGTTCAATCCGGTTTTATCCTGTTTAAACCGGTTTAAACACTTTCAATCCGTTTTTATCTGGTTTCAACCGGTTTACAGCGGTTCAATCCAGTTTTATCCGGTTTTTACCGTTTCTATCCGGTTCTATCCGTTTTAAACCGGTTTAAACCAGTTCATTCCGGTTTTATCCGGTTTAAACCTGTTTGAACCGGTTCAATCCGGTCTTATCCGGTTTAAACCGGTTTAAGCCGGTTCAATCCGGTTTTATCCGGTTTAAACCGGTTCAATCAGGTTTTATCCGGTTTAAACCGGTTTAAGCCGGTTCAATCAGGTTTTATCCAGTTTAAACCGGTTCTATCCGGTTCTATCCGGTTGAAACCATTTTAAACCGGTTCAATCCGGTTTTATCCGGTTTAAACCGGTTTAAGCTGGTTCAATCTGGTTTTATCCGGTTTAAACCGGTTCAATCTTGTTTTATCCGGTTTAAACCGTTTGAAACCAGTTCAATCCGGTTTTATCTGGTTTAGACCAGTTCAAACCGGTTCAATCCGGTTTTATCCAGTTTAAACCAGTTCTATCCATTTCTATCTGGTTTAAACCGGTTTAAACTGGTTCAATCCGGTTTTATCCGGTTTAAACCGGTTCTATCCGTTTTAAACCGGTTTAAAACAGTTCATTCCAGTTTTATCCGGTTTAAACCGGTTTAAGCCGGTTCAATCCGGTTTTATCCGGTTTCAACCGGTTTACACCGGTTCAATCCGGTTTTATCCGGTTTAAACCGTTTCTATCCACTTCTATCCGTTTTAAACCGGTTTAAACCAGTTCATTCCGGTTTTATCCGGTTTAAACCGGTTTCAACCGGTTCAATCCGGTTTTATCCGGTATAAACCGGTTTAAGCCAGTTCAATCTGGTTTTATCCGGTTTAAACCGGTTTAATTCTGTTTAAACCGGTTTAAGCTGGTTCAATCCAGTTTAAACCAGTTTGAACCGGTTCAATCCGGTTTTATCCGGTTTAAACCGGTTTAAGCCAGTTCAATCCGGTTTTATCCAGTTTAAACCGGTTCTATCCGGTTCTATCCGGTTGAAACCAGTTTAAACCGGTTCAATCCGGTTTTATCCGGTTTAAACAGGTTTTATCCGGTTTAAACCGGTTTTATCCGGTTTAGACCAGTTTAAACCAGTTCAGTCTGGTTTTAATCAGCTTAAACCGGTTCAATCTGGTTTTATCCAGTTTAAACCGCTTTAAAACGGTTTTATCCGGTTTTATCCGGTTTAAACCAGTTTGAACCGGTTCAATCCGGTTTTATCCGGTTTAAACCAGTTTAATCCGGTTTAAACCGGTTTAAGCCGGTTCAATCCGGTTTTATCCAGTTTAAACCAGTTCTATCCGGTTCTATCTGGTGGAAACCAGTTTAAACCGGTTCAATCCGGTTTTATCCGGTTTAAACCGGTTCAATCCGGTTTTATCCGGTTTAAACCGGTTCATTCCGGTTTTATCCGGTTAAAACCGGTTTGAAACGGTTCGATCCGGTTTTATCCAGTTTAAACTGGTTCAGTCCGATTTTATCCGGTTTAAACCAGTTCATTCCGGTTTTATCCGGTTTAAACTGGTTTGAACCGGTTCAATCCGGTTTTATCCAGTTTAAACCAGTTCACTCCAGTTTTTACCTGTTTAAACCGGTTTGTACCGGTTCAATCCGGTTTTATCCGGTTTAAACCGGTTTAAGCTGGTTCAATCCGGTTTTATCCAGTTTAAACCGGTTCTATCCGGTTCTATCTGTTTGAAACCGGTTTAAACCAGTTCAATCCGGTTTTCTCAGGTTAAAACCGGTTCAATCTGGTTTTATCCGGTTTAAACCGGTTTAAACCGGTTCAATCGCTTTTATCCAGTTTAAACCAGTTCTATCCGGTTTAAACCAGTTTAATCCAGTTCAATTCGGTTTTATCCAGTTTAAACCGGTCCTATCGGGTTTAAACAGGTTTAGGCCGGTTCATTCCGGTTTTATCAGTTTTAAACCGGTTTAAACTGCTTCAATCCGTTTATATCCGGTTTAAACCGGTTACAACCGGTTCAATCTGGTTTTCTCCGGTTTAAACCGGTTTAAGCCGGTTCCACCCGGTTTTCTCCGGTTTTAACCGGTTCAATCCGCTTTTATCCAGTTTAAACCGGTTCTATCTGGTTCTATCCGGTTGAAACCGGTTTAAACCGGTTCAATCCGGTTTTATACGGGTTAAACCGGTTCATTCCGGTTTCATCCGGTTTGAACCGGTTTAAACCGCTTTAAACCGGTTCAATCCGGTTTTAAACGGTTTAAACCGGTTCTATCCGGTTCAATCTGGTTTAAACCGGTTTAAACCGGTTCTATCCGTTTTTATCCGGTTTAAACCGGTACAATCTGGTTTTATCCAGTTTAAACCGGTTTTAACCGATTCAATCCGGTTTATGCAGTATAAACTGGTTTAATCCGGTTCAATCCGGTTTTATCCGCTTTAAACCGGTTTAAACCGGTTCAATCGGTTTTTATCTGGTTTAAACCGGATTAAACCGGTTCTATCCGGTTTTATCCATTTTAAACCGGTTCAGTCCGTTTTTTCCGGTTTAAACCGGTTTCAACCAGTTCATTCCGGTTTTATCCGGTTTAAGCCGGATCAATCCGGTTTAAACCGTTTCAATCAGATTTTATCCGGTTTTAACCGGTTTAAACCGCTTCAATCCGGTTTTATCCGGTTTAAACCGGTTTTATCCAGTTTAGACCAGTTTAAACCAGATCAATCCGGTTTTAATCAGCTTAAAACGGTTCAATCTGGCTTTATCCAGTTTAAACCGCTTTAAAACGGTTTTATCCGGTTTTATCCGGTTTAAACCAGTTTGAACCGGTTCAATCCGGTTTTATCCGGTTTAAACCGGTTCAATCCGGTTTAAACCGGTTTAAGCCAGTTCAATCCGGTTTTATCCAGTTTAAACCGGTTCTATCTGGTTCTATCTGGTTGAAACCAGTTTAAACCGGTTCAATCCGGTTTTATCCGGTTTAAACCGGTTCAATCCGGTTTTATCCAGTTTAAACCGGTTCATTCCGGTTTTATCCGGTTAAAACCCGTTTGAAACGGTTCGATCCGGTTTTATCCGGTTTAAACTGGTTCAGTCCGATTTTATCCGGTTTAAACCAGTTCATTCCGGTTTTATCCGGTTTAAACTGGTTTGAACCGGTTCAATCCGGTTTTATCCGGTTTAAACCAGTTCACTCCGGTTTTATCCGGTTTAAACCGGTCCTATCGGGTTTAAACAGGTTTAGGCCGGTTCATTCCGGTTTTATCAGTTTTAAACCAGTTTAAACTGCTTCAATCCGTTTATATCCGGTTTAAATCGGTTACAACCGGTTCAATCCGGTTTTCTCCGGTTTAAACCGGTTTAAGCCGGTTCCACCCGGTTTTCTCCGGTTTTAACCAGCTTTAACCGGTTCAATCCGCTTTTATCCAGTTTAAACCGGTTCATTCCGGTTTCATCCGGTTTGAACCGGTTTAAACCGGTTTAAACCAGTTCAATCCTGTTTTAAACGGTTTAAACCGGTTCTATCCGGTTCAATCTGGTTTAAACCGGTTTAAACCGGTTCTATCCGTTTTTATCCGGTTTAAACCGGTACAATCTGGTTTTATCAGGTTTAAACCGGTTTAAACCGCTTCAATCCGTTTTTATCCAGTTTAAACTGGTTCAATCCGTTTTTTCCGGTTTATCAGGTTTGAACCAGTTCATTCCGGTTTTATCCGGTTTAAACCGTTTCAATCTGGTTTTATCCGGTTTGAACCGGTTTAAACCGCTTCAATCCGTTTTTATCCGGTTTAAACCGGTTCTATCCGGTTCTATCCGGTTGAAACCGGTTTAAACCGGTTCAATCTGGTTTTATCCAGTTTAAACCGGTTTTAACCGATTCAATCCGGTTTATCCAGTATAAACTGGTTTAATCCGGTACAATCCGGTTTTATCCGCTTTAAACCGGTTTAAACCGGTTCAATCGGTTTTTATCTGGTTTAAACCGGATTGAAACGGTTCAATCCGGTTTTATCCGGTTTAAACCGGTTCGATCCGTTTTTATCCGGTTTAAACCAGTTCACTCCGGTTTTATCCGGTTTAAACCGGTTTGAACCGGTTCAATCCGGTTTTATCTGGTTTAAACCGATTCAATCTGGTTTTATCCTGTTGAAACCGGTTTTATCCGGTTTAGACCGGTTTAAACCAGTTCAATCCAGTTTTAATCGGCTTAAACTGGTTCAATCTGGTTTTATCCGATTTAAACCGCTTTAAAACGGTTTAATCCGGTTTTATCCGGTTTAAACCAGTTTGAACCGGTTCAATCCGGTTTTATCCGGTTTAAACCGGTTTAAACCGGTTCAATCCGGTTTTATCTCGTTTAGACCGGTTCTATCCGGTTCTATCCTTTTTAAATCGGATTAAACTGTTTCTGTCCTGTTCTATCCTGTTTTAACTGGATTAAACCAGTTCAATCTGGTTTTATCCTGTTTAAACCGGTTTAAACCCTTTCAATCCGTTTTTATCCGGTTTCAACCGGTTTACAGCGGATCAATCCGGTTTTATCCGGTTTATACCGTTTCTATCCGGTTCTATCCGTTTTAAACCGGTTTAAACTAGTTCATTCCGGTTTTATCCGGTTTAAACCTGTTTGACCCGGTTCAATCCGGTCTTATCCGGTTTAAACCGGTTTAAGCCGGTTCAATCCGGTTTTATCCGGTTTAAACCGGTTCAATCAGTTATTATCCGGTTTAAACCGGTTTAAGCCGGTTCAATCCGGTTTTATCCAGTTTAAACCGGTTCTATCCGGTTCTATCCGGTTGAAACCATTTTAAACCGGTTCAATCCGGTTTTATCCGGTTTAAACCGGTTTAAGCTGGTTCAATCTGGTTTTGTCGGGTTTAAACCGGTTCCATCTTGTTTTATCCGGTTTAAACCGTTTGAAACCAGTTCAATCCGGTTTTATCTGGTTTAGACCAGTTCAAACCGGTTCAATCCGGTTTTATCCAGTTTAAACCAGTTCTATCCATTTCTATCTGGTTTAAACCGGTTTAAACTGGTTCAATCCGGTTTTATCCGGTTTAAACCGGTTCTATCCGTTTTAAACCGGTTTAAAACAGTTCATTCCGGTTTTATCCGGTTTAAACCGGTTTAAGCCGGTTCAATCCGGTTTTATCTGGTTTAAACCGGTTTAAGCCGGTTCAATCCGGTTTTATCCGGTTTAAACTGGTTCTATTCGTTTCCATCTGGTTTAAAAGTGTTTAAGCCGGTTCAATCCGGTTTTATACGTTTTAAACCAGTTAAATCTGATTTTATCCGGTTTAAACTGGTTCAATTTGGTTTTATCCGGTTTCAACCGGTTTGAACCGGTTCAATCCGGTTTTATCCGGTTTAAACCGGTTTAAAACAGTTTAATCCGGTTTTACCCGGTTTAAACCAGTTTGAACCGGTTCAATCCGGTTTTATCCGGTTTAAACCGGTTTAAACCGGTTCAATCCGGTTTTATCTCGTTTAGACCGGTTCTATCCGGTTCTATCCTTTTTAAATCGGATTAAACTGTTTCTGTCCTGTTCTATCCTGTTTTAACTGGATTAAACCAGTTCAATCCGGTTTTATCCTGTTTAAACCGGTTTAAACCCTTTCAATCCGTTTTTATCTGGTTTCAACCGGTTTACAGCGGTTCAATCCGGTTTTATCCGGTTTATACCGTTTCTATCCGGTTCTATCCGTTTTAAACCGGTTTAAACCAGTTCATTCCGGTTTTATCCGGTTTAAACCTGTTTGAACCGGTTCAATCCGGTCTTATCCGGTTTAAACCGGTTTAAGCCGGTTCAATCCGGTTTTATCCGGTTTAAACCGGTTCAATCAGGTTTTATCCGGTTTAAACCGGTTTAAGCCGGTTCAATCAGGTTTTATCCAGTTTAAACCGGTTCTATCCGGTTCTATCCGGTTGAAACCATTTTAAACCGGTTCAATCCGGTTTTATCCGGTTTAAACCGGTTTAAGCTGGTTCAATCTGGTTTTATCCGGTTTAAACCGGTTCAATCTTGTTTTATCCGGTTTAAACCGTTTGAAACCAGTTCAATCCGGTTTTATCTGGTTTAGACCAGTTCAAACCGGTTCAATCCGGTTTTATCCAGTTTAAACCAGTTCTATCCATTTCTATCTGGTTTAAACCGGTTTAAACTGGTTCAATCCGGTTTTATCCGGTTTAAACCGGTTCTATCCGTTTTAAACCGGTTTAAAACAGTTCATTCCAGTTTTATCCGGTTTAAACCGGTTTAAGCCGGTTCAATCCGGTTTTATCCGGTTTCAACCGGTTTACACCGGTTCAATCCGGTTTTATCCGGTTTAAACCGTTTCTATCCACTTCTATCCGTTTTAAACCGGTTTAAACCAGTTCATTCCGGTTTTATCCGGTTTAAACCGGTTTCAACCGGTTCAATCCGGTTTTATCCGGTATAAACCGGTTTAAGCCAGTTCAATCCGGTTTTATCCGGTTTAAACCGGTTTAATTCTGTTTAAACCGGTTTAAGCTGGTTCAATCCAGTTTAAACCAGTTTGAACCGGTTCAATCCGGTTTTATCCGGTTTAAACCGGTTTAAGCCAGTTCAATCCGGTTTTATCCAGTTTAAACCGGTTCTATCCGGTTCTATCCGGTTGAAACCAGTTTAAACCGGTTCAATCCGGTTTTATCCGGTTTAAACAGGTTTTATCCGGTTTAAACCGGTTTTATCCGGTTTAGACCAGTTTAAACCAGTTCAGTCTGGTTTTAATCAGCTTAAACCGGTTCAATCTGGTTTTATCCAGTTTAAACCGCTTTAAAACGGTTTTATCCGGTTTTATCCGGTTTAAACCAGTTTGAACCGGTTCAATCCGGTTTTATCCGGTTTAAACCGGTTTAATCCGGTTTAAACCGGTTTAAGCCGGTTCAATCCGGTTTTATCCAGTTTAAACCAGTTCTATCCGGTTCTATCTGGTGGAAACCAGTTTAAACCGGTTCAATCCGGTTTTATCCGGTTTAAACTGGTTCAATCCGGTTTTATCTGGTTTAAACCGGTTCATTCCGGTTTTATCCGGTTAAAACCGGTTTGAAACGGTTCGATCCGGTTTTATCCAGTTTAAACTGGTTCAGTCCGATTTTATCCGGTTTAAACCAGTTCATTCCGGTTTTATCCGGTTTAAACTGGTTTGAACCGGTTCAATCCGGTTTTATCCGGTTTAAACCGGTTTAAGATGGTTCAATCCGGTTTTATCCAGTTTAAACCGGTTCTATCCGGTTCTATCTGTTTGAAACCGGTTTAAACCAGTTCAATCCGGTTTTCTCAGGTTAAAACCGGTTCAATCTGGTTTTATCCGGTTTAAACCGGTTTAAACCGGTTCAATCGCTTTTATCCAGTTTAAACCAGTTCTATCCGGTTTAAACCAGTTTAATCCAGTTCAATTCGGTTTTATCCAGTTTAAACCGGTCCTATCGGGTTTAAACAGGTTTAGGCCGGTTCATTCCGGTTTTATCAGTTTTAAACCGGTTTAAACTGCTTCAATCCGTTTATATCCGGTTTAAACCGGTTACAACCGGTTCAATCTGGTTTTCTCCGGTTTAAACCGGTTTAAGCCGGTTCCACCCGGTTTTCTCCGGTTTTAACCGGCTTTAACCGTTTCAATCCGCTTTTATCCAGTTTAAACCGGTTCTATCTGGTTCTATCCGGTTGAAACCGGTTTAAACCGGTTCAATCCGGTTTTATACGGGTTAAACCGGTTCATTCCGGTTTCATCCGGTTTGAACCGGTTTAAACCGGTTTAAACCGGTTCAATCCGGTTTTAAACGGTTTAAACCGGTTCTATCCGGTTCAATCTGGTTTAAACCGGTTTAAACCGGTTCTATCCGTTTTTATCCGGTTTAAACCGGTACAATCTGGTTTTATCCAGTTTAAACCGGTTTTAACCGATTCAATCCGGTTTATCCAGTATAAACTGGTTTAATCCGGTTCAATCCGGTTTTATCCGCTTTAAACCGGTTTAAACCGGTTCAATCGGTTTTTATCTGGTTTAAACCGGATTAAACCGGTTCTATCCGGTTTTATCCATTTTAAACCGGTTCAGTCCGTTTTTTCCGGTTTAAACCGGTTTCAACCAGTTCATTCCGGTTTTATCCGGTTTAAGCCGGATCAATCCGGTTTAAACCGTTTCAATCAGATTTTATCCGGTTTTAACCGGTTTAAACCGCTTCAATCCGGTTTTATCCGGTTTAAACCGGTTTTATCCAGTTTAGACCAGTTTAAACCAGATCAATCCGGTTTTAATCAGCTTAAACCGGATCAATCTGGCTTTATCCAGTTTAAACCGCTTTAAAACGGTTTTATCCGGTTTTATCCGGTTTAAACCAGTTTGAACCGGTTCAATCCGGTTTTATCCGGTTTAAACCGGTTCAATCCGGTTTAAACCGGTTTAAGCCAGTTCAATCCGGTTTTATCCAGTTTAAACCGGTTCTATCTGGTTCTATCTGGTTGAAACCAGTTTAAACCGGTTCAATCCGGTTTTATCCGGTTTAAACCGGTTCAATCCGGTTTTATCCAGTTTAAACCGGTTCATTCCGGTTTTATCCGGTTAAAACCCGTTTGAAACGGTTCGATCCGGTTTTATCCGGTTTAAACTGGTTCAGTCCGATTTTATCCGGTTTAAACCAGTTCATTCCGGTTTTATCTGGTTTAAACTGGTTTGAACCGGTTCAATCCGGTTTTATCCGGTTTAAACCAGTTCACTCCGGTTTTATCCGGTTTAAACCGGTTTGTACCGGTTCAATCCGGTTTTATCTGGTTTAAACCGGTTTAAGCTGGTTCAATCCGGTTTTATCCAGTTTAAACCGGTTCTATCCGGTTCTATCTGGTTGAAACCGGTTTTAACCAGTTTAATCCGGTTTTCTCAGGTTAAAATGGGTTCAATCTGGTTTTATCCGGTTTAAACCGGTTTAAACTGGTTCAATCGGTTTTATCCAGTTTAAACCGGTCCTATCGGGTTTAAACAGGTTTAGTCCGGTTCATTCCGGTTTTATCAGTTTTAAACCGGTTTAAACTGCTTCAATCCGTTTATATTTGGTTTAAACCGGTTACAACCGGTTCAATCCGGTTTTCTCCGGTTTAAACCGGTTTAAGCCGGTTCCAACCAGTTTTCTCCGGTTTTAACCGGCTTTAACCGGTTCAATCCGCTTTTATCCAGTATAAACCGGTTCTATCTGGTTCTATCCGGTTGAAACCGGTTTAAACCGGTTCAATCCGTTTTTTCCGGTTTAAACCGGTTTCAACCAGTTCATTCCGGTTTTATCCGGTTTAAGCCGGATCAATCCGGTTTAAACCGTTTCAATCTGATTTTATCCGGTTTAAACCGGTTTAAACCGTTTCAATCCGGTTTTATCCGGTTTAAACCGGTTCAATCCGATTTTATCCGGTTTAAACCGGTTCAATCCGATTTTATCCGGTTTAAACCGGTTCATTCCGGTTTTATCCGGTTAAAACCAGTTTAAACCGGTTCAATCCGGTTTTATCCGGTTTAAACCGGTTCTATCCGGTTCTATCCGGTTTGAACCGGTTCAATCCGGTTTTATCCGGTTTAAACTGGTTCTATTCGTTTCCATCTGGTTTAAAAGTGTTTAAGCCGGTTCAATCCGGTTTTATACGTTTTAAACCAGTTAAATCTGATTTTATCCGGTTTAAACTGGTTCAATTTGGTTTTATCCGGTTTCAACCGGTTTGAACCGGTTCAATCCGGTTTTATCCGGTTTAAACCGGTTTAAAACAGTTTAATCCGGTTTTACCCGGTTTAAACCAGTTTGAACCGGTTCAATCCGGTTTTATCCGGTTTAAAACCGGTTTAAACCGGTTCAATGCGGTTTTATCTCGTTTAGACCGGTTCTATCCGGTTCTATCCTTTTTAAATCGGATTAAACTGTTTCTGTCCTGTTCTATCCTGTTTTAACTGGATTAAACCAGTTCAATCCGGTTTTATCCTGTTTAAACCGGTTTAAAACCTTTCAATCCGTTTTTATCTGGTTTCAACCGTTTTACAGCGGTTCAATCCGGTTTTATCCGGTTTATACCGTTTCTATCCGGTTCTATCCGTTTTAAACCGGTTTAAACCAGTTCATTCCGGTTTTATCCGGTTTAAACCTGTTTGAACCGGTTCAATCCGGTCTTATCCGGTTTAAACCGGTTTAAGCCGGTTCAATCCGGTTTTATCCGGTTTAAACCGGTTCAATCAGGTTTTATCCGGTTTAAACCGGTTTAAGCCGGTTCAATCAGGTTTTATCCAGTTTAAACCGGTTCTATCCGGTTCTATCCGGTTGAAACCATTTTAAACCGGTTCAATCCGGTTTTATCCGGTTTAAACCGGTTTAAGCTGGTTCAATCTGGTTTTATCCGGTTTAAACCGGTTCAATCTTGTTTTATCCGGTTTAAACCGTTTGAAACCAGTTCAATCCGGTTTTATCTGGTTTAGACCAGTTCAAACCGGTTCAATCCGGTTTTATCCAGTTTAAACCAGTTCTATCCATTTCTATCTGGTTTAAACCGGTTTAAACTGGTTCAATCCGGTTTTATCCGGTTTAAACCGGTTCTATCCGTTTTAAACCGGTTTAAAACAGTTCATTCCAGTTTTATCCGGTTTAAACCGGTTTAAGCCGGTTCAATCCGGTTTTATCCGGTTTCAACCGGTTTACACCGGTTCAATCCGGTTTTATCCGGTTTAAACCGTTTCTATCCACTTCTATCCGTTTTAAACCGGTTTAAACCAGTTCATTCCGGTTTTATCCGGTTTAAACCGGTTTCAACCGGTTCAATCCGGTTTTATCCGGTATAAACCGGTTTAAGCCAGTTCAATCCGGTTTTATCCGGTTTAAACCGGTTTAATTCTGTTTAAACCGGTTTAAGCTGGTTCAATCCAGTTTAAACCAGTTTGAACCGGTTCAATCCGGTTTTATCCGGTTTAAACCGGTTTAAGCCAGTTCAATCCGGTTTTATCCAGTTTAAACCGGTTCTATCCGGTTCTATCCGGTTGAAACCAGTTTAAACCGGTTCAATCCGGTTTTATCCGGTTTAAACAGGTTTTATCCGGTTTAAACCGGTTTTATCCGGTTTAGACCAGTTTAAACCAGTTCAGTCTGGTTTTAATCAGCTTAAACCGGTTCAATCTGGTTTTATCCAGTTTAAACCGCTTTAAAACGGTTTTATCCGGTTTTATCCGGTTTAAACCAGTTTGAACCGGTTCAATCCGGTTTTATCCGGTTTAAACCGGTTTAATCCGGTTTAAACCGGTTTAAGCCGGTTCAATCCGGTTTTATCCAGTTTAAACCAGTTCTATCCGGTTCTATCTGGTGGAAACCAGTTTAAACCGGTTCAATCCGGTTTTATCCGGTTTAAACCGGTTCAATCCGGTTTTATCCGGTTTAAACCGGTTCATTCCGGTTTTATCCGGTTAAAACCGGTT
The DNA here is from genome assembly GCF_027409185.1 of Cynocephalus volans. Lineage (NCBI taxonomy): Eukaryota > Metazoa > Chordata > Mammalia > Dermoptera > Cynocephalidae > Cynocephalus > Cynocephalus volans. The sequence continues at coordinate 305,018 of NW_026902390.1, forward strand.
TGAAACGGTTCGATCCGGTTTTATCCAGTTTAAACTGGTTCAGTCCGATTTTATCCGGTTTAAACCAGTTCATTCCGGTTTTATCCGGTTTAAACTGGTTTGAACCGGTTCAATCCGGTTTTATCCGGTTTAAACCAGTTCACTCCAGTTTTTACCGGTTTAAACCGGTTTGTACCGGTTCAATCCGGTTTTATCCGGTTTAAACCGGTTTAAGCTGGTTCAATCCGGTTTTATCCAGTTTAAACCGGTTCTATCCGGTTCTATCTGTTTGAAACCGGTTTAAACCAGTTCAATCCGGTTTTCTCAGGTTAAAACCGGTTCAATCTGGTTTTATCCGGTTTAAACCGGTTTAAACCGGTTCAATCGCTTTTATCCAGTTTAAACCAGTTCTATCCGGTTTAAACCAGTTTAATCCAGTTCAATTCGGTTTTATCCAGTTTAAACCGGTCCTATCGGGTTTAAACAGGTTTAGGCCGGTTCATTCCGGTTTTATCAGTTTTAAACCGGTTTAAACTGCTTCAATCCGTTTATATCCGGTTTTAAACCGGTTACAACCGGTTCAATCTGGTTTTCTCCGGTTTAAACCGGTTTAAGCCGGTTCCACCCGGTTTTCTCCGGTTTTAACCGGCTTTAACCGTTTCAATCCGCTTTTATCCAGTTTAAACCGGTTCTATCTGGTTCTATCCGGTTGAAACCGGTTTAAACCGGTTCAATCCGGTTTTATACGGGTTAAACCGGTTCATTCCGGTTTCATCCGGTTTGAACCGGTTTAAACCGGTTTAAACCGGTTCAATCCGGTTTTAAACGGTTTAAACCGGTTCTATCCGGTTCAATCTGGTTTAAACCGGTTTAAACCGGTTCTATCCGTTTTTATCCGGTTTAAACCGGTACAATCTGGTTTTATCCAGTTTAAACCGGTTTTAACCGATTCAATCCGGTTTATCCAGTATAAACTGGTTTAATCCGGTTCAATCCGGTTTTATCCGCTTTAAACCGGTTTAAACCGGTTCAATCGGATTTTATCTGGTTTAAACCGGATTAAACCGGTTCTATCCGGTTTTATCCATTTTAAACCGGTTCAGTCCGTTTTTTCCGGTTTAAACCGGTTTCAACCAGTTCATTCCGGTTTTATCCGGTTTAAGCCGGATCAATCCGGTTTAAACCGTTTCAATCTGATTTTATCCGGTTTTAACCGGTTTAAACCGCTTCAATCCGGTTTTATCCGGTTTAAACCGGTTTTATCCAGTTTAGACCAGTTTAAACCAGATCAATCCGGTTTTAATCAGCTTAAACCGGTTCAATCTGGCTTTATCCAGTTTAAACCGCTTTAAAACGGTTTTATCCGGTTTTATCCGGTTTAAACCAGTTTGAACCGGTTCAATCCGGTTTTATCCGGTTTAAACCGGTTCAATCCGGTTTAAACCGGTTTAAGCCAGTTCAATCCGGTTTTATCCAGTTTAAACCGGTTCTATCTGGTTCTATCTGGTTGAAACCAGTTTAAACCGGTTCAATCCGGTTTTATCCGGTTTAAACCGGTTCAATCCGGTTTTATCCAGTTTAAACCGGTTCATTCCGGTTTTATCCGGTTAAAACCCGTTTGAAACGGTTCGATCCGGTTTTATCCGGTTTAAACTGGTTCAGTCCGATTTTATCCGGTTTAAACCAGTTCATTCCGGTTTTATCCGGTTTAAACTGGTTTGAACCGGTTCAATCCGGTTTTATCCGGTTTAAACCAGTTCACTCCGGTTTTATCCGGTTTAAACCGGTTTGTACCGGTTCAATCCGGTTTTATCTGGTTTAAACCGGTTTAAGCTGGTTCAATCCGGTTTTATCCAGTTTAAACCGGTTCTATCCGGTTCTATCTGGTTGAAACCGGTTTAAACCAGTTTAATCCGGTTTTCTCAGGTTAAAATGGGTTCAATCTGGTTTTATCCGGTTTAAACCGGTTTAAACTGGTTCAATCGGTTTTATCCAGTTTAAACCGGTCCTATCGGGTTTAAACAGGTTTAGTCCGGTTCATTCCGGTTTTATCAGTTTTAAACCGGTTTAAACTGCTTCAATCCGTTTATATTTGGTTTAAACCGGTTACAACCGGTTCAATCCGGTTTTCTCCGGTTTAAACCGGTTTAAGCCGGTTCCACCCAGTTTTCTCCGGTTTTAACCGGCTTTAACCGGTTCAATCCGCTTTTATCCAGTATAAACCGGTTCTATCTGGTTCTATCCGGTTGAAACCGGTTTAAACCGGTTCAATCCGTTTTTTCCGGTTTAAACCGGTTTCAACCAGTTCATTCCGGTTTTATCCGGTTTAAGCCGGATCAATCCGGTTTAAACCGTTTCAATCTGATTTTATCCGGTTTTAAACCGGTTTAAACCGTTTCAATCCGGTTTTATCCGGTTTAAACCGTTTCAATCCGGTTTTATCCGGTTTAAACCGGTTCAATCCGATTTTATCCGGTTTAAACCGTTTCAATCTGATTTTATCCGGTTTAAACCGGTTTAAACCGTTTCAATCCGGTTTTATCCGGTTTAAAACCGGTTCAATCCGATTTTATCCGGTTTAAACCGGTTCAATCCGATTTTATCCGGTTTAAACCGGTTTGAACCGGTTCAATCCGGTTTTATCCGGTTTAAACCGGTTTAAGCCGGTTCAATCCGGTTTTATCCGGTTTAAACCGGTTCTATCCGGTTCTATCCGGTTTGAACCGGTTCAATCCGGTTTTATCCGGTTTAAACCGGTTTAAGCCGGTTCAATCCAGTTTTATCCAGTTTAAACCGGTTCTATCCGGTTGTATCCGGTTGAAACCAGTTTAAACCGGTTCAATCCGGTTTTATCCGGTTTAAACCGGTTCATTCCGGTTTTATCCGGTTAAAACCGGTTTAAACCGGTTCAATCCGGTTTTATCCGGTTTAAACCGGTTCTATCCGGTTCTATCCGGTTTGAACCGGTTCAATCCGGTTTTATCCGGTTTAAACCGGTTTAAGCTGGTTCAATCCGGTTTTATCCAGTTTAAACCGGTTCTATCCGGTTCTATCTGTTTGAAACCGGTTTAAACCAGTTCAATCCGGTTTTCTCAGGTTAAAACCGGTTCAATCTGGTTTTATCCGGTTTAAACCGGTTTAAACCGGTTCAATCGCTTTTATCCAGTTTAAACCAGTTCTATCCGGTTTAAACCAGTTTAATCCAGTTCAATTCGGTTTTATCCAGTTTAAACCGGTCCTATCGGGTTTAAACAGGTTTAGGCCGGTTCATTCCGGTTTTATCAGTTTTAAACCGGTTTAAACTGCTTCAATCCGTTTATATCCGGTTTAAACCGGTTACAACCGGTTCAATCTGGTTTTCTCCGGTTTAAACCGGTTTAAGCCGGTTCCACCCGGTTTTCTCCGGTTTTAACCGGTTCAATCCGCTTTTATCCAGTTTAAACCGGTTCTATCTGGTTCTATCCGGTTGAAACCGGTTTAAACCGGTTCAATCCGGTTTTATACGGGTTAAACCGGTTCATTCCGTTTTCATCCGGTTTGAACCGGTTTAAACCGGTTTAAACCGGTTCAATCCGGTTTTAAACGGTTTAAACCGGTTCTATCCGGTTCAATCTGGTTTAAACCGGTTTAAACCGGTTCTATCCGTTTTTATCCGGTTTAAACCGGTACAATCTGGTTTTATCCAGTTTAAACCGGTTTTAACCGATTCAATCCGGTTTATCCAGTATAAACTGGTTTAATCCGGTTCAATCCGGTTTTATCCGCTTTAAACCGGTTTAAACCGGTTCAATCGGTTTTTATCTGGTTTAAACCGGATTAAACCGGTTCTATCCGGTTTTATCCATTTTAAACCGGTTCAGTCCGTTTTTTCCGGTTTAAACCGGTTTCAACCAGTTCATTCCGGTTTTATCCGGTTTAAGCCGGATCAATCCGGTTTAAACCGTTTCAATCAGATTTTATCCGGTTTTAACCGGTTTAAAACCGCTTCAATCCGGTTTTATCCGGTTTAAACCGGTTTTATCCAGTTTAGACCAGTTTAAACCAGATCAATCCGGTTTTAATCAGCTTAAAACGGTTCAATCTGGCTTTATCCAGTTTAAACCGCTTTAAAACGGTTTTATCCGGTTTTATCCGGTTTAAACCAGTTTGAACCGGTTCAATCCGGTTTTATCCGGTTTAAACCGGTTCAATCCGGTTTAAACCGGTTTAAGCCAGTTCAATCCGGTTTTATCCAGTTTAAACCGGTTCTATCTGGTTCTATCTGGTTGAAACCAGTTTAAACCGGTTCAATCCGGTTTTATCCGGTTTAAACCGGTTCAATCCGGTTTTATCCAGTTTAAACCGGTTCATTCCGGTTTTATCCGGTTAAAACCCGTTTGAAACGGTTCGATCCGGTTTTATCCGGTTTAAACTGGTTCAGTCCGATTTTATCCGGTTTAAACCAGTTCATTCCGGTTTTATCCGGTTTAAACTGGTTTGAACCGGTTCAATCCGGTTTTATCCGGTTTAAACCAGTTCACTCCGGTTTTATCCGGTTTAAACCGGTCCTATCGGGTTTAAACAGGTTTAGGCCGGTTCATTCCGGTTTTATCAGTTTTAAACCAGTTTAAACTGCTTCAATCCGTTTATATCCGGTTTAAATCGGTTACAACCGGTTCAATCCGGTTTTCTCCGGTTTAAACCGGTTTAAGCCGGTTCCACCCGGTTTTCTCCGGTTTTAACCAGCTTTAACCGGTTCAATCCGCTTTTATCCAGTTTAAACCGGTTCATTCCGGTTTCATCCGGTTTGAACCGGTTTAAACCGGTTTAAACCAGTTCAATCCTGTTTTAAACGGTTTTAAACCGGTTCTATCCGGTTCAATCTGGTTTAAACCGGTTTAAACCGGTTCTATCCGTTTTTATCCGGTTTAAACCGGTACAATCTGGTTTTATCAGGTTTAAACCGGTTTAAACCGCTTCAATCCGTTTTTATCCAGTTTAAACCGGTTCAATCCGTTTTTTCCGGTTTATCAGGTTTAAACCAGTTCATTCCGGTTTTATCCGGTTTAAACCGTTTCAATCTGGTTTTATCCGGTTTGAACCGGTTTAAACCGCTTCAATCCGTTTTTATCCGGTTTAAACCGGTTCTATCCGGTTCTATCCGGTTGAAACCGGTTTAAACCGGTTCAATCTGGTTTTATCCAGTTTAAACCGGTTTTAACCGATTCAATCCGGTTTATCCAGTATAAACTGGTTTAATCCGGTACAATCCGGTTTTATCCGCTTTAAACCGGTTTAAACCGGTTCAATCGGTTTTTATCTGGTTTAAACCGGATTGAAACGGTTCAATCCGGTTTTATCCGGTTTAAACCGGTTCGATCCGTTTTTATCCGGTTTAAACCAGTTCACTCCGGTTTTATCCGGTTTAAACCGGTTTGAACCGGTTCAATCCGGTTTTATCTGGTTTAAACCGATTCAATCTGGTTTTATCCTGTTGAAACCGGTTTTATCCGGTTTAGACCGGTTTTAAACCAGTTCAATCCAGTTTTAATCGGCTTAAACTGGTTCAATCTGGTTTTATCCGATTTAAACCGCTTTAAAACGGTTTAATCCGGTTTTATCCGGTTTAAACCAGTTTGAACCGGTTCAATCCGGTTTTATCCGGTTTAAACCGGTTTAAACCGGTTCAATCCGGTTTTATCTCGTTTAGACCGGTTCTATCCGGTTCTATCCTTTTTAAATCGGATTAAACTGTTTCTGTCCTGTTCTATCCTGTTTTAACTGGATTAAACCAGTTCAATCTGGTTTTATCCTGTTTAAACCGGTTTAAACCCTTTCAATCCGTTTTTATCCGGTTTCAACCGGTTTACAGCGGATCAATCCGGTTTTATCCGGTTTATACCGTTTCTATCCGGTTCTATCCGTTTTAAACCGGTTTAAACTAGTTCATTCCGGTTTTATCCGGTTTAAACCTGTTTGACCCGGTTCAATCCGGTCTTATCCGGTTTAAACCGGTTTAAGCCGGTTCAATCCGGTTTTATCCGGTTTAAACCGGTTCAATCAGTTATTATCCGGTTTAAACCGGTTTAAGCCGGTTCAATCCGGTTTTATCCAGTTTAAACCGGTTCTATCCGGTTCTATCCGGTTGAAACCATTTTAAACCGGTTCAATCCGGTTTTATCCGGTTTAAACCGGTTTAAGCTGGTTCAATCTGGTTTTGTCGGGTTTAAACCGGTTCCATCTTGTTTTATCCGGTTTAAACCGTTTGAAACCAGTTCAATCCGGTTTTATCTGGTTTAGACCAGTTCAAACCGGTTCAATCCGGTTTTATCCAGTTTAAACCAGTTCTATCCATTTCTATCTGGTTTAAACCGGTTTAAACTGGTTCAATCCGGTTTTATCCGGTTTAAACCGGTTCTATCCGTTTTAAACCGGTTTAAAACAGTTCATTCCGGTTTTATCCGGTTTAAACCGGTTTAAGCCGGTTCAATCCGGTTTTATCTGGTTTAAACCGGTTTAAGCCGGTTCAATCCGGTTTTATCCGGTTTAAACTGGTTCTATTCGTTTCCATCTGGTTTAAAAGTGTTTAAGCCGGTTCAATCCGGTTTTATACGTTTTAAACCAGTTAAATCTGATTTTATCCGGTTTAAACTGGTTCAATTTGGTTTTATCCGGTTTCAACCGGTTTGAACCGGTTCAATCCGGTTTTATCCGGTTTAAACCGGTTTAAAACAGTTTAATCCGGTTTTACCCGGTTTAAACCAGTTTGAACCGGTTCAATCCGGTTTTATCCGGTTTAAACCGGTTTAAAACCGGTTCAATCCGGTTTTATCTCGTTTAGACCGGTTCTATCCGGTTCTATCCTTTTTAAATCGGATTAAACTGTTTCTGTCCTGTTCTATCCTGTTTTAACTGGATTAAACCAGTTCAATCCGGTTTTATCCTGTTTAAACCGGTTTAAACCCTTTCAATCCGTTTTTATCTGGTTTCAACCGGTTTACAGCGGTTCAATCCGGTTTTATCCGGTTTATACCGTTTCTATCCGGTTCTATCCGTTTTAAACCGGTTTAAACCAGTTCATTCCGGTTTTATCCGGTTTAAACCTGTTTGAACCGGTTCAATCCGGTCTTATCCGGTTTAAACCGGTTTAAGCCGGTTCAATCCGGTTTTATCCGGTTTAAACCGGTTCAATCAGGTTTTATCCGGTTTAAACCGGTTTAAGCCGGTTCAATCAGGTTTTATCCAGTTTAAACCGGTTCTATCCGGTTCTATCCGGTTGAAACCATTTTAAACCGGTTCAATCCGGTTTTATCCGGTTTAAACCGGTTTAAGCTGGTTCAATCTGGTTTTATCCGGTTTAAACCGGTTCAATCTTGTTTTATCCGGTTTAAACCGTTTGAAACCAGTTCAATCCGGTTTTATCTGGTTTAGACCAGTTCAAACCGGTTCAATCCGGTTTTATCCAGTTTAAACCAGTTCTATCCATTTCTATCTGGTTTAAACCGGTTTAAACTGGTTCAATCCGGTTTTATCCGGTTTAAACCGGTTCTATCCGTTTTAAACCGGTTTAAAACAGTTCATTCCAGTTTTATCCGGTTTAAACCGGTTTAAGCCGGTTCAATCCGGTTTTATCCGGTTTCAACCGGTTTACACCGGTTCAATCCGGTTTTATCCGGTTTAAACCGTTTCTATCCACTTCTATCCGTTTTAAACCGGTTTAAACCAGTTCATTCCGGTTTTATCCGGTTTAAACCGGTTTCAAACCGGTTCAATCCGGTTTTATCCGGTATAAACCGGTTTAAGCCAGTTCAATCCGGTTTTATCCGGTTTAAACCGGTTTAATTCTGTTTAAACCGGTTTAAGCTGGTTCAATCCAGTTTAAACCAGTTTGAACCGGTTCAATCCGGTTTTATCCGGTTTAAACCGGTTTAAGCCAGTTCAATCCGGTTTTATCCAGTTTAAACCGGTTCTATCCGGTTCTATCCGGTTGAAACCAGTTTAAACCGGTTCAATCCGGTTTTATCCGGTTTAAACAGGTTTTATCCGGTTTAAACCGGTTTTATCCGGTTTAGACCAGTTTAAACCAGTTCAGTCTGGTTTTAATCAGCTTAAACCGGTTCAATCTGGTTTTATCCAGTTTAAACCGCTTTAAAACGGTTTTATCCGGTTTTATCCGGTTTAAACCAGTTTGAACCGGTTCAATCCGGTTTTATCCGGTTTAAACCGGTTTAATCCGGTTTAAACCGGTTTAAGCCGGTTCAATCCGGTTTTATCCAGTTTAAACCAGTTCTATCCGGTTCTATCTGGTGGAAACCAGTTTAAACCGGTTCAATCCGGTTTTATCCGGTTTAAACCGGTTCAATCCGGTTTTATCCGGTTTAAACCGGTTCATTCCGGTTTTATCCGGTTAAAACCGGTTTGAAACGGTTCGATCCGGTTTTATCCAGTTTAAACTGGTTCAGTCCGATTTTATCCGGTTTAAACCAGTTCATTCCGGTTTTATCCGGTTTAAACTGGTTTGAACCGGTTCAATCCGGTTTTATCCGGTTTAAACCAGTTCACTCCAGTTTTTACCGGTTTAAACCGGTTTGTACCGGTTCAATCCGGTTTTATCCGGTTTAAACCGGTTTAAGCTGGTTCAATCCGGTTTTATCCAGTTTAAACCGGTTCTATCCGGTTCTATCTGTTTGAAACCGGTTTAAACCAGTTCAATCCGGTTTTCTCAGGTTAAAACCGGTTCAATCTGGTTTTATCCGGTTTAAACAGGTTTAAACCGGTTCAATCGCTTTTATCCAGTTTAAACCAGTTCTATCCGGTTTAAACCAGTTTAATCCAGTTCAATTCGGTTTTATCCAGTTTAAACCGGTCCTATCGGGTTTAAACAGGTTTAGGCCGGTTCATTCCGGTTTTATCAGTTTTAAACCGGTTTAAACTGCTTCAATCCGTTTATATCCGGTTTAAACCGGTTACAACCGGTTCAATCTGGTTTTCTCCGGTTTAAACCGGTTTAAGCCGGTTCCACCCGGTTTTCTCCGGTTTTAACCGGCTTTAACCGTTTCAATCCGCTTTTATCCAGTTTAAACCGGTTCTATCTGGTTCTATCCGGTTGAAACCGGTTTAAACCGGTTCAATCCGGTTTTATACGGGTTAAACCGGTTCATTCCGGTTTCATCCGGTTTGAACCGGTTTAAACCGGTTTAAACCGGTTCAATCCGGTTTTAAACGGTTTAAACCGGTTCTATCCGGTTCAATCTGGTTTAAACCGGTTTAAACCGGTTCTATCCGTTTTTATCCGGTTTAAACCGGTACAATCTGGTTTTATCCAGTTTAAACCGGTTTTAACCGATTCAATCCGGTTTATCCAGTATAAACTGGTTTAATCCGGTTCAATCCGGTTTTATCCGCTTTAAACCGGTTTAAACCGGTTCAATCGGATTTTATCTGGTTTAAACCGGATTAAACCGGTTCTATCCGGTTTTATCCATTTTAAACCGGTTCAGTCCGTTTTTTCCGGTTTAAACCGGTTTCAACCAGTTCATTCCGGTTTTATCCGGTTTAAGCCGGATCAATCCGGTTTAAACCGTTTCAATCTGATTTTATCCGGTTTTAACCGGTTTAAACCGCTTCAATCCGGTTTTATCCGGTTTAAACCGGTTTTATCCAGTTTAGACCAGTTTAAACCAGATCAATCCGGTTTTAATCAGCTTAAACCGGTTCAATCTGGCTTTATCCAGTTTAAACCGCTTTAAAACGGTTTTATCCGGTTTTATCCGGTTTAAACCAGTTTGAACCGGTTCAATCCGGTTTTATCCGGTTTAAACCGGTTCAATCCGGTTTAAACCGGTTTAAGCCAGTTCAATCCGGTTTTATCCAGTTTAAACCGGTTCTATCTGGTTCTATCTGGTTGAAACCAGTTTAAACCGGTTCAATCCGGTTTTATCCGTTTTAAACCGGTTCAATCCGGTTTTATCCAGTTTAAACCGGTTCATTCCGGTTTTATCCGGTTAAAACCCGTTTGAAACGGTTCGATCCGGTTTTATCCGGTTTAAACTGGTTCAGTCCGATTTTATCCGGTTTAAACCAGTTCATTCCGGTTTTATCCGGTTTAAACTGGTTTGAACCGGTTCAATCCGGTTTTATCCGGTTTAAACCAGTTCACTCCGGTTTTATCCGGTTTAAACCGGTTTGTACCGGTTCAATCCGGTTTTATCTGGTTTAAACCGGTTTAAGCTGGTTCAATCCGGTTTTATCCAGTTTAAACCGGTTCTATCCGGTTCTATCTGGTTGAAACCGGTTTAAACCAGTTTAATCCGGTTTTCTCAGGTTAAAATGGGTTCAATCTGGTTTTATCCGGTTTAAACCGGTTTAAACTGGTTCAATCGGTTTTATCCAGTTTAAACCGGTCCTATCGGGTTTAAACAGGTTTAGTCCGGTTCATTCCGGTTTTATCAGTTTTAAACCGGTTTAAACTGCTTCAATCCGTTTATATTTGGTTTAAACCGGTTACAACCTGTTCAATCCGGTTTTCTCCGGTTTAAACCGGTTTAAGCCGGTTCCAACCAGTTTTCTCCGGTTTTAACCGGCTTTAACCGGTTCAATCCGCTTTTATCCAGTATAAACCGGTTCTATCTGGTTCTATCCGGTTGAAACCGGTTTAAACCGGTTCAATCCGTTTTTTCCGGTTTAAACCGGTTTCAACCAGTTCATTCCGGTTTTATCCGGTTTAAGCCGGATCAATCCGGTTTAAACCGTTTCAATCTGATTTTATCCGGTTTAAACCGGTTTAAACCGTTTCAATCCGGTTTTATCCGGTTTAAACCGGTTCAATCCGATTTTATCCGGTTTAAACCGGTTCAATCCGATTTTGTCCGGTTTAAACCGGTTCATTCCGGTTTTATCCGGTTAAAACCGGTTTAAACCGGTTCAATCCGGTTTTATCCGGTTTAAAACCGGTTCTATCCGGTTCTATCCGGTTTGAACCGGTTCAATCCGGTTTTATCCGGTTTAAACTGGTTCTATTCGTTTCCATCTGGTTTAAAAGTGTTTAAGCCGGTTCAATCCGGTTTTATACGTTTTAAACCAGTTAAATCTGATTTTATCCGGTTTAAACTGGTTCAATTTGGTTTTATCCGGTTTCAACCGGTTTGAACCGGTTCTATCCGGTTTTATCCGGTTTAAACCGGTTTAAAACAATTTAATCCGGTTTTACCCGGTTTAAACCAGTTTGAACCGGTTCAATCCGGTTTTATCCGGTTTAAACCGGTTTAAACCGGTTCAATCCGGTTTTATCTCGTTTAGACCGGTTCTATCCGGTTCTATCCTTTTTAAATCGGATTAAACTGTTTCTGTCCTGTTCTATCCTGTTTTAACTGGATTAAACCAGTTCAATCCGGTTTTATCCTGTTTAAACCGGTTTAAACACTTTCAATCCGTTTTTATCTGGTTTCAACCGGTTTACAGCGGTTCAATCCAGTTTTATCCGGTTTTTACCGTTTCTATCCGGTTCTATCCGTTTTAAACCGGTTTAAACCAGTTCATTCCGGTTTTATCCGGTTTAAACCTGTTTGAACCGGTTCAATCCGGTCTTATCCGGTTTAAACCGGTTTAAGCCGGTTCAATCCGGTTTTATCCGGTTTAAACCGGTTCAATCAGGTTTTATCCGGTTTAAACCGGTTTAAGCCGGTTCAATCAGGTTTTATCCAGTTTAAACCGGTTCTATCCGGTTCTATCCGGTTGAAACCATTTTAAACCGGTTCAATCCGGTTTTATCCGGTTTAAACCGGTTTAAGCTGGTTCAATCTGGTTTTATCCGGTTTAAACCGGTTCAATCTTGTTTTATCCGGTTTAAACCGTTTGAAACCAGTTCAATCCGGTTTTATCTGGTTTAGACCAGTTCAAACCGGTTCAATCCGGTTTTATCCAGTTTAAACCAGTTCTATCCATTTCTATCTGGTTTAAACCGTTTTAAACTGGTTCAATCCGGTTTTATCCGGTTTAAACCGGTTCTATCCGTTTTAAACCGGTTTAAAACAGTTCATTCCAGTTTTATCCGGTTTAAACCGGTTTAAGCCGGTTCAATCCGGTTTTATCCGATTTCAACCGGTTTACACCGGTTCAATCCGGTTTTATCCGGTTTAAACCGTTTCTATCCACTTCTATCCGTTTTAAACCGGTTTAAACCAGTTCATTCCGGTTTTATCCGGTTTAAACCGGTTTCAACCGGTTCAATCCGGTTTTATCCGGTATAAACCGGTTTAAGCCAGTTCAATCCGGTTTTATCCGGTTTAAACTGGTTTAATTCTGTTTAAACCGGTTTAAGCTGGTTCAATCCAGTTTAAACCAGTTTGAACCGGTTCAATCCGGTTTTATCCGGTTTAAACCGGTTTAAGCCAGTTCAATCCGGTTTTATCCAGTTTAAACCGGTTCTATCCGGTTCTATCCGGTTGAAACCAGTTTAAACCGGTTCAATCCGGTTTTATCCGGTTTAAACAGGTTTTATCCGGTTTAAACCGGTTTTATCCGGTTTAGACCAGTTTAAACCAGTTCAGTCTGGTTTTAATCAGCTTAAACCGGTTCAATCTGGTTTTATCCAGTTTAAACCGCTTTAAAACGGTTTTATCCGGTTTTATCCGGTTTAAACCAGTTTGAACCGGTTCAATCCGGTTTTATCCGGTTTAAACCGGTTTAATCCGGTTTAAACCGGTTTAAGCCGGTTCAATCCGGTTTTATCCAGTTTAAACCAGTTCTATCCGGTTCTATCTGGTGGAAACCAGTTTAAACCGGTTCAATCCGGTTTTATCCGGTTTAAACCGGTTCAATCCGGTTTTATCCGGTTTAAACCGGTTCATTCCGGTTTTATCCGGTTAAAACCGGTTTGAAACGGTTCGATCCGGTTTTATCCAGTTTAAACTGGTTCAGTCCGATTTTATCCGGTTTAAACCAGTTCATTCCGGTTTTATCCGGTTTAAACTGGTTTGAACCGGTTCAATCCGGTTTTATCCGGTTTAAACCAGTTCACTCCAGTTTTTACCTGTTTAAACCGGTTTGTACCGGTTCAATCCGGTTTTATCCGTTTTAAACCGGTTTAAGCTGGTTCAATCCGGTTTTATCCAGTTTAAACCGGTTCTATCCGGTTCTATCTGTTTGAAACCGGTTTAAACCAGTTCAATCCGGTTTTCTCAGGTTAAAACCTGTTCAATCTGGTTTTATCCGGTTTAAACCGGTTTAAACCGGTTCAATCGCTTTTATCCAGTTTAAACCAGTTCTATCCGGTTTAAACCAGTTTAATCCAGTTCAATTCGGTTTTATCCAGTTTAAACCGGTCCTATCGGGTTTAAACAGGTTTAGGCCGGTTCATTCCGGTTTTATCAGTTTTAAACCGGTTTAAACTGCTTCAATCCGTTTATATCCGGTTTAAACCGGTTACAACCGGTTCAATCTGGTTTTCTCCGGTTTAAACCGGTTTAAGCCGGTTCCACCCGGTTTTCTCCGGTTTTAACCGGCTTTAACCGGTTCAATCCGCTTTTATCCAGTTTAAACCGGTTCTATCTGGTTCTATCCGGTTGAAACCGGTTTAAACCGGTTCAATCCGGTTTTATACGGGTTAAACCGGTTCATTCCGGTTTCATCCGGTTTGAACCGGTTTAAACCGGTTTAAACCGGTTCAATCCGGTTTTAAACGGTTTAAACCAGTTCTATCCGGTTCAATCTGGTTTAAACCGGTTTAAACCGGTTCTATCCGTTTTTATCCGGTTTAAACCGGTACAATCTGGTTTTATCCAGTTTAAACCGGTTTTAACCGATTCAATCCGTTTTATCCAGTATAAACTGGTTTAATCCGGTTCAATCCGGTTTTATCCGCTTTAAACCGGTTTAAACCGGTTCAATCGGTTTTTATCTGGTTTAAACCGGATTAAACCGGTTCTATCCGGTTTTATCCATTTTAAACCGGTTCAGTCCGTTTTTTCCGGTTTAAACCGGTTTCAACCAGTTCATTCCGGTTTTATCCGGTTTAAGCCGGATCAATCCGGTTTAAACCGTTTCAATCAGATTTTATCCGGTTTTAACCGGTTTAAACCGCTTCAATCCGGTTTTATCCGGTTTAAACCGGTTTTATCCAGTTTAGACCAGTTTAAACCAGATCAATCCGGTTTTAATCAGCTTAAACCGGTTCAATCTGGCTTTATCCAGTTTAAACCGCTTTAAAACGGTTTTATCCGGTTTTATCCGGTTTAAACCAGTTTGAACCGGTTCAATCCGGTTTTATCCGGTTTAAACCGGTTCAATCCGGTTTAAACCGGTTTAAGCCAGTTCAATCCGGTTTTATCCAGTTTAAACCGGTTCTATCTGGTTCTATCTGGTTGAAACCAGTTTAAACCGGTTCAATCCGGTTTTATCCGGTTTAAACCGGTTCAATCCGGTTTTATCCAGTTTAAACCGGTTCATTCCGGTTTTATCCGGTTAAAACCCGTTTGAAACGGTTCGATCCGGTTTTATCCGGTTTAAACTGGTTCAGTCCGATTTTATCCGGTTTAAACCAGTTCATTCCGGTTTTATCCGGTTTAAACTGGTTTGAACCGGTTCAATCCGGTTTTATCCGGTTTAAACCAGTTCACTCCGGTTTTATCCGGTTTAAACCGGTTTGTACCGGTTCAATCCGGTTTTATCTGGTTTAAACCGGTTTAAGCTGGTTCAATCCGGTTTTATCCAGTTTAAACCGGTTCTATCCGGTTCTATCTGGTTGAAACCGGTTTAAACCAGTTTAATCCGGTTTTCTCAGGTTAAAATGGGTTCAATCTGGTTTTATCCGGTTTAAACCGGTTTAAACTGGTTCAATCGGTTTTATCCAGTTTAAACCGGTCCTATCGGGTTTAAACAGGTTTAGTCCGGTTCATTCCGGTTTTATCAGTTTTAAACCGGTTTAAACTGCTTCAATCCGTTTATATTTGGTTTAAACCGGTTACAACCGGTTCAATCCGGTTTTCTCCGGTTTAAACCGGTTTAAGCCGGTTCCACCCAGTTTTCTCCGGTTTTAACCGGCTTTAACCGGTTCAATCCGCTTTTATCCAGTATAAACCGGTTCTATCTGGTTCTATCCGGTTGAAACCGGTTTAAACCGGTTCAATCCGTTTTTTCCGGTTTAAACCGGTTTCAACCAGTTCATTCCGGTTTTATCCGGTTTAAGCCGGATCAATCCGGTTTAAACCGTTTCAATCTGATTTTATCCGGTTTAAACCGGTTTAAACCGTTTCAATCCGGTTTTATCCGGTTTAAACCGGTTCAATCCGATTTTATCCGGTTTAAACCGGTTCAATCCGATTTTATCCGGTTTAAACCGGTTTAAACCGGTTCAATCCGGTTTTATCCGGTTTAAACCGGTTCTATCCGGTTCTATCCGGTTTGAACCGGTTCAATCCGGTTTTATCCGGTTTAAACCGGTTTAAGCCGGTTCAATCCGGTTTTATCCGGTTTAAACCGGTTCTATCCGGTTCTATCCGGTTTGAACCGGTTCAATCCGGTTTTATCCGGTTTAAACCGGTTTAAGCCGGTTCAATCCAGTTTTATCCAGTTTAAACCGGTTCTATCCGGTTCTATCCGGTTGAAACCAGTTTAAACCGGTTCAATCCGGTTTTATCCGGTTTAAACCGGTTCATTCCGGTTTTATCCGGTTAAAACCGGTTTAAACCGGTTCAATCCGGTTTTATCCGGTTTAAACCGGTTCTATCCGTTTCTATCCGGTTTGAACCGGTTCAATCCGGTTTTATCCGGTTTAAACCGGTTTAAGCCGGTTCAATCCAGTTTTATCCAGTTTAAACCGGTTCTATCCGGTTCTATCCGGTTGAAACCAGTTTAAACCGGTTCAATACGGTTTTATCCGGTTTAAACCGGTTCAATCCGATTTTATCCGGTTTAAAACGGTTCATTCCGGTTTTATCCGTTTAAAACCGGTTTGAAACGGTTCAATCCGGTTTTATCCGGTTTAAACCAGTTCACTCCGGTTTTATCCGGTTTAAACCGGTTTGAACCGGTTCAATCCGGTTTTATCTGGTTTAAACCGGTTCAATCTGGTTTTATCCTGTTGAAACCGGTTTTATCCGGTTTAGACCGGTTTAAACCAGTTCAATCTGGTTTTAATCGGCTTAAACTGGTTCAATCTGGTTTTATCCGGTTTAAACCGCTTTAAAAAGGTTTAATCCGGTTTTATCCGGTTTAAACCAGTTTGAACCAGTTCAATCCGGTTTTATCCGGTTTAAACCGGTTTAAACCGGTTCAATCCGGTTTTATCTCGTTTAGACCGGTTCTATCCGGTTCTATCCTTTTTAAATCGGATTAAACTGTTTCTGTCCTGTTCTACCCTGTTTTAACTGGATTAAACCAGTTCAATCCGGTTTTATCCTGTTTAAACCGGTTTAAACCCTTTCAATCCGTTTTTATCCGGTTTCAACCGGTTTACAGCGGTTCAATCCGGTTTTATCCGGTTTATACCGTTTCTATCCGGTTCTATCCGTTTTAAACCGGTTTAAACCAGTTCATTCCGGTTTTATCCGGTTTAAACCTGTTTGACCCGGTTCAATCCGGTCTTATCCGGTTTAAACCGGTTTAAGCTGGTTCAATCCGGTTTTATCCGGTTTAAACCGGTTCAATCAGGTTTTATCCGGTTTAAACCGGTTTAAGCCGGTTCAATCCGGTTTTTCCAGTTTAAACCGGTTCTATCCGGTTCTATCCGGTTGAAACCATTTTAAACCGGTTCAATCCGGTTTTATCCGGTTTAAACCGGTTTAATCCGGTTCAATCCGGTTTGATCCGGTTTAAACCGCTTCAATCTGGTTTTATCCGGTTTAAACCGGTTTTAACCGATTCAATCCGGTTTATCCAGTATAAACTGATTTAATCCGTTTCAATCCGGTTTTATCCGGTTTAAACCGATTTAAACCGGTTCAGTCCGGTTTTATCCAGTTTAAACCGGTTATATCCGGTTTAAACCGGTATAAACCAGTTCAATCCGGTTTTATCCTGTTTAAACCGGTTTAAACCGGATCAATCCCGTTTTATCCGGTTTAAACCGGTTTTACCCGGTTCTATACGTTTTAAAAATGTTTTAACCTGTTCAATCCGATTTCATCCGGTTTAAACCGATTCAACCCAGTTTTATCCGGTTTAAACCGGTTTAAGCTGGTTCAATCCGGTTTTATCCAGTTTAAACCGGTTTTATCCGTTTTAAACCGGTTTAATCCAGTTCAATCCTGTTTTATCCGGTTTAAACCGTTGCTATCCGGTTCTATCCGTTTTAAACCGGTTTAAAAAAGTTCATTCCGGTTTTATCAGGTTTAAACCGGTTTGAACCGGTTCAATCCGGTTTAAACCAGTTTAAGCCGGTTCAATCCGTTTTTATGCGGTTTAAACCGGTTCAATCTGATTTTATGCGGTTTAAACCAGTTTGAACCGGTTCAATCCGGTTTAATCTGGTTTTAACCAGTTTAAGCCAGTTCAATCCAGTTTTATCCAGTTTAAACCGGTTCTATCCGGTTCTATCCGGTTGAAACCAGTTTAAACCGGTTCAATCCGGTTTTATCCGGTTTAAACCAGTTCAATCCAGTTTTATCCAGTTTAAACCGGTTCTATCCGGTTCTATACAGTTGAAACCGGTTTAAACCAGTTCAATCCAGTTTTATCCAGTTTAAACCGGTTCTATCCGGTTCTATACAGTTGAAACCGGTTTAAACCAGTTCAATCCGGTTTTATCCTGTTTAAATCGGTTTAAACCGGTTCTATCCTGTTCTATCCTGCTTTAACCGGTTAAACCAGTTCAGTCCGGTTTTATCCAGTTTAAACCGGTTCTATTCGTTTCCATCTGGTTTAAAAGGGTTTAAACTGGTTCAATCCGGTTTTATACGTTTTAAACCAGTTCAATCTGATTTTATCCGGTTTAAACTGAGTCAATCCGGTTTTATCCAGTTTAAACCTGTTCTATCCGGTTCTATCCGGTTGAAACCGGTTTAAAGCGGTTCAATCCGGTTTTATCCAGTTTAAACCAGTTCTATCCATTTCTATCTGGTTTAAACCGGTTTAAACTGGTTCAATCCGGTTTTATCCGGTTTAAACCGGTTCTATCCGTTTTAAACCGGTTTAAAAACAGTTCATTCCGGTTTTATCCGGTTTAAACCGGTTTAAGCTGGTTCAATCCGGTTTTATCCGGTTTAAACCAGTTCAATCCGGTTTTATCCGGTTTCAACCGGTTTACAGCGGTTCAATCCGGTTTTATCCGGTTTATACCGTTTCTATCCGGTTCTATCCTTTTTAAACCGGTTTAAGCCAGTTCATTCCGGTTTTATCCGGTTTAAACCTGTTTGAACCGGTTCAATCTGGTCATATCCGGTTTAAACCGGTTTAAGCCGGTTCAATCCGGTTTTATCCGGTTTAAGCCGGTTCAATCCGGTTTTATCCGGTTTAAACCGGTTCAATCAGGTTTTATCCAGTTTAAACCGGTTCTATCCGGTTCTATCCGGTTGAAACCAGTTTAAACCGGTTCAATCCGGTTTTATCCGGTTTAAACCAGTTCAATCCGGTTTTATCCGGTTTAAACCGGTTCATTCCGGTTTTATCCGGTTAAAACCGGTTTGAAACGGTTCGATCCGCTTTTATCCAGTTTAAACTGGTTCAGTCCGATTTTATCCGGTTTAAACCAGTTCATTCCGGTTTTATCCGGTTTAAACTGGTTTGAACCTGTTCAATCCGGTTTTATCCGGTTTAAACCAGTTCACTCCGGTTTTATCCGGTTTAAACCGGTCTGTACCGGTTCAGTCCAGTTTTATCCGGTTTAAACCGGTTTAAGCTGGTTCAATCCGGTTTTATCCAGTTTAAACCGGTTCTATCCGGTTCTATCTGGTTGAAACCGGTTTAAACCAGTTCAATCCAGTTTTCTCAGGTTAAAACCGGTTCAATCTGGTTTTATCCGGTTTAAACCGGTTTAAACAGGTTCAATCGGTTTTATCCAGTTTAAACCAGTTCTATCCGGTTTAAACCAGTTTAATCCAGTTCAATTCGGTTTTATCCAGTTTAAACCGGTCCTATCGGGTTTAAACAGGTTTAGGCCGGTTCATTCCGGTTTTATCAGTTTTAAACCGGTTTAAACTGCTTCAATCCGTTTATATCCGGTTTAAACCGGTTACAACCGGTTCAATCCGGTTTTCTCCGGTTTAAACCGGTTTAAGCCGGTTCCACCCGGATTTCTCCGGTTTTAACCGGCTTTAACCGGTTCAATCCGCTTTTATCCAGTTTAAACCTGTTCTATCTGGTTCTATCCGGTTGAAACCGGTTTAAACCGGTTCAATCCGGTTTTATACGGTTTAAACCGGTTCATTCCGGTTTCATCCGGTTTGAACCGGTTTAAACCAGTTCAATCCGGTTTTAAACGGTTTAAACCGGTTCTATCCAGTTCAATCTGGTTTAAACCGGTTCTATCCTGTTCTATCCTGTTTTAACCGGTTAAACCAGTTCAATCCGGTTTTATCCAGTTTAAACCGGTTCTATTCGTTTCCATCTGGTTTAAAAGGGTTTAAACTGGTTCAATCCGGTTTTATACGTTTTAAACCAGTTCAATCTGATTTTATCCGGTTTAAACTGGGTCAATCCGGTTTTATCCAGTTTAAACCTGTTCTATCCGGTTCTATCTGGTTGAAACCGTTTTAAAGCGGTTCAATCCGGTTTTATCCAGTTTAAACCAGTTCTATCCATTTCTATCTGGTTTAAACCGGTTTAAACTGGTTCAATCCGGTTTTATCCGGTTTAAACCGGTTCTATCCGTTTTAAACCGGTTTAAAACAGTTCATTCCGGTTTTATCCGGTTTAAACCGGTTTAAGCCGGTTCAATCCGATTTTATCTGGTTTAAACCGGTTTAAGCCTGTTCAATCCGGTTTTATCCAGTTTAAACTGGTTCTATTCGTTTCCATCTGGTTTAAAAGGGTTTAAACTGTTTCAATCCGGTTTTATACGTTTTAAACCGGTTCAATCTGATTTTATCCGGTTTAAACTGTTTCAATTTGGTTTTATCCGGTTTAAACCGGTTTGAACCGGTTCATTGCGGTTTTATCCGGTTTAAACCGGTTTAAACTGGGTCAATCCGGTTTTATCCAGTTTAAACCTGTTCTATCCGGTTCTATCTGGTTGAAACCGGTTTAAAGCGGTTCAATCCGGTTTTATCCGGTTTAAACCAGTTCAATCCGGTTTTATCCGGTTTCAACCGGTTTACAGCGGTTCAATCCGGTTTTATCCGGTTTATACCGTTTCTATCCGGTTCTATCCTTTTTAAACCAGTTTAAACCAGTTCATTCTGGTTTTATCCGGTTTAAACCTGTTTGAACCGGTTCAATCTGGTCATATCCGGTTTAAACCGGTTTAAGCCGGTTCAATCCGGTTTTATCCGGTTTAAACCGGTTCAATCAGGTTTTATCCTGTTTAAACCGGTTTAAGCCGGTTCAATCCGGTTTTATCCAGTTTAAACCGGTTCTATCCGGTTCTATCCGGTTGAAACCATTTTAAACCGGTTCAATCCGGTTTTATCAGGTTTCAACCGGTTTAAGCTGGTTCAATCCGGTTTTATCCGGTTTAAACTGGTTCTATTCGTTTCCATCTGGTTTAAAAGGGTTTAAACTGGTTCAATCCGGTTTTATACGTTTTAAACCAGTTTAATCTGATTTTATCCGGTTTAAACTGGTTCAATTTGGTTTTATCCGGTTTCAACCGGTTTGAACCGGTTCAATCCGGTTTTATCCGGTTTAAACCGGTTTAAACCGGGTCAATCCGGTTTTATCCGGTTTAAACCTCTTCAATCCGGTTTTCTCCAGTTTAAACCGGTTTATACCAGTTCAATCCGGTTTTATCCACTTTAAACCGGTTTAAACCGGTTGAATCGGTTTTTATCTGGTTTAAACCAGATTAAACTGGTTCTATCCGGTTTTATCCATTTTAAACCGGTTCAATCCGTTTTTTCCGGTTTAAACCGGTTTAAACCCGTTTAAGCCAGTTCAATCCAGTTTTATCCAGTTTAAACCGGTTCTATCCGGTTCTATCCGGTTGAAACCAGTTTAAACCGGTTCAATCCGGTTTTATCCGGTTTAAACCGGTTCATTCCGGTTTTATCCGGTTAAAACCGGTTTAAACCGGTTCAATCCGGTTTTATCCGGTTTAAACCGGTTCTATCCGGTTCTATCCGGTTTGAACCGGTTCAATCCGGTTTTATCCGGTTTAAACCGGTTTAAGCCGGTTCAATCCAGTTTTATCCAGTTTAAACCGGTTCTATCCGGTTCTATCCGGTTGAAACCAGTTTAAACCGGTTCAATACGTTTTTATCCGGTTTAAACCGGTTCAATCCGATTTTATCCGGTTTAAACCGGTTCATTCCGGTTTTATCCGGTTAAAACCGGTTTGAAACGTTTCAATCCGGTTTTATCCGGTTTAAAACGGTTCATTCCGGTTTTATCCGTTTAAAACCGGTTTGAAACGGTTCAATCCGGTTTTATCCGGTTTAAACCAGTTCGATCCGTTTTTATCCAGTTTAAACCAGTTCACTCCGGTTTTATCCGGTTTAAACCGGTTTGAACCGGTTCAATCCGGTTTTATCTGGTTTAAACCGGTTCAATCTGGTTTTATCCTGTTGAAACCGGTTTTATCCGGTTTAGACCGGTTTAAACCAGTTCAATCTGGTTTTAATCGGCTTAAACTGGTTCAATCTGGTTTTATCCGGTTTAAACCGCTTTAAAAAGGTTTAATCCGGTTTTATCCGGTTTAAACCAGTTTGAACCAGTTCAATCCGGTTTTATCCGGTTTAAACCGGTTTAAACCGGTTTAATCCGGTTTTATCTCGTTTAGACCGGTTCTATCCGGTTCTATCCTTTTTAAATCGGATTAAACTGTTTCTGTCCTGTTCTACCCTGTTTTAACTGGATTAAACCAGTTCAATCCGGTTTTATCCTGTTTAAACCGGTTTAAACCCTTTCAATCCGTTTTTATCCGGTTTCAACCGGTTTACAGCGGTTCAATCCGGTTTTATCCGGTTTATACCGTTTCTATCCGGTTCTATCCGTTTTAAACCGGTTTAAACCAGTTCATTCCGGTTTTATCCGGTTTAAACCTGTTTGACCCGGTTCAATCCGGTCTTATCCGGTTTAAACCGGTTTAAGCTGGTTCAATCCGGTTTTATCCGGTTTAAACCGGTTCAATCAGGTTTTATCCGGTTTAAACCGGTTTAAGCCGGTTCAATCCGGTTTTATCCAGTTTAAACCGGTTCTATCCGGTTCTATCCGGTTGAAACCATTTTAAACCGGTTCAATCCGGTTTTATCCGGTTTAAACCGGTTTAATCCGGTTCAATCTGGTTTGATCCGGTTTAAACCGCTTCAATCTGGTTTTATCCGGTTTAAACCGGTTTTAACCGATTCAATCCGGTTTATCCAGTATAAACTGGTTTAATCCGTTTCAATCCGGTTTTATCCGGTTTAAACCGATTTAAACCGGTTCAGTCCGGTTTTATCCAGTTTAAACCGGTTATATCCGGTTTAAACCGGTATAAACCAGTTCAATCCGGTTTTATCCTGTTTAAACCGGTTTAAACCGGATCAATCCCGTTTTATCCGGTTTAAACCGGTTTTACCCGGTTCTATACGTTTTAAAAATGTTTTAACCTGTTCAATCCGATTTCATCCGGTTTAAACCGATTCAACCCAGTTTTATCCGGTTTAAACCGGTTTAAGCTGGTTCAATCCGGTTTTATCCAGTTTAAACCGGTTTTATCCGTTTTAAACCGGTTTAATCCAGTTCAATCCTGTTTTATCCGGTTTAAACCGTTGCTATCCGGTTCTATCCGTTTTAAACCGGTTTAAAAAAGTTCATTCCGGTTTTATCAGGTTTAAACCTGTTTGAACCGGTTCAATCCGGTTTAAACCAGTTTAAGCCGGTTCAATCCGTTTTTATGCGGTTTAAACCGGTTCAATCTGATTTTATGCGGTTTAAACCAGTTTGAACCGGTTCAATCCGGTTTAATCTGGTTTTAACCAGTTTAAGCCAGTTCAATCCAGTTTTATCCAGTTTAAACCGGTTCTATCCGGTTCTATCCGGTTGAAACCAGTTTAAACCGGTTCAATCCGGTTTTATCCGGTTTAAACCAATTCAATCCAGTTTTATCCAGTTTAAACCGGTTCTATCCGGTTCTATACAGTTGAAACCGGTTTAAACCAGTTCAATCCAGTTTTATCCAGTTTAAACCGGTTCTATCCGGTTCTATACAGTTGAAACCGGTTTAAACCAGTTCAATCCGGTTTTATCCTGTTTAAATCGGTTTAAACCGGTTCTATCCTGTTCTATCCTGCTTTAACCGGTTAAACCAGTTCAGTCCGGTTTTATCCAGTTTAAACCGGTTCTATTCGTTTCCATCTGGTTTAAAAGGGTTTAAACTGGTTCAATCCGGTTTTATACGTTTTAAACCAGTTCAATCTGATTTTATCCGGTTTAAACTGAGTCAATCCGGTTTTATCCAGTTTAAACCTGTTCTATCCGGTTCTATCCGGTTGAAACCGGTTTAAAGCGGTTCAATCCGGTTTTATCCAGTTTAAACCAGTTCTATCCATTTCTATCTGGTTTAAACCGGTTTAAACTGGTTCAATCCGGTTTTATCCGGTTTAAACCGGTTCTATCCGTTTTAAACCGGTTTAAAACAGTTCATTCCGGTTTTATCCGGTTTAAACCGGTTTAAGCCGGTTCAATCCGGTTTTATCCGGTTTAAACCAGTTCAATCCGGTTTTATCCGGTTTCAACCGGTTTACAGCGGTTCAATCCGGTTTTATCCGGTTTATACCGTTTCTATCCGGTTCTATCCTTTTTAAACCGGTTTAAGCCAGTTCATTCCGGTTTTATCCGGTTTAAACCTGTTTGAACCGGTTCAATCTGGTCATATCCGGTTTAAACCGGTTTAAGCCGGTTCAATCCGGTTTTATCCGGTTTAAGCCGGTTCAATCCGGTTTTATCCGGTTTAAACCGGTTCAATCAGGTTTTATCCAGTTTAAACTGGTTCTATCCGGTTCTATCCGGTTGAAACCAGTTTAAACCGGTTCAATCCGGTTTTATCCGGTTTAAACCAGTTCAATCCGGTTTTATCCGGTTTAAACCGGTTCATTCCGGTTTTATCCGGTTAAAACCGGTTTGAAACGGTTCGATCCGGTTTTATCCAGTTTAAACTGGTTCAGTCCGATTTTATCCGGTTTAAACCAGTTCATTCCGGTTTTATCCGGTTTAAACTGGTTTGAACCGGTTCAATCCGGTTTTATCCGGTTTAAACCAGTTCACTCCGGTTTTATCCGGTTTAAACCGGTTTGTACCGGTTCAGTCCAGTTTTATCCGGTTTAAACCGGTTTAAGCTGGTTCAATCCGGTTTTATCCAGTTTAAACCGGTTCTATCCGGTTCTATCTGGTTGAAACCGGTTTAAACCAGTTCAATCCAGTTTTCTCAGGTTAAAACCGGTTCAATCTGGTTTTATCCGGTTTAAACCGGTTTAAACAGGTTCAATCGGTTTTATCCAGTTTAAACCAGTTCTATCCGGTTTAAACCAGTTTAATCCAGTTCAATTCGGTTTTATCCAGTTTAAACCGGTCCTATCGGGTTTAAACAGGTTTAGGCCGGTTCATTCCGGTTTTATCAGTTTTAAACCGGTTTAAACTGCTTCAATCCGTTTATATCCGGTTTAAACCGGTTACAACCGGTTCAATCCGGTTTTCTCCGGTTTAAACCGGTTTAAGCCGGTTCCACCCGGATTTCTCCGGTTTTAACCGGCTTTAACCGGTTCAATCCGCTTTTATCCAGTTTAAACCTGTTCTATCTGGTTCTATCCGGTTGAAACCGGTTTAAACCGGTTCAATCCGGTTTTATACGGTTTAAACTGGTTCATTCCGGTTTCATCCGGTTTGAACCGGTTTAAACCAGTTCAATCCGGTTTTAAACGGTTTAAACCGGTTCTATCCAGTTCAATCTGGTTTAAACCGGTTCTATCCTGTTCTATCCTGTTTTAACCGGTTAAACCAGTTCAATCCGGTTTTATCCAGTTTAAACCGGTTCTATTCGTTTCCATCTGGTTTAAAAGGGTTTAAACTGGTTCAATCCGGTTTTATACGTTTTAAACCAGTTCAATCTGATTTTATCCGGTTTAAACTGGGTCAATCCGGTTTTATCCAGTTTAAACCTGTTCTATCCGGTTCCATCTGGTTGAAACCGTTTTAAAGCGGTTCAATCCGGTTTTATCCAGTTTAAACCAGTTCTATCCATTTCTATCTGGTTTAAACCGGTTTAAACTGGTTCAATCCGGTTTTATCCGGTTTAAACCGGTTCTATCCGTTTTAAACCGGTTTAAAACAGCTCATTCCGGTTTTATCCGGTTTAAACCGGTTTAAGCCGGTTCAATCCGGTTTTATCTGGTTTAAACCGGTTTAAGCCTGTTCAATCCGGTTTTATCCAGTTTAAACTGGTTCTATTCGTTTCCATCTGGTTTAAAAGGGTTTAAACTGTTTCAATCCGGTTTTATACGTTTTAAACCGGTTCAATCTGATTTTATCCGGTTTAAACTGTTTCAATTTGGTTTTATCCGGTTTAAACCGGTTTGAACCGGTTCATTGCGGTTTTATCCGGTTTAAACCGGTTTAAACTGGGTCAATCCGGTTTTATCCAGTTTAAACCTGTTCTATCCGGTTCTATCTGGTTGAAACCGGTTTAAAGCGGTTCAATCCGGTTTTATCCGGTTTAAACCAGTTCAATCCGGTTTTATCCGGTTTCAACCGGTTTACAGCGGTTCAATCCGGTTTTATCCGGTTTATACCGTTTCTATCCGGTTCTATCCTTTTTAAACCAGTTTAAACCAGTTCATTCCGGTTTTATCCGGTTTAAACCTGTTTGAACCGGTTCAATCTGGTCATATCCGGTTTAAACCGGTTTAAGCCGGTTCAATCCGGTTTTATCCGGTTTAAACCGGTTCAATCAGGTTTTATCCGGTTTAAACCGGTTTAAGCCGGTTCAATCCGGTTTTATCCAGTTTAAACCGGTTCTATCCGGTTCTATCCGGTTGAAACCATTTTAAACCGGTTCAATCCGGTTTTATCAGGTTTCAACCGGTTTAAGCTGGTTCAATCCGGTTTTATCCGGTTTAAACTGGTTCTATTCGTTTCCATCTGGTTTAAAAGGGTTTAAACTGGTTCAATCCGGTTTTATACGTTTTAAACCAGTTTAATCTGATTTTATCCGGTTTAAACTGGTTCAATTTGGTTTTATCCGGTTTCAACCGGTTTGAACCGGTTCAATCCGGTTTTATCCGGTTTAAACCGGTTTAAACCGGGTCAATCCGGTTTTATCCGGTTTAAACCTCTTCAATCCGGTTTTCTCCAGTTTAAACCGGTTTATACCAGTTCAATCCGGTTTTATCCACTTTAAACCGGTTTAAACCGGTTGAATCGGTTTTTATCTGGTTTAAACCGGATTAAACCGGTTCAATCCGTTTTTTCCGGTTTAAACCGGTTTAAACCCGTTTAAGCCAGTTCAATCCAGTTTTATCCAGTTTAAACCGGTTCTATCCGGTTCTATCCGGTTGAAACCAGTTTAAACCGGTTCAATCCGGTTTTATCCGGTTTAAACCAGTTCAATCCGGTTTTATCCGGTTTAAACCGGTTCATTCCGGTTTTATCCGGTTAAAACCGGATTGAAACGGTTCGATCCGGTTTTATCCAGTTTAAACTGGTTCAGTCCGATTTTATCCGGTTTAAACCAGTTCATTCCGGTTTTATCCGGTTTAAACTGGTTTGAACCGGTTCAATCCGGTTTTATCCGGTTTAAACCAGTTCACTCCGGTTTTATCCGGTTTAAACCGGTTTGTACCGGTTCAGTCCGGTTTTATCCGGTTTAAACCGGTTTAAGCTGGTTCAATCCGGTTTTATCCAGTTTAAACCGGTTCTATCCGGTTCTATCTGGTTGAAACCGGTTTAAACCAGTTCAATCCGGTTTTCTCAGGTTAAAACCGGTTCAATCTGGTTTTATCCGGTTTAAACCGGTTTAAACCGGTTCAATCGGTTTTATCCAGTTTAAACCAGTTCTATCCGGTTTAAACCAGTTTAATCCAGTTCAATTCGGTTTTATCCAGTTTAAACCGGTCCTATCGGGTTTAAACAGGTTTAGGCCGGTTCATTCCGGTTTTATCAGTTTTAAACCGGTTTAAACTGCTTCAATCCGTTTATATCCGGTTTAAACCGGTTACAACCGGTTCAATCCGGTTTTCTCCGGTTTAAACCGGTTTAAGCCGGTTCCACCCGGTTTTCTCCGGTTTTAACCGGCTTTAACCGGTTCAATCCGCTTTTATCCAGTTTAAACCGGTTCTATCTGGTTCTATCCGGTTGAAACCGGTTTAAACCGGTTCAATCCGGTTTTATACGGTTTAAACCGGTTCATTCCGGTTTCATCCGGTTTGAACCGGTTTTAACCGGTTTAAACCGGTTCAATCCGGTTTTAAATGGTTTAAACCGGTTCTATCCGGTTCAATCTGGTTTAAACCGGTTTAAACCGGTTCTATACGTTTTTATCCGGTTTAAACTGGTACAATCTGGTTTTATCCAGTTTAAACCGGTTTTAACCGATTCAATCCGGTTTATCCAGTATAAACTGGTTTAATCCGGTTCAATCTGGTTTTATCCGGTTTAAACCAGTTCACTCCGGTTTTATCCGGTTTAAACCGGTTTGTACCGGTTCAATCCGCTTTTATCCAGTTTAAACCGGTTCTATCTGGTTCTATCAGGTTGAAACCGGTTTAAACCGGTTCAATCCGGTTTTATACGGGTTAAACCGGTTCTATCCGGTTCAATCTGGTTTAAACCGGTTTAAACAGGTTCTATCCGTTTTTATCCGGTTTAAACCGGTACAATCTGGTTTTATCCAGTTTAAACCGGTTTTAACCGATTCAATCCGGTTTATCCAGTATAAACTGGTTTAATCCGGTTCAATCCGGTTTTATCCGCTTTAAACCGGTTTAAACCGGTTCAATCGGTTTTTATCTGGTTTAAACCGGATTAAACCGGTTCTATCCGGTTTTATCCATTTTAAACCGGTTCAGTCCGTTTTTTCCGGTTTAAACCAGTTTCAACCAGTTCATTCCGGTTTTATCCGGTTTAAGCCGGATCAATCCGGTTTAAACCGTTTCAATCAGATTTTATCCGGTTTTAACCGGTTTAAACCGCTTCAATCCGGTTTTATCCGGTTTAAACCGGTTTTATCCAGTTTAGACCAGTTTAAACCAGATCAATCCGGTTTTAATCAGCTTAAACCGGTTCAATCTGGCTTTATCCAGTTTAAACCGCTTTAAAACGGTTTTATCCGGTTTTATCCGGTTTAAACCAGTTTGAACCGGTTCAATCCGGTTTTATCCGGTTTAAACCGGTTCAATCCGGTTTAAACCGGTTAAAACCCGTTTGAAACGGTTCGATCCGGTTTTATCCGGTTTAAACTGGTTCAGTCCGATTTTATCCAGTTTAAACCGGTTCTATCTGTTTCTATCTGGTTGAAACCAGTTTAAACCGGTTCAATCCGGTTTTATCCGGTTTAAACCGGTTCAATCCGGTTTTATCCAGTTTAAACCGGTTCATTCCGGTTTTATCCGGTTAAAACCCGTTTGAAACGGTTCGATCCGGTTTTATCCGGTTTAAACTGGTTCAGTCCGATTTTATCCGGTTTAAACCAGTTCATTCCGGTTTTATCCGGTTTAAACTGGTTTGAACCGGTTCAATCCGGTTTTATCCGGTTTAAACCAGTTCACTCCGGTTTTATCCGGTTTAAACCGGTTTGTACCGGTTCAATCCGGTTTTATCTGGTTTAAACCGGTTTAAGCTGGTTCAATCCGGTTTTATCCAGTTTAAACCGGTTCTATCCGGTTCTATCTGGTTGAAACCGGTTTAAACCAGTTTAATCCGGTTTTCTCAGGTTAAAATGGGTTCAATCTGGTTTTATCCGGTTTAAACCGGTTTAAGCCGGTTCAATCCGGTTTTATCCAGTTTAAACCGGTTCTATCCGGTTCTATCCGGTTGAAACCATTTTAAACCGGTTCAATCCGGTTTTATCTGGTTTAAACCGGTTTAAGCTGGTTCAATCCGGTTTTATCCAGTTTAAACCTGTTCTATCCGGTTCTATCTGGTTGAAACCGGTTTAAAGCGGTTCAATCCGGTTTTATCCGGTTTAAACCAGTTCAATCCGGTTTTATCTGGTTTCAACCGGTTTACAGCGGTTCAATCCGGTTTTATCCGGTTTATACCGTTTCTATCCGGTTCTATCCTTTTTAAACCAGTTTAAACCAGTTCATTCCGGTTTTATCCGGTTTAAACCTGTTTGAACCGGTTCAATCTGGTCATATCCGGTTTAAACCGGTTTAAGCCGGTTCAATCCGGTTTTATCCGGTTTAAACCGGTTCAATCAGGTTTTATCCGGTTTAAACCGGTTTAAGCCGGTTCAATCCGGTTTTATCCAGTTTAAACCGGTTCTATCCGGTTCTATCCGGTTGAAACCATTTTAAACCGGTTCAATCCGGTTTTATCAGGTTTCAACCGGTTTAAGCTGGTTCAATCCGGTTTTATCCGGTTTAAACTGGTTCTATTCGTTTCCATCTGGTTTAAAAGGGTTTAAACTGGTTCAATCCGGTTTTATACGTTTTAAACCAGTTTAATCTGATTTTATCCGGTTTAAACTGGTTCAATTTGGTTTTATCCGGTTTCAACCGGTTTGAACCGGTTCAATCCGGTTTTATCCGGTTTAAACCGGTTTAAACCGGGTCAATCCGGTTTTATCCGGTTTAAACCTCTTCAATCCGGTTTTCTCCAGTTTAAACCGGTTTATACCAGTTCAATCCGGTTTTATCCACTTTAAACCGGTTTAAACCGGTTGAATCGGTTTTTATCTGGTTTAAACCGGATTAAACCGGTTCAATCCGTTTTTTCCGGTTTAAACCGGTTTAAACCCGTTTAAGCCAGTTCAATCCAGTTTTATCCAGTTTAAACCGGTTCTATCCGGTTCTATCCGGTTGAAACCAGTTTAAACCGGTTCAATCCGGTTTTATCCGGTTTAAACCAGTTCAATCCGGTTTTATCCGGTTTAAACCGGTTCATTCCGGTTTTATCCGGTTAAAACCGGATTGAAACGGTTCGATCCGGTTTTATCCAGTTTAAACTGGTTCAGTCCGATTTTATCCGGTTTAAACCAGTTCATTCCGGTTTTATCCGGTTTAAACTGGTTTGAACCGGTTCAATCCGGTTTTATCCGGTTTAAACCAGTTCACTCCGGTTTTATCCGGTTTAAACCGGTTTGTACCGGTTCAGTCCGGTTTTATCCGGTTTAAACCGGTTTAAGCTGGTTCAATCCGGTTTTATCCAGTTTAAACCGGTTCTATCCGGTTCTATCTGGTTGAAACCGGTTTAAACCAGTTCAATCCGGTTTTCTCAGGTTAAAACCGGTTCAATCTGGTTTTATCCGGTTTAAACCGGTTTAAACCGGTTCAATCGGTTTTATCCAGTTTAAACCAGTTCTATCCGGTTTAAACCAGTTTAATCCAGTTCAATTCGGTTTTATCCAGTTTAAACCGGTCCTATCGGGTTTAAACAGGTTTAGGCCGGTTCATTCCGGTTTTATCAGTTTTAAACCGGTTTAAACTGCTTCAATCCGTTTATATCCGGTTTAAACCGGTTACAACCGGTTCAATCCGGTTTTCTCCGGTTTAAACCGGTTTAAGCCGGTTCCACCCGGTTTTCTCCGGTTTTAACCGGCTTTAACCGGTTCAATCCGCTTTTATCCAGTTTAAACCGGTTCTATCTGGTTCTATCCGGTTGAAACCGGTTTAAACCGGTTCAATCCGGTTTTATACGGTTTAAACCGGTTCATTCCGGTTTCATCCGGTTTGAACCGGTTTTAACCGGTTTAAACCGGTTCAATCCGGTTTTAAATGGTTTAAACCGGTTCTATCCGGTTCAATCTGGTTTAAACCGGTTTAAACCGGTTCTATACGTTTTTATCCGGTTTAAACTGGTACAATCTGGTTTTATCCAGTTTAAACCGGTTTTAACCGATTCAATCCGGTTTATCCAGTATAAACTGGTTTAATCCGGTTCAATCTGGTTTTATCCGGTTTAAACCAGTTCACTCCGGTTTTATCCGGTTTAAACCGGTTTGTACCGGTTCAATCCGCTTTTATCCAGTTTAAACCGGTTCTATCTGGTTCTATCAGGTTGAAACCGGTTTAAACCGGTTCAATCCGGTTTTATACGGGTTAAACCGGTTCTATCCGGTTCAATCTGGTTTAAACCGGTTTAAACAGGTTCTATCCGTTTTTATCCGGTTTAAACCGGTACAATCTGGTTTTATCCAGTTTAAACCGGTTTTAACCGATTCAATCCGGTTTATCCAGTATAAACTGGTTTAATCCGGTTCAATCCGGTTTTATCCGCTTTAAACCGGTTTAAACCGGTTCAATCGGTTTTTATCTGGTTTAAACCGGATTAAACCGGTTCTATCCGGTTTTATCCATTTTAAACCGGTTCAGTCCGTTTTTTCCGGTTTAAACCAGTTTCAACCAGTTCATTCCGGTTTTATCCGGTTTAAGCCGGATCAATCCGGTTTAAACCGTTTCAATCAGATTTTATCCGGTTTTAACCGGTTTAAACCGCTTCAATCCGGTTTTATCCGGTTTAAACCGGTTTTATCCAGTTTAGACCAGTTTAAACCAGATCAATCCGGTTTTAATCAGCTTAAACCGGTTCAATCTGGCTTTATCCAGTTTAAACCGCTTTAAAACGGTTTTATCCGGTTTTATCCGGTTTAAACCAGTTTGAACCGGTTCAATCCGGTTTTATCCGGTTTAAACCGGTTCAATCCGGTTTAAACCGGTTAAAACCCGTTTGAAACGGTTCGATCCGGTTTTATCCGGTTTAAACTGGTTCAGTCCGATTTTATCCAGTTTAAACCGGTTCTATCTGGTTCTATCTGGTTGAAACCAGTTTAAACCGGTTCAATCCGGTTTTATCCGGTTTAAACCGGTTCAATCCGGTTTTATCCAGTTTAAACCGGTTCATTCCGGTTTTATCCGGTTAAAACCCGTTTGAAACGGTTCGATCCGGTTTTATCCGGTTTAAACCAGTTCACTCCGGTTTTATCCGGTTTAAACCGGTTTGTACCGGTTCAATCCGGTTTTATCTGGTTTAAACCGGTTTAAGCTGGTTCAATCCGGTTTTATCCAGTTTAAACCGGTTCTATCCGGTTCTATCTGGTTGAAACCGGTTTAAACCAGTTTAATCCGGTTTTCTCAGGTTAAAATGGGTTCAATCTGGTTTTATCCGGTTTAAACCGTTTTAAACTGGTTCAATCGGTTTTATCCAGTTTAAACCGGTCCTATCGGGTTTAAACAGGTTTAGTCCGGTTCATTCCGGTTTTATCAGTTTTAAACCGGTTTAAACTGCTTCAATCCGTTTATATTTGGTTTAAACCGGTTACAACCGGTTCAATCCGGTTTTCTCCGGTTTAAACCGGTTTAAGCCGGTTCCACCCAGTTTTCTCCGGTTTTAACCGGCTTTAACCGGTTCAATCCGCTTTTATCCAGTATAAACCGGTTCTATCTGGTTCTATCCGGTTGAAACCGGTTTAAACCGGTTCAATCCGTTTTTTCCGGTTTAAACCGGTTTCAACCAGTTCATTCCGGTTTTATCCGGTTTAAGCCGGATCAATCCGGTTTAAACCGTTTCAATCTGATTTTATCCGGTTTAAACCGGTTTAAACCGTTTCAATCCGGTTTTATCCGGTTTAAACCGGTTCAATCCGATTTTATCCGGTTTAAACCGGTTCAATCCGATTTTATCCGGTTCTATCCGGTTTGAACCGGTTCAATCCGGTTTTATCCGGTTTAAACCGGTTTAAGCCGGTTCAATCCGGTTTTATCCGGTTTAAACCGGTTCTATCCGGTTCTATCCGGTTTGAACCGGTTCAATCCGGTTTTATCCGGTTTAAACCGGTTTAAGCCGGTTCAATCCAGTTTTATCCAGTTTAAACCGGTTCTATCCGGTTCTATCCGGTTGAAACCAGTTTAAACCGGTTCAATACGGTTTTATCCGGTTTAAACCGGTTCAATCCGATTTTATCCGGTTTAAACCGGTTCATTCCGGTTTTATCCGGTTAAAACCGGTTTGAAACGTTTCAATCCGGTTTTATCCGGTTTTAAAACGGTTCATTCCGGTTTTATCCGTTTAAAACCGGTTTGAAACGGTTCAATCCGGTTTTATCCGGTTTAAACCAGTTCGATCCGTTTTTATCCAGTTTAAACCAGTTCACTCCGGTTTTATCCGGTTTAAACCGGTTTGAACCGGTTCAATCCGGTTTTATCTGGTTTAAACCGGTTCAATCTGGTTTTATCCTGTTGAAACCGGTTTTATCCGGTTTAGACCGGTTTAAACCAGTTCAATCTGGTTTTAATCGGCTTAAACTGGTTCAATCTGGTTTTATCCGGTTTAAACCGCTTTAAAAAGGTTTAATCCGGTTTTATCCGGTTTAAACCAGTTTGAACCAGTTCAAACCGGTTTTATCCGGTTTAAACCGGTTTAAACCGGTTCAATCCGGTTTTATCTCGTTTAGACCGGTTCTATCCGGTTCTATCCTTTTTAAATCGGATTAAACTGTTTCTGTCCTGTTCTACCCTGTTTTAACTGGATTAAACCAGTTCAATCCGGTTTTATCCTGTTTAAACCGGTTTAAACCCTTTCAATCCGTTTTTATCCGGTTTCAACCGGTTTACAGCGGTTCAATCCGGTTTTATCCGGTTTATACCGTTTCTATCCGGCTCTATCCGTTTTAAACCGGTTTAAACCAGTTCATTCCGGTTTTATCCGGTTTAAACCTGTTTGACCCGGTTCAATCCGGTCTTATCCGGTTTAAACCGGTTCAATCAGGTTTTATCCGGTTTAAACCGGTTTAAGCCGGTTCAATCCGGTTTTATCCAGTTTAAACCGGTTCTATCCGGTTCTATCCGGTTGAAACCATTTTAAACCGGTTCAATCCGGTTTTATCCGGTTTAAACCGGTTTAATCCGGTTCAATCCGGTTTGATCCGGTTTAAACCGCTTCAATCTGGTTTTATCCGGTTTAAACCGGTTTTAACCGATTCAATCCGGTTTATCCAGTATAAACTGGTTTAATCCGTTTCAATCCGGTTTTATCCGGTTTAAACCGATTTAAACCGGTTCAGTCCGGTTTTATCCAGTTTAAACCGGTTATATCCGGTTTAAACCGGTATAAACCAGTTCAATCCGGTTTTATCCTGTTTAAACCGGTTTAAACCGGATCAATCCCGTTTTATCCGGTTTAAACCGGTTTTACCCGGTTCTATACGTTTTAAAAATATTTTAACCTGTTCAATCCGATTTCATCCGGTTTAAACCGATTCAACCCAGTTTTATCCGGTTTAAACCGGTTTAAGCTGGTTCAATCCGGTTTTATCCAGTTTAAACCGGTTTTATCCGTTTTAAACCGGTTTAATCCAGTTCAATCCTGTTTCATCCGGTTTAAACCGTTGCTATCCGGTTCTATCCGTTTTAAACCGGTTTAAAAAAGTTCATTCCGGTTTTATCAGGTTTAAACCGGTTTGAACCGGTTCAATCCGGTTTAAACCAGTTTAAGCCGGTTCAATCCGTTTTTATGCGGTTTAAACCGGTTCAATCTGATTTTATGCGGTTTAAACCAGTTTGAACCGGTTCAATCCGGTTTAATCTGGTTTTAACCAGTTTAAGCCAGTTCAATCCAGTTTTATCCAGTTTAAACCGGTTCTATCCGGTTCTATCCGGTTGAAACCAGTTTAAACCGGTTCAATCCGGTTTTATCCGGTTTAAACCAGTTCAATCCAGTTTTATCCAGTTTAAACCGGTTCTATCCGGTTCTATACAGTTGAAACCGGTTTAAACCAGTTCAATCCAGTTTTATCCAGTTTAAACCGGTTCTATCCGGTTCTATACAGTTGAAACCGGTTTAAACCAGTTCAATCCGGTTTTATCCTGTTTAAATCGGTTTAAACCGGTTCTATCCTGTTCTATCCTGCTTTAACCGGTTAAACCAGTTCAGTCCGGTTTTATCCAGTTTAAACCGGTTCTATTCGTTTCCATCTGGTTTAAAAGGGTTTAAACTGGTTCAATCCGGTTTTATACGTTTTAAACCAGTTCAATCTGATTTTATCCGGTTTAAACTGAGTCAATCCGGTTTTATCCAGTTTAAACCTGTTCTATCCGGTTCTATCCGGTTGAAACCGGTTTAAAGCGGTTCAATCCGGTTTTATCCAGTTTAAACCAGTTCTATCCATTTCTATCTGGTTTAAACCGGTTTAAACTGGTTCAATCCGGTTTTATCCGGTTTAAACCGGTTCTATCCGTTTTAAACCGGTTTAAAACAGTTCATTCCGGTTTTATCCGGTTTAAACCGGTTTAAGCCGGTTCAATCCGGTTTTATCCGGTTTAAACCAGTTCAATCCGGTTTTATCCGGTTTCAACCGGTTTACAGCGGTTCAATCCGGTTTTATCCGGTTTATACCGTTTCTATCCGGTTCTATCCTTTTTTAACCGGTTTAAGCCAGTTCATTCCGGTTTTATCCGGTTTAAACCTGTTTGAACCGGTTCAATCTGGTCATATCCGGTTTAAACCGGTTTAAGCCGGTTCAATCCGGTTTTATCCGGTTTAAGCCGGTTCAATCCGGTTTTATCCGGTTTAAACCGGTTCAATCAGGTTTTATCCAGTTTAAACCGGTTCTATCCGGTTCTATCCGGTTGAAACCAGTTTAAACCGGTTCTATCCGGTTTTATCCGGTTTAAACCAGTTCAATCCGGTTTTATCCGGTTTAAACCGGTTCATTCCGGTTTTATCCGGTTAAAACCGGTTTGAAACGGTTCGATCCGGTTTTATCCAGTTTAAACTGGTTCAGTCCGATTTTATCCGGTTTAAACCAGTTCATTCCGGTTTTATCCGGTTTAAACTGGTTTGAACCGGTTCAATCCGGTTTTATCCGGTTTAAACCAGTTCACTCCGGTTTTATCCGGTTTAAACCGGTTTGTACCGGTTCAGTCCAGTTTTATCCGGTTTAAACCGGTTTAAGCTGGTTCAATCCGGTTTTATCCAGTTTAAACCGGTTCTATCCGGTTCTATCTGGTTGAAACCGGTTTAAACCAGTTCAATCCAGTTTTCTCAGGTTAAAACCGGTTCAATCTGGTTTTATCCGGTTTAAACCGGTTTAAACAGGTTCAATCGGTTTTATCCAGTTTAAACCAGTTCTATCCGGTTTAAACCAGTTTAATCCAGTTCAATTCGGTTTTATCCAGTTTAAACCGGTCCTATCGGGTTTAAACAGGTTTAGGCCGGTTCATTCCGGTTTTATCAGTTTTAAACTGGTTTAAACTGCTTCAATCCGTTTATATCCGGTTTAAACCGGTTACAACCGGTTCAATCCGGTTTTCTCCGGTTTAAACCGGTTTAAGCCGGTTCCACCCGGATTTCTCCGGTTTTAACCGGCTTTAACCGGTTCAATCCGCTTTTATCCAGTTTAAACCTGTTCTATCTGGTTCTATCCGGTTGAAACCGGTTTAAACCGGTTCAATCCGGTTTTATCCGGTTTAAACCGGTTCTATCCGTTTTAAACCGGTTTAAAACAGTTCATTCCGGTTTTATCCGGTTTAAACCGGTTTAAGCCGGTTCAATCCGGTTTTATCTGGTTTAAACCGGTTTAAGCCTGTTCAATCCGGTTTTATCCAGTTTAAACTGGTTCTATTCGTTTCCATCTGGTTTAAAAGGGTTTAAACTGTTTCAATCCGGTTTTATACGTTTTAAACCGGTTCAATCTGATTTTATCCGGTTTAAACTGTTTCAATTTGGTTTTATCCGGTTTAAACCGGTTTGAACCGGTTCATTGCGGTTTTATCCGGTTTAAACCGGTTTAAACTGGGTCAATCCGGTTTTATCCAGTTTAAACCTGTTCTATCCGGTTCTATCTGGTTGAAACCGGTTTAAAGCGGTTCAATCCGGTTTTATCCGGTTTAAACCAGTTCAATCCGGTTTTATCCGGTTTCAACCGGTTTACAGCGGTTCAATCCGGTTTTATCCGGTTTATACCGTTTCTATCCGGTTCTATCCTTTTTAAACCAGTTTAAACCAGTTCATTCCGGTTTTATCCGGTTTAAACCTGTTTGAACCGGTTCAATCTGGTCATATCCGGTTTAAACCGGTTTAAGCCGGTTCAATCCGGTTTTATCCGGTTTAAACCGGTTCAATCAGGTTTTATCCGGTTTAAACCGGTTTAAGCCGGTTCAATCCGGTTTTATCCAGTTTAAACCGGTTCTATCCGGTTCTATCCGGTTGAAACCATTTTAAACCGGTTCAATCCGGTTTTATCAGGTTTCAACCGGTTTAAGCTGGTTCAATCCGGTTTTATCCGGTTTAAACTGGTTCTATTCGTTTCCATCTGGTTTAAAAGGGTTTAAACTGGTTCAATCCGGTTTTATACGTTTTAAACCAGTTTAATCTGATTTTATCCGGTTTAAACTGGTTCAATTTGGTTTTATCCGGTTTCAACCGGTTTGAACCGGTTCAATCCGGTTTTATCCGGTTTAAACCGGTTTAAACCGGGTCAATCCGGTTTTATCCGGTTTAAACCTCTTCAATCCGGTTTTCTCCAGTTTAAACCGGTTTATACCAGTTCAATCCGGTTTTATCCACTTTAAACCGGTTTAAACCGGTTGAATCGGTTTTTATCTGGTTTAAACCGGATTAAACCGGTTCAATCCGTTTTTTCCGGTTTAAACCGGTTTAAACCCGTTTAAGCCAGTTCAATCCAGTTTTATCCAGTTTAAACCGGTTCTATCCGGTTCTATCCGGTTGAAACCAGTTTAAACCGGTTCAATCCGGTTTTATCCGGTTTAAACCAGTTCAATCCGGTTTTATCCGGTTTAAACCGGTTCATTCCGGTTTTATCCGGTTAAAACCGGATCGAAACGGTTCGATCCGGTTTTATCCAGTTTAAACTGGTTCAGTCCGATTTTATCCGGTTTAAACCAGTACATTCCGGTTTTATCCGGTTTAAACTGGTTTGAACCGGTTCAATCCGGTTTTATCCGGTTTAAACCAGTTCACTCCGGTTTTATCCGGTTTAAACCGGTTTGTACCGGTTCAGTCCGGTTTTATCCGGTTTAAACCGGTTTAAGCTGGTTCAATCCGGTTTTATCCAGTTTAAACCGGTTCTATCCGGTTCTATCTGGTTGAAACCGGTTTAAACCAGTTCAATCCGGTTTTCTCAGGTTAAAACCGGTTCAATCTGGTTTTATCCGGTTTAAACCGGTTTAAACCGGTTCAATCGGTTTTATCCAGTTTAAACCAGTTCTATCCGGTTTAAACCAGTTTAATCCAGTTCAATTCGGTTTTATCCAGTTTAAACCGGTCCTATCGGGTTTAAACAGGTTTAGGCCGGTTCATTCCGGTTTTATCAGTTTTAAACCGGTTTAAACTGCTTCAATCCGTTTATATCCGGTTTAAACCGGTTACAACCGGTTCAATCCGCTTTTCTCCGGTTTAAACCGGTTTAAGCCGGTTCCACCCGGTTTTCTCCGGTTTTAACCGGCTTTAACGGGTTCAATCCGCTTTTATCCAGTTTAAACCGGTTCTATCTGGTTCTATCCGGTTGAAACCGGTTTAAACCGGTTCAATCCGGTTTTATACGGTTTAAACCGGTTCATTCCGGTTTCATCCGGTTTGAACCGGTTTTAACCGGTTTAAACCAGTTCAATCCGGTTTTAAATGGTTTAAACCGGTTCTATCCGGTTCAATCTGGTTTAAACCGGTTTAAACCGGTTCTATACGTTTTTATCCGGTTTAAACTGGTACAATCTGGTTTTATCCAGTTTAAACCGGTTTTAACCGATTCAATCCGGTTTATCCAGTATAAACTGGTTTAATCCGGTTCAATCTGGTTTTATCCGCTTTAAACCGGTTTAAACCGGTTCAATCGGTTTTTATCTGGTTTAAACTGGATTAAACCGGTTCTATCCGGTTTTATCCATTTTAAACCGGTTCAGTCCGTTTTTTCCGGTTTAAACCGGTTTCAACCAGTTCATTCCGATTTTATCCGGTTTAAGCCGGATCAATCCGGTTTAAACCGTTTCAATCTGATTTTATCCGGTTTTAACCGGTTTAAACCGCTTCAATCCGGTTTTATCCGGTTTAAACCGGTTTTATCCGGTTTAGACCAGTTTAAACCAGATCAATCCGGTTTTAATCAGCTTAAACCGGTTCAATCTGGTTTTATCCAGTTTAAACCGCTTTAAAACGGTTTTATCCGGTTTTATCCGGTTTAAACCAGTTTGAACCGGTTCAATCCGGTTTTATCCGGTTTAAACCGGTTCAATCCGGTTTAAACCGGTTTAAGCCGGTTCAATCCGGTTTTATCCAGTTTAAACCGGTTCTATCTGGTTCTATCTGGTTGAAACCAGTTTAAACCGGTTCAATCCGGTTTTATCCGGTTTAAACCGGTTCAATCCGGTTTTATCCAGTTTAAACCGGTTCATTCCGGTTTTATCCGGTTAAAACCGGTTTGAAACGGTTCGATCCGGTTTTATCCGGTTTAAACTGGTTCAGTCCGATTTTATCGGGTTTAAACCAGTTCATTCCGGTTTTATCCGGTTTAAACTGGTTTGAACCGGTTCAATCCGGTTTTATCCGGTTTAAACCAGTTCACTCCGGTTTTATCTGGTTTAAACCGGTTTGAACCGGTTCAATGTGGTTTTATCCGGTTTAAACCGGTTTAAACTGGGTCAATCCGGTTTTATCCAGTTTAAACCTGTTCTATCCGGTTCTATCTGTTTGAAACCGGTTTAAAGCGGTTCAATCCGGTTTTATCCGGTTTAAACCAGTTCAATCCGGTTTTATCCGGTTTCAACCGGTTTACAGCGGTTCTATCCGGTTTATACCGTTTCTATCCGGTTCTATCCTTTTTAAACCGGTTTAAACCAGTTCATTCCGGTTTTATCCGGTTTAAACCTGTTTGAACCGGTTCAATCTGGTCATATCCGGTTTAAACCGGTTTAAGCCGGTTCAAACCGGTTTTATCCGGTTTAAGCCGGTTCAATCAGGTTTTATCCGGTTTAAACCGGTTTAAGCCGGTTCAATCCGGTTTTATCCAGTTTAAACCGGTTCTATCCGGTTCTATCCGGTTGAAACAATTTTAAACTGGTTCAATCCGGTTTTATACGTTTTAAACCAGTTCAATCTGATTTTATCCTGTTTAAACTGGGTCAATCCCGTTTTATCCAGTTTAAACCTGTTCTATCCGGTTCTATCTGGTTGAAACCGTTTTAAAGCGGTTCAATCCGGTTTTATCCAGTTTAAACCAGTTCTATCCATTTCTATCTGGTTTAAACCGGTTTAAACTGGTTCAATCCGGTTTTATCCGGTTTAAACCGGTTCTATCCGTTTTAAACCGGTTTAAAACAGTTCATTCCGGTTTTATCCGGTTTAAACCGGTTTAAGCCGGTTCAATCCGTTTTTATCTGGTTTAAACCGGTTTAAGCCTGTTCAATCCGGTTTTATCCAGTTTAAACTGGTTCTATTCGTTTCCATCTGGTTTAAAAGGGTTTAAACTGGTTCAATCCGGTTTTATACGTTTTAAACCGGTTCAATCTGATTTTATCCGGTTTAAACTGTTTCAATTTGGTTTTATCCGGTTTAAACCGGTTTGAACCGGTTCAATGCGGTTTTATCCGGTTTAAACCTGTTTAAACTGGGTCAATCCGGTTTTATCCAGTTTAAACCTGTTCTATCCGGTTCTATCTGGTTGAAACCGGTTTAAAGTTGTTCAATCCTGTTTTATCCGGTTTCAACCGGTTTACAGCGGTTCAATCCGGTTTTATCCGGTTTATACCGTTTCTATCCGGTTCTATCCTTTTTAAACCGGTTTAAACCAGTTCATTCCGGTTTTATCCGGTTTAAACCTGTTTGAACCGGTTCAATCTGGTCATATCCGGTTTAAACCGGTTTAAGCCGGTTCAATCCGGTTTTATCCGGTTTAAACCGGTTCAATCAGGTTTTATCCGATTTAAACCGGTTTAAGCCGGTTCAATCCGGTTTTATCCAGTTTAAACCAGTTCTATCCGGTTCTATCCGGTTGAAACCATTTTAAACCGGTTCAATCCGGTTTTATCAGGTTTCAACCGGTTTAAGCTGGTTCAATCCGGTTTTATCCGGTTTAAACTGGTTCTATTCGTTTCCATCTGGTTTAAAAGGGTTTAAACTGGTTCAATCCGGTTTTATACGTTTTAAACCAGTTTAATCTGTTTTTATCCGGTTTAAACTGGTTCAATTTGGTTTTATCCGGTTACAAGCGGTTTGAACCGGTTCAATCCGGTTTTATCCGGTTTAAACCGGTTTAAACCGGGTCAATCCGGTTTTATCCGGTTTAAACCTCTTCAATCCGGTTTTCTCCAGTTTAAACCGGTTTATACCAGTTCAATCCGGTTTTATCCACTTTAAACCGGTTTAAACCGGTTGAATCGGTTTTTGTCTGGTTTAAACCGGATTAAACCGGTTCTATCCGGTTTTATCCATTTTAAACCGGTTCAATCCGTTTTTTCCGGTTTAAACCGTTTTAAACCGGTTTAAGCCAGTTCAATCCAGTTTTATCCAGTTTAAACCGGTTCTATCCGGTTCTATCCGGTTGAAACCAGTTTAAACCGGTTCAATCCGGTTTTATCCGGTTTAAACCAGTTCAATCCGGTTTTATCCGGTTTAAACCGGTTCATTCCGGTTTTATCCGGTTAAAACCGGTTTGAAACGGTTCGATCCGGTTTTATCCAGTTTAAACTGGTTCAGTCCGATTTTATCCGGTTTAAACCAGTTCATTCCGGTTTTATCCGGTTTAAACTGGTTTGAACCGGTTCAATCCGGTTTTATCCGGTTTAAACCAGTTCACTCCGGTTTTATCCGGTTTAAACCGGTTTAAGCTGGTTCAATCCGGTTTTATCCAGTTTAAACCGGTTCTATCCGGTTCTATCTGGTTGAAACCGGTTTAAACCACTTCAATCCGGTTTTCTCAGGTTAAAACCGGTTCAATCTGGTTTTATCCGGTTTAAACCGGTTTAAACCGGTTCAATCAGTTTTATCCAGTTTAAACCAGTTCTATCCGGTTTAAACCAGTTTAAGCCAGTTCAATTCGGTTTTATCCAGTTTAAACCGGTCCTATCGGGTTTAAACAGGTTTAGGCCGGTTCATTCCGGTTTTATCAGTTTTAAACCGGTTTAAATTGCTTCAATCCGTTTATATCCGGTTTAAACCGGTTACAACCGGTTCAATCCGGTTTTCTCCGGTTTAAACCGGTTTAAGCCGGTTCCACCCGGTTTTCTCCGGTTTTAACCGGCTTTAACCGGTTCAATCCGCTTTTATCCAGTTTAAACCGGTTCTATCTGGTTCTATCCGGTTGAAACCGGTTTAAACCGGTTCAATCCGGTTTTATACGGTTTAAACCGGTTCATTCCGGTTTCATCCGGTTTGAACCGGTTTTAACCGGTTTAAACCGGTTCAATCCGGTTTTAAATG
This sequence comes from Cynocephalus volans, assembly GCF_027409185.1. Taxonomy (NCBI): domain Eukaryota; kingdom Metazoa; phylum Chordata; class Mammalia; order Dermoptera; family Cynocephalidae; genus Cynocephalus; species Cynocephalus volans. The sequence goes on from NW_026902390.1 coordinate 347,624, forward strand.
GTTTAAACCGGTTCTATCCGGTTCAATCTGGTTTAAACCGGTTTAAACCGGTTCTATCCGTTTTTATCCGGTTTAAACTGGTACAATCTGGTTGTATCCAGTTTAAACCGGTTTTAACCGATTCAATCCGGTTTATCCAGTATAAACTGGTTTAATCCGGTTCAATCCGGTTTTATCCGCTTTAAACCGGTTTAAACCGGTTCAATCGGTTTTTATCTGGTTTAAACCGGATTAAACCGGTTCTATCCGGTTTTATCCATTTTAAACCGGTTCAGTCCGTTTTTTCCGGTTTAAACCGGTTTCAACCAGTTCATTCCGGTTTTATCCGGTTTAAGCCGGATCAATCCGGTTTAAACCGTTTCAATCTGATTTTATCCGGTTTTAACCGGTTTAAACCGCTTCAATCCGGTTTTATCCGGTTTAAACCGGTTTTATCCGGTTTAGACCAGTTTAAACCAGATCAATCCGGTTTTAATCAGCTTAAACCGGTTCAATCTGGTTTTATCCAGTTTAAACCGCTTTAAAACGGTTTTATCCGGTTTTATCCGGTTTAAACCAGTTTGAACCGGTTCAATCCGGTTTTATCCGGTTTAAACCGGTTCAATCCGGTTTAAACCAGTTTAAGCCGGTTCAATCCGGTTTTATCCAGTTTAAACCGGTTCAATCCGGTTTAAACCGGTTTAAGCCGGTTCAATCCGGTTTTATCCAGTTTAAACCGGTTCTATCTGGTTCTATCTAGTTGAAACCAGTTTAAACCGGTTCAATCCGGTTTTATCCGGTTTAAACCGGTTCAATCCGGTTTTATCCAGTTTAAACCGGTTCATTCCGTTTTTATCCGGTTAAAACCGGTTTGAAACGGTTCGATCCGGTTTTATCCGGTTTAAACTGGTTCAGTCCGATTTTATCGGGTTTAAACCAGTTCATTCCGGTTTTATCCGGTTTAAACCAGTTCACTCCGGTTTTATCCGGTTTAAACCGGTTTGAACCGGTTCAATGTGGTTTTATCCGGTTTAAACCGGTTTAAACTGGGTCAATCCGGTTTTATCCAGTTTAAACCTGTTCTATCCGGTTCTATCTGGTTGAAACCGGTTTAAAGCGGTTCAATCCGGTTTTATCCGGTTTAAACCAGTTCAATCCGGTTTTATCCGGTTTCAACCGGTTTACAGCGGTTCACTCCGGTTTTATCCGGTTTATACCGTTTCTATCCGGTTCTATCCTTTTTAAACCGGTTTAAACCAGTTCATTCCGGTTTTATCCGGTTTAAACCTGTTTGAACCGGTTCAATCTGGTCATATCCAGTTTAAACCGGTTTAAGCCGGTTCAATCCGTTTTTATCCGGTTTAAGCCGGTTCAATCAGGTTTTATCCAGTTTAAACTGGTTTAAGCCGGTTCAATCAGGTTTTATCCAGTTTAAACCGGTTTAAGCCAGTTCAATCCAGTTTTATCCAGTTTAAACCGGTTCTATCCGGTTCTATCCGGTTGAAACCAGTTTAAACCGGTTCAATCCGGTTTTATCCGGTTTAAACCAGTTCAATCCGGTTTTATCCGGTTTAAACCGGTTCATTCCGTTATTATCCGGTTAAAACCGGTTTGAAACGGTTCGATCCGGTTTTATCCAGTTTAACCTGGTTCAGTCCGATTTTATCCGGTTTAAACCAGTTCATTCCGGTTTTATCCGGTTTAAACTGGTTTGAACTGGTTCAATCCGGTTTTATCCGGTTTAAACCAGTTCACTCCGGTTTTATCCGGTTTAAACCGGTTTGTACCGGTTCAGTCCGGTTTTATCCGGTTTAAACCGGTTTAAGCTGGTTCAATCCGGTTTTATCCAGTTTAAACCGGTTCTATCCGGTTCTATCTGGTTGAAACCGGTTTAAACCAGTTCAATCCGGTTTTCTCAGGTTAAAACCGGTTCAATCTGGTTTTATCCGGTTTAAACCGGTTTAAACCGGTTCAATCGGTTTTATCCAGTTTAAACCAGTTCTATCCGGTTTAAACCAGTTTAATCCAGTTCAATTCGGTTTTATCCAGTTTAAACCGGTCCTATCGGGTTTAAACAGGTTTAGGCCGGTTCATTCCGGTTTTATCAGTTTTAAACCGGTTTAAACTGCTTCAATCCGTTTATATCCGGTTTAAACCGGTTACAACCGGTTCAATCCGGTTTTCTCCGGTTTAAACCGGTTTAAGCCGGTTCCACCCGGTTTTCTCCGGTTTTAACCGGCTTTAACCGGTTCAATCCGCTTTTATCCAGTTTAAACCGGTTCTATCTGGTTCTATCCGGTTGAAACCGGTTTAAACCGGTTCAATCCGGTTTTATACGTTTTAAACCGGTTCATTCCGGTTTCATCCGGTTTGAACTGGTTTAAACCGGTTTAAACCAGTTCAATCCGGTTTTAAACAGTTTAAACCGGTTCTATCCGGTTCAATCTGGTTTAAACCGGTTTAAACCGGTTCTATCCGTTTCTATCCGGTTTAAACTGGTACAATCTGGTTTTATCCAGTTTAAACCGGTTTTAACCGATTCAATCCGGTTTATCCAGTATAAACTGGTTTAATCCGGTTCAATCCGGTTTTATCCGCTTTAAACCGGTTTAAACCGTTTCAATCGGTTTTTATCTGGTTTAAACCGGATTAAACCGGTTCTATCCGGTTTTATCCATTTTAAACCGGTTCAGTCCGTTTTTTCCGGTTTAAACCGGTTTCAACCAGTTCATTCCGGTTTTATCCGGTTTAAGCCGGATCAATCCGGTTTAAACCGTTTCAATCTGATTTTATCCGGTTTTAACCTGTTTAAACCGGTTCAATCCGGTTTTATCCGGTTTAAACCGGTTTTATCCGGTTTAGACCAGTTTAAACCAGATCAATCCGGTTTTAATCAGCTTAAACCGGTTCAATCTGGTTTTATCCAGTTTAAACCGCTTTAAAACGGTTTTATCCGGTTTTATCCGGTTTAAACCAGTTTGAACCGGTTCAATCCGGTTTTATCCGGTTTAAACCGGTTCAATCCGGTTTAAACCGGTTTAAGCCGGTTCAATCCGGTTTTATCCAGTTTAAACCGGTTCTATCTGGTTCTATCTGGTTGAAACCAGTTTAAACCGGTTCAATCCGGTTTTATCCGGTTTAAACCGGTTCAATCCGGTTTTATCCAGTTTAAACCGGTTCATTCCGGTTTTATCCGGTTAAAACCGGTTTGAAACGGTTCGATCCGGTTTTATCCGGTTTAAACTGGTTCAGTCCGATTTTATCCGGTTTAAACCAGTTCATTCCGGTTTTATCCGGTTTAAACTGGTTTGAACCGGTTCAATCCGGTTTTATCCGGTTTAAACCAGTTCACTCCGGTTTTATCCGGTTTAAACCGGTTTGTACCGGTTCAATCCGGTTTTATCTGGTTTAAACCGGTTTAAGCTAGTTCAATCCGGTTTTATCCAGTTTAAACCGGTTCTATCCGGTTCTATCTGGTTGAAACCGGTTTAAACCAGTTTAATCCGGTTTTCTCAGGTTAAAACCGGTTCAATCTGGTTTTATCCGGTTTAAACCGGTTTAAACTGGTTCAATCGGTTTTATCCAGTTTAAACCAGTTCTATCCGGTTTAAACCAGTTTAATCCAGTTCAATCCGGTTTTATCCGGTTTAAACCGGTCCTATCGGGTTTAAACAGGTTTAGTCCGTTTCATTCCGGTTTTATCAGTTTTAAACCGGTTTAAACTGCTTCAATCCGTTTATATTTGGTTTAAACCGGTTACAACCGGTTCAATCCGGTTTTCTCCGGTTTAAACCGGTTTAAGCCGGTTCCACCCGGTTTTCTCCGGTTTTAACCGGCTTTAACCGGTTCAATCCGCTTTTATCCAGTTTAAACCGGTTCTATCTGGTTCTATCCGGTTGAAACTGGTTTAAACCGGTTCAATCCGTTTTTTCCGGTTTAAACCGGTTTCAACCAGTTCATTCCGGTTTTATCCAGTTTAAGCCGGATCAATCCGGTTTAAACCGTTTCAATCTGATTTTATCCGGTTTAAACCGGTTTAAACCGCTTCAATCCGGTTTTATCCGGTTTAAACCGGTTCTATCCAGTTCTATCCGGTTGAAACCGGTTTAAACCGGTTCAATCCGGTTTTATCCGGTTTAAACCAGTTCAATCCGGTTTTATCCGGTTTAAACCGGTTTAAACTGGTTCAATCCGGTTTTATCCGGTTTAAAACGGTTCTATCCGGTTCTATCCGGTTTGAACCGGTTCAATCCGGTTTTATCCGGTTTAAACCGGTTTAAGCCGGTTCAATCCGGTTTTATCCAGTTTAAACCGGTTCTATCCGGTTCTATCCGGTTGAAACCGGTTTAAACCGGTTCAATCCGGTTTTATCCGGTTTAAAACGGTTCATTCCGGTTTTATCCGTTTAAAACCGGTTTGAAACGGTTCAATCCGGTTTTATCTTGTTTAAACCGGTTCAATCTGGTTTTATCCTGTTGAAACCGGTTTTATCCGGTTTAGACCGGTTTAAACCAGTTCAATCTGGGTTTAATCGGCTTAAACTGGTTGAGTCTGGTTTTATCCGGTTTAAACCGCTTTAAAAAGGTTTAATCCGGTTTTATCCGGTTTAAACCAGTTTGAACCAGTTCAATCCGGTTTTATCCAGTTTAAACCGGTTTAAACCGGTTCAATCCGGTTTTATCTCGTTTAGACCGGTTCTATCCGTTTCTATCCTTTTTAAATCGGATTAAACTGTTTCTGTCCTGTTCTACCCTATTTTAACTGGATTAAACCAGTTCAATCCGGTTTTATCCTGTTTAAACCGGTTTAAACCCTTTCAATCCGTTTTTATCCGGTTTCAACCGGTTTACAGCAGTTCAATCCGGTTTTATCCGGTTTATACCGTTTCTATCCGGTTCTATCCGTTTTAAACCGGTTTAAACTAGGTCATTCCGGTTTTATCCGGTTTAAACCTGTTTGAACCGGTTCAATCCGGTCTTATCCGGTTTAAACCGGTTTAAGCCGGTTCAATCCGGTTTTATCCGGTTTAAACCGGTTCAATCAGGTTTTATCCGGTTTAAACCGGTTTAAACCAGATCAATCCCGTTTTATCCGGTTTAAACCGGTTTTACCCGGTTCTATACGGTTTAAAAATGTTTAAACCTGTTCAATCCGATTTCATCCGGTTTAAACCAATTCAACCCAGTTTTATCCGGTTTAAACCGGTTTAAGCTGGTTCAATCCGGTTTATCCAGTTTAAACCGGTTTTATCCGTTTTAAACCGGTTTAATCCAGTTCAATCCTGTTTTATCCGGTTTAAACCGTTGCTATCCAGTTCTATCCGTTTTAAACCGGTTTTAAAAAGTTCATTCCGGTTTTATCAGGTTTAAACCGGTTTGAACCGGTTCAATCCGGTTTAAACCAGTTTAAGCCGGTTCAATCCGTTTTTATGCGGTTTAAACCGGTTCAATCTGATTTTATGCGGTTTAAACCAGTTTGAACCGGTTCAATCCGGTTTAATCTGGTTTTAACCAGTTTAAGCCAGTTCAATCCGGTTTTATCCTGTTTAAACCGGTATAAACCGGTTCAATCCGGTTTTATCTCGTTTAAACCGGTTCTGTCCGGTTCTATCCTGTTTTAACCGGTTAAACCAGTTCAATCCGGTTTTATCCAGTTTAAACCGGTTCTATTCGTTTCCATCTGGTTTAAAAGGGTTTAAACTGGTTCAATCCGGTTTTATACGTTTTAAACCAGTTCAATCTGATTTTATCCGGTTTAAACTGGGTCAATCCGGTTTTATCCAGTTTAAACCTGTTCTATCCGGTTCTATCCGGTTGAAACCGGTTTAAAGCGGTTCAATCCGGTTTTATCCGGTTTAAACCAGTTCACTCCGGTTTTATCCGGTTTAAACCGGTTTGTACCGGTTCAATCCGGTTTTATCTGGTTTAAACCGGTTTAAGCTAGTTCAATCCGGTTTTATCCAGTTTAAACCGGTTCTATCCGGTTCTATCTGGTTGAAACCGGTTTAAACCAGTTTAATCCGGTTTTCTCAGGTTAAAACCGGTTCAATCTGGTTTTATCCGGTTTAAACCGGTTTAAACTGGTTCAATCGGTTTTATCCAGTTTAAACCAGTTCTATCCGGTTTAAACCAGTTTAATCCAGTTCAATCCGGTTTTATCCGGTTTAAACCGGTCCTATCGGGTTTAAACAGGTTTAGTCCGTTTCATTCCGGTTTTATCAGTTTTAAACCGGTTTAAACTGCTTCAATCCGTTTATATTTGGTTTAAACCGGTTACAACCGGTTCAATCCGGTTTTCTCCGGTTTAAACCGGTTTAAGCCGGTTCCACCCGGTTTTCTCCGGTTTTAACCGGCTTTAACCGGTTCAATCCGCTTTTATCCAGTTTAAACCGGTTCTATCTGGTTCTATCCGGTTGAAACTGGTTTAAACCGGTTCAATCCGTTTTTTCCGGTTTAAACCGGTTTCAACCAGTTCATTCCGGTTTTATCCAGTTTAAGCCGGATCAATCCGGTTTAAACCGTTTCAATCTGATTTTATCCGGTTTAAACCGGTTTAAACCGCTTCAATCCGGTTTTATCCGGTTTAAACCGGTTCTATCCAGTTCTATCCGGTTGAAACCGGTTTAAACCGGTTCAATCCGGTTTTATCCGGTTTAAACCAGTTCAATCCGGTTTTATCCGGTTTAAACCGGTTTAAACTGGTTCAATCCGGTTTTATCCGGTTTAAAACGGTTCTATCCGGTTCTATCCGGTTTGAACCGGTTCAATCCGGTTTTATCCGGTTTAAACCGGTTTAAGCCGGTTCAATCCGGTTTTATCCAGTTTAAACCGGTT